>NW_022437035.1:6620700-6870400 GCF_009761245.1 Sapajus apella
ACAGTGCTGGGATTACAGGCTTGAGCCACCGCGCCCGGCCAATTTTTTTTTTAATTTTTTGAGACGGAGTCTCGCACTGTCGCCCAGGCTGGAGTGCAATGGTGCTATCTCGGCTCACTGCAGCCTCCGCCTCCCAGGTTCAAGTGATTCTCTTGCCTCAGCCATGTGAGTAGCTGGGATTATTGGCGCCTGTCACCACACCCGGCTAATGTTTTGTATTTTTAGTAGAGACGGGGTTTCTCTATGTTGGCCAGGCTGGTCCCAAACTCCTGACCTCTCAATCTGCCTGCCTCAGTCTCCCAAAGTGCTGGGATTACAGGTGTGAGCCACTGCCCCTGGCAGATATAAAATATCTTTGTATAGCTGCATAATGTGTTTTAAGCTGAGTGTTAATATAAAAGAGTTAAAAAAATAGAAGTTTACAAAGTAAAACGTTACAGTAAGTGAAGGTTCATTTATCACTGAAGAAAAAAAATTTGTTTTTTTTTTCTTTTTTTTTTTTTTTTTGAGACAGAGTTTCGCTCTGTTGCCCAGGCTGGAGTGCAGTGGTGCCATCTCAGCTCACTGCACCCTCCACCTCCCGGGTTCAGGTGATTCTCCTGCCTCAGCCTCCTGAGTAGCTGGGGCTACAGGCATGCACCACCATGCTCAGCTAATTTTTTGTATTTTCAGTAGAGACGGGGTTTCACCATGTTAGCCAGATGGTCCTGATCTCCTGACTTCGTGATCCGCCCGCCTTGGCCTCCCGAAGTGCTGGGATTACAGGCGTAAGCCACTGCGCCCGGCCGAAAAATATTTTTAATAAATTTAGTGTGGCCTAAGTACACAGTGTTTATAAAGTCTATCAGAGTCTACAGTAGTGTCCTGGCCTTCACATTCACTCACCACTCACTCACTGACTCGCCCAGAGAAACTTCCAGTCCTGCAAGCTTTATTCATGGTAAGTGTTGTATAAGGGTGTACTGCTTTTATAATTGATTTATGTAGAGACAGGGTCTTGCTCTGTCACCCAGGCTGGAGTGTAGTGACATGATGGTAACTCACTGCAGCCTTCAACTCTTGGACTCAAGCGATCCTCCCTCCTCAGCCTCCTGAGTAGCTGAGGAGGGAGGATCGCTTGAGTCCAGGAGTTGAACAGGACTACAGGCGTGCACCACCATGCCCAGCTATTTTAAAATTATTATTATTGTACAGATGGGCTTTCGCCATGTTGTCCAAACTTGTCTGCACCTGGGTAAAACTCCTGGGCTCAAGTGATTCTCCTGCTTCAGCCTCCCAAAGTGCTGGGGTTGCAAGTGTGAGCCAACATACCTGGCTATGCTTTTATTTTTTTGTCTTTATTTTTATTTTTTGAGACGGAGTCTTGCTCTGTCGCCTAGACTGGAGTGCAGTGGCACAATCTCAGCTCGCTCCTACCTCCACCTCCCAGATTCAAGTGATCCTCCTGCCTCAGCCTCTTGAGTAGCTGAAATTACAGGTACCCATTATCATGCCCGGCTAATTTTTATTTTTTTTGTATTTTTGTAGAGATGGGGTTTCACCATGTTGTCCAGGCTGGTCTTGAACTCCTGACCTCAGGTGATTCGCCCACCGCGGGCTCCCAAAGTGCTGGGATTACCGGCGTGAGCCGCCACGCCCAACCCGCTTTTATCTTTTATACTGTATTTTTATTTTCTATGTTGAGATGCACAAGCACTTGCCATTGCATTATAACTGCCTACAGTATTCAGTACAGAAACATGCTGTACAGGTTTGTAGCCCAGGCTAGCCCAGCTAGCCCAGGTATGTAGCAGGCTAGCCCAGCTAGATGTATGTGAATACACTCTATGATGTTCACACAACCACCAAATTGCCTAATGATGCATTTCTCAGAACGTATCCCCTCTCCTTAAGCAACACGTTCACTGTATAGACCAGAATTAACCAAGCACAACACCTGCCATCCGGCACAGGTGAATGAGGGACGCGCCTTCCCTGTGCTTGCACAGTAAGCCAGCCACAGACGGCTCAACGTTCCCCACTACCTTTTTCTCCTGCCTCCTGCTCAGGCCCTTCCCCCTCGGCAGGATCCTGGGTCCCAGAGGAAGATCAAGAGCATGTGGAGTTTCTTCTCACCTCTACAGAAAACCAAAAAGCCAGCTGTGGAACCATTTGGAAAGCATGGGAGCCGGTGGCCCTGCCTGCCTGGAAGGGAGATGAGGACTTGAAATCCTGAATCTCTGCTCCAGTGTCTCGGAGGAGGGGAATTTAGGAGGTCACTTCCTCTGTCTTGGCATGAAGATGCGAAAGGGTGGAAGTAAGCCTCTGACTCTGCCTGGCTGGGGTTTCCTCATCTCCCGTCCCCACCCACCCAGGCCCACATCCTCCCTGCAGATGCTGGGCACCAGGCTGGCAGTCGGAGGGCTGAGTCCCTTCCCTCTCCCTGAGGGACCGTGGGCAGGCCCCTCCATGGGCTCTGCTGTCGTCTTTATGAAGTCAGGCACTTCGTGCCAGTGAGTGCCCCCAACCTGGGTTATGAATGACCCACATGGAGCCCAGCCCTGGGCCCAGGCTGCCCAGACCAGCTTCCTTCACCCCAGGACTCTCTGGGGGCCTGGATGGGACAAGGAGGTAGCTTCGTGAGTCCCCGCCTTTGCCTGAGACAGTTCAAGGTCAGTCTGACCTGATACACAGCATCAGTCGTGGGTGAGATTCAGGGTCACGTTCCTGGAAGGTGCCCCCCACACCTCCCAAGCTCTGTGCCCCTGAGCCCAGCTTGGTCTCATGATCTCCCCAGCACTCCTAGGCAGATGTCCCTATGTGTAACCTGCTGGAGGCGAAAAGCTGGCCCAGCGACCCCTAAGGATCTATTATCTAGGAGCTAAAAACCCGCCACACAGACACATGGGTATGTGGCAGAGACACACATGGGCACATGACCTCAGGTCTGTCAGAGCAGCCTGCAATGGGACACCTGTGGCCCCTCACCCTGGCCAGCCTCATGGGCAACCCCAAGAACTAGCCAAGGCCAGGCTGGGACTTGGTACGAGAGACCCAAGAGAGGCCTAAGGCCCTTGGAGAGCCATGGTGACAGGAACACAAAACCAGGCAGTGACTCACAGGCACAGATGGTGAGAGCCCCAGGGCTGGATATGGGGCCGGGAGCCCGCTAGCTGTAGGTTAAGCAGCCCCAAGAATCCTGACTCTGAAGCCCCCACCTCAAGCCTATACATTCCCCAAGCTAGGACCCAGACCAGGCCCTCAAGGGAGAGGAACTGGGACTCCCACACCTCCCCCCATCACCCCCCCAACAAAAGACAAACTTGGCCGGGCAGGTGTGAAACTTTGAGAGGCGGAGGCAGGCGGATCACTTGAAGTCAGGAGTTCAAGATCAACCTGGCCAATGTAGTGAAACCCTGTGTCTACTAAAAATACAAAAATTAGCCAGGCATCGTGGCAGCCACCTCTTGTCCCAGCTACTCAGGAGGTTGAGGCAGGAGAATCACTTGAACCTGGGAGGTCGCAGTGAGCTGAGATCACGCCACTGCACTCCAGCCTTGGCGACAGAGCGAGACTACATCTAAAAAAAAAAAAAGACATCCTCCAAAGAAATGCCCCCCTCCCAGTGTTCCTGAAGGAGTGTCTCCTAGGTCTCCACGCACATGGGGAAACTGAGGCTGGAGGGAAGGGGCTGGCCCAGGTCCCCGGCTGCTCACTCACCAGGCTGTGCTGTGCTCTTGGCTCCTCTGATCTACGCCTGAGGCCCCAGACCCCTGTTCCCCAGGGCCAGGGCAGGCGCATTGCCAGAGGCCTGTCCCTGTTCTGTCTTTTCTGAGGAGCCACCGTGACCTCTGAGTACACAGAAGTCACACCCTTCTTCCCTGCCTGAGGATGGGCGGGTCTGGGCTGAGGGTACCTGATAGTCTCCCTGGGACATCTGTGGGGCCCCATCAGATCACTGCAGGTTCCCAGCCTCACCGAGCAGGGAGGCAGCCCCCAAGGACAGAGTGGGCTCCGGGTGGCCCCCAGGCCCCTGTCCTGTCCTCCTGGCCCTGAACCTTAGGAACAACTCCAGGACAGCCCTGGTGGTAAGAACTGACTGATCTCTCAGCCAGCAAGAGGGACAGCCAGAACTCAGGCGAGGCCCAAAAGAAGGCAGGCAGTGGCCTGGAGGAAAGGAAGGTGCTTTCGGGCCCTCCCTGGTGGGTTTCATAGCAGGCCAGCCATATCCATGGTGGCAGGGAAGGCTGGGAGGCTCCCCAGACAGGAGGATCTGGGAGTCTCTGCCCAGGTTCAGAACCCTCTGGGCTATTTGGAAGCTATTCTGAAATCTGGGAACAGCCCAGATTTCAAAGGCAGGCATGGGAATGGGAATCATGTGACCTTGGTTAAGTCACGTCACCTCCCAAGTCTCGGGTTCCTCGTCTGGAAAATGGTGATGGTTCACTAAGCTGTGGTGAGAGGTGAATGAGGCAAAGCCAGGTGAGCCCGGCCCCCAGTAAGCTACACAGAGAGAGACCAAGACCCCAGACTGAGGGGCCCATGAGATGGAGCCATGGCGGACACTCAGATGACCCCCAAGGACCACAGCCCAACCCAGTCACTACAAAGTCCTTTATTAACAAGGCAATAAAAACAGAAGAGAGAGAGATGTCAAAATACTTTTCTTGGAGGCCCCAGGAGGGAGAGGCACTGTCAGGACTCACCTGGCCAGGGAAGGCGACCCCACCAGAGGCAGAATGGAGGTCAGGGCCCTGTCCAGGGGAACAGCTGGCCCAGGAAGGCTGGGGGGAATGGCTCGGGCCTCAGGCAGGGACTGTGCAAACCCTGAGGCCGTGCAGGGAGTGATGGGTTGGGGGCTTAAGCCCCGAGCACCGTGTTCCCCTGCCTGGCAGACCTGATCAGGCAAGCAGCTGCCCACTCCACCAGCGAGTACACACAGGTGTCCACGTAAGAGCCGGTGCCTGCACACAGCTTACACACAGAGAGCAGAACGAGGTCCCCTGGCAGGAATGGGGGCTCATTCCAGAGCTTAAGGAAATAGCTTAGAGGAGTCTTTGGAAGCCTGGATCAAGGGGAGAACAGGGGGGCTGCTCTGTTCCCCACCAGTCTCAGGAAGCCAGGCCTTCCTGCCGCCGCTGGAGGACCTCGATGGCGCTGCCGATACCATCCTCGGGCACCTGAGGGCAGGAGGGAAGGGTCAAGGCTGAAGCTGGGCACCCCCTGACTTCCTGGTCCAACCGAGACTACCTCCTGCCACCCACATTTCTGGGCCTCACTTTCCCCCCAGAAGCTCCCCCAAGGTGCTCACCAGGGCATGGTCGAAGTTGAAGGTGCTGATGTAGTAGGCGGAGATGTCAGCAGCAGCCAGCGGGACCGCGATCTGTGCCACGATGCCGCATTCATCTGAGGGTGGCGGAGGAGGGGCATATATGGCACATGCCAGTTGCTCCCCAGACACTCTCCAACCCCCCAGTGCAGGGAATGGCCCTCACCGAAACCCAGGGGCTGTCCACCGATGCGCACCATCCTCCATAGCTCCCCTGAGGAGCTGGTCAGCAGGAGGTCACTGGGGAACCTGGGAAGGGAGGTGGGTGATGGGCAGGGCACCCCCACCCACCCCTGCCTGACCGTGAGCTCTAGGACAGGCTCACCTGCTGACCTCAGAGTCTGATGCCCCACCTCTTCCCTCTCTGGGGTTGGCTGGGACCTGGGGCCCACCCGGGGACAAGGGTCACCTACTGTTTCTGTGTCTCAGCATCCATGACAATGGAGATATAACCCTCGATGAGGGAGAAGGCAAAGAACGTGATGGAGCTGGATTCAGGACCGCTAGAGGCTGCCTCCTTGGGAGTGCTGGGGAGGGACAGGAGGTTTAGGGGCTCTGCCAGGCACCCAGCCTACTGCCCCCTCACCCAATCAGCTTCCAGAACCCTGGGAAGGAGCTGACATGGTGGCCTAGGCAGGCTCTGCTCCCCGTCCAAGGGTCCAGCCCTCTGAAAGGTGTGGGTAGGGATGGGGGAGGGTAATAAACCCAGCCTGTGCCAAAAACAAAGGACCCCACGGTCAGAGGGGCAGACCAGGGCGCGGCTCAAGGGTGGATCTGCCAACACCACTGGAAAGGGATCCAGCTTTGCAGGGAGAACCTTCCCCAAACATCAGCAAAGCACAGGTGACTGTCATGGGCTGCCAGGAACCCCGAGAGGACAAGGCAGAGCTGCAAAACTGACAAATGGGCAGAAGGCGGTGGGACAGAGTATGAAGACAAAGACGAAGTCCCAAGGTCCACCTGTGCGAGTAGAAGAGGACATCTATGAGGGTGGTGGCGATGGCTGGCAGCGTCTCAGGGTCCAGTGTGAGGACACAGAAGCGGTTCTGTGGGCTCTGGATGGGATGCACCGTGGGGCTGGGCCCTGCTGGAGGACAGCAGGCAGTGAAAAGGTGTCTGTGGGCTGGGGCTCCCCCTGGTGGCCAGTCAGGGAGAAGCTTGGGCCAGGGGTGGGTCTTGCTATCCAGGAACTGACCTGGGCCCTGCTGCCCCATTGGGGCCCACAAGGGAAGGGCCCCAGTGGGAAAGGGAGGCCCTGCCCAAGTTGAGGGGTCAGGTGGCGGCCCTCACCATGCTGAGTGCGGGGAAAGCCGTTGCTGGAATCGTCCCTGGCCACAGGCACGGGCTCTCCGCCCACTTCCCGGTAAATGTCAAACTCCTGGGCTAGCGTGTGGATCACCACGGACAGGTCCTGCTCCCGCACCTAGGCCACAGCAGATGGCACATCACATGGGCTCCCAGGTACCTGTTCCCACCTTGCCCTCATCAGCACCAGCAGGAAACTCACCAGGATGAAGTCAGTCTGGTAAGTGGACAGCATTAGCACAGACACGTGGTGCTCGGCCAGTGGAGCGATGACTGAGCGGGCGATCTTGGTGACCCCAGCAGCCTGCACTGCTGCACCGCTGTGAGACGACACGTTCAGCACCAGCCATGTGGCCTCAGCTACTTGCAGGAACTCAGATGGGGGCAGCTCTGTGGGCAGGGGACATGTCTGGTCAAGGTCTGCAAGGCTGACCCCTGCCCCTCTCTGAGCCTGTTTCCTTCTCTGTGCCTTGGAGGGCTCCATCAAGGTAAGGGCAGGTCTGGAGGCTGGGGCTGTCTCCCTCAGTTCTGCTCCTGAGGTCCATATGTGTGCAAAGACGGAAAGGTTTCAGGTGCTGGCCTGGTGGCATTTAAATTTCCCACTTAAGATCAGAGGTCCAGATTCAGAGAGACCTGGGTCCAAATGCCAGCTTTTCTATTTATTTGTCTTGTGACCTGGGGCAGGTGATTTGAATCTCAGTTTCCTCATCTGTAAAATGGGACAATATCTACCTCACTCCTGTATGTTCTGTGGGTTAGCAGAAGCTTTATACCACATGGCACCACCAGGGGGCATTCACAGATCAGGTTGGCTGGGGGATTGCCTTCCCCTTTTGCAGACCCAGACTTCCCTGCAGCAAAAACAGGGAAACTAAGGCCTGAAGTGGAGAAGGGGGACAGGCCAAGCTCCAGTTAGCTGACCTGAGACTCCAAGCCTGTGAGGATGGGCCGGGCCAGCAGCAGGAGGAGGAGCTAGACGTCACCTCCAGGGCCCAGGGAGGGCCCAGGCTGGCGTCCAGTCCTGAGCAAGGGCCAGGGCCTGGGTGGCTGCTATTCGCCCCAGCACAGCCAGGAGGCCTCCAGGACCCTTTCCTGAGATGGCTGCCTGCTCCTGCATTCCTTCCCTCAGACTCCTGGAGTTCCCAGACAAGCAGGGGAGGAGGTGACCCAAATCAGGGAGATAAGACCAGGAGGAAATAACGTCCAGGGAGTTCTAACAGCAGCACTTGCCTGGAGCCATAACAGAGACCCTTCTGCGGGCCTAGGACTGCTGAGTGCCCCTCAGTAGTGCTAAGTTTATAAAGCCCTCATGGGATCCTATTTATCAGAATCATAACTGTACCCATTTTACGTTAGAAGAAAACAGCTCAGAGAGGGGAAGTGATTTGCTCAAAGGCACACAGCCAAGGAATGGTGGAGTAGGATTCGAACCCTGACCCATCTGCTTGCTTAAGCGCTTAGGACAGATCTCAGCAACAAGTGAGAACCCTACAGAAGGGGAGCGCGACAAGCCCCTCCCGTCCTCCAGTTCCCCAGACCAGCCCCCACCTTTAAAGCCCTCCTCGTCCACCATAAGCGTGTAATCCTCAGGGGTCTCCGTCAGGCTGAAGAACTTGCACCTGGTTGGGGGTGGGGAGCATCTTCAGCTTGGAGAACTGGGGGTGGGGAGTGGATTTCTCCCCATCTGCCCCGAGACACCCCCGCGACCCCGGGCCCAGCGCCTTTCTACCCGTACCTCGGCCGTTAATTTCTAGGGCAATGGGGTAAGGGCCCCATCTCCAGTGTCGGGAGCTGCTTTTAGGCTTCCCGAATCTCTTCAGAGCCTTCCGCCCCTCCACTCTTCGAGGGAGGAGAGGTTCACACCCGCGGCGACAGCACTATGGGCGTCGGACCTTGGAAGCCCTAGTCCAGCCCCTCTGACCTGAAGGGAGGCGTCCTGGTAGGAGCTCCCCGCTGTGGCCAGGTAGGAATGCCCCCATATGACTCCACTGAGTTAATAAGCATTGCCCATCCCAAGCTGTTTGCGCTTTACCCCGGCAAGGGGGCCTCACGGGGCCGGATAGGCGGCGGTCCCGGGGAGGGTAGGCCCAGGCCGGATGGCGGCCGGAGGGGGAGAGCCCTCCCCACCCGGTCCCGCCCGCCTGCCTGCCTGCCTTAAGGCGATCCTAATCCTCCGACCCTGGCCCGGAGCGACAGCAGAGCCCCCTGCCCCCATCTGCGCTCCAGAACCCGGGCGCGCACCGGCTGCGGCGGGGCAGGAAGAGCAGCTTGATGAGTGGGTGGGTGTAGAGCCAGAGACCGGGACGGGCGATGCTCAGCACCCGCACCCGGTGCTCTAGGATGTGCAGCTCCATCGCGACCCGCGCGGCCCCGACCCCGCCGCCAACTAGACCCAGGCCGCGAGGGAGGCGGGGCGGGGGGGGTGGTACCAGGGACTTAAAGGAGCCGCTGCTTGGCCGCGTCCACACCGCCCGCTACGCAGCTGACCCGCCCAGCCCCGCGCGGCGTCCGGCTCCTTGACGGCCACGCCCCGCGGGAAGCGAGGCCTATTGGGTGGTCACGCCTCCTCCTAAAGCCAGAACTTCATCCTTCTCTCCAGCCTACGGAGACCGCCCCGAATGGCTCCGCCTTTTTTAGCACGGGCTCGGGGATAGACCCCACCCCGTCGGACTCCTCCAGGCCCCGCCCCTGACGCGCCCCCTTCCAGGGCTCCGCCCTTTCCGCGGAACGCCAGCCTTGCAGGGAGTGGGAGCCTCCCAGAGGCGGGGGGAATTTTCTGTCCTTCTGGCACACACGTGGGTTTATGATTGAGGTCCTTGAGACAGAAGGGCCGCGAGACGAATTGGAGCTCGTCTGGGACCAGAGCGCTGCCCCCAAGCCCCGAGAGCGATGAGAGGTACAGGTCTGCTGTGCAGCGCCGTCCACCCTGCACCTTTTGCTCTCCTTCCCCTCAGGGCTGCAAGGGGGCGGGGCCGCCAGCATTGGATTGCGATTGATACATAACTCCTCCCTGCTTGCCGAGGAGGCTGACAAGTTGAAACCTGGCCTGGTGGCCCCACTTGTTCCTCTCACCCAACTTTCAGAATAGAAGGCTCCCCACCAGGGGCACAGAGATAGAGTCCTAGCCACCTCTGCCTGAGTGACATACTTTGGGTTGGGGGCTAGAGGTGGCCAAGGCCTAAGGCTTGAAGTCCCTCGATACAAACAAAACCCAGAAGTGCTTCAGCCAGTAATGCCCAGTGCTTGGACTTTGGGGGGCAGGCCCATGCGGCTGAGGTGCACTGGGTACTCGGACTTCTAGCCTGAAACTTGAGCCCCAAAGCCTGCAGCCCTTAGCTGGCAGGTACACATCTAAATTTGCTTCATGTTCAAGGAGGTCCCCAGCACTGGCAGACACCCCAGGTCTTATCAGGCCTCCACAGGTCTAAGGAGATCCCAAGGCTGAGCAGGCATCAGCATGTCCATGTTGGCTCCACGCAGGACCGAGAATGCTCCAGGGGACCCTTGTCTGGCCTGAGCACCCTGAGGCCTCAGATGTGAGGCTTTGAACCAAGCAGATTAAAGCAGGCCTCAGGCCTGATTGGGACCCAGCAGGCCTGAGCAGGCCCTCTGCCTGCTCCGGAGCCCCCACCATAGGCAGATGGAAGCCAAGCTCAGCCTCCTCCCTGGACTCTCAGGCTTGACACATTCCTGTGGAACACTGTGTAGCCACCACATCCTGGCCTGTCCCCTGGAGGACTAGGGGAAGGAGGAGCTTCTCAAAAGCTGAGCCCATCTCGTCAATGGCAGGTGCAGATGGGGTGGGAAACCATAGGGGTGAGGGAGAGGAGGCAGGAAGTGGAGTGGCCTGCCTTGATAGTCTCTTGAGACTCTTTCACCTCCCTAGGCCTCAGTATCCCCAGCTGTACCAGGACAGGATGTTCCAGGCCCAGGCGAAGCCTGAAAGCTCCCAGGGAGGCTCTGCTCCTCCCTCTCCTGCCCCCTCCTCCTATGGCCTGGCCTGGCCCAGCTTGGTCATCTGCCAGGAACAGCACTATTGTTTGACTGGAAAAGCTGCTTCCTCAGCAGAAGGGGGGCCTCTCCCAGGGACACCCTGTCCTTGCCCTCACCAGTCATCAGGTTATGACCGAAGTGCCTGCCTGGGCCCTCAAGGGCAGTCAGGTCTCCTGGGCCCTGGTCAGGAGAGGAGGCTGAGTGAGGGGCTCCTGGTGCAGATCTAGCTGAGACCGGGTGGTTCCTTTCCCACTCAGCTCCTATTTGTTTCTTCATCTGTAAAATGGGCTAATTGAGCCTACCTGACCAGTCCAGCCTAGCACATGGCAAGTGCTCAGTAAATGGAAGTTGGCATTTCATCAAAGGTCCACACTTTGCCCCTCTCCCCTTTGCCTGAGGGCCTGGGTTGAGCCTGTGAGGACATTCATGGTGCTCCACCCCAGGCCTCCCACCACCCCTCCAGAATGAGTTCTCAGAAATTTAATGATGCCTGAGGTGGCATCCAGGCCAGACCTTGAAGGAGGAAGGCCCTGAAATATCCTCCTTAGGAGTTCCTGTCCCCCTGGTGGTGGGTAAGGACCAAGGCCTGGGGAGCATGCCCTGCTCTGCCCAGCACTGAGCTCCAGCCCTGTTGTCCCTCATCTACGGCAGAAGGTAGACATGAGGCAGTGGGGATGGGGTGAATGAAAATGGGGGTTAATGGCCAGGCTTGGTGACTCACTCCTGTAATTCCAGCACTTTGGGAGGCTGAGGCAGGCAGATCATGAGGTCAGGAGGATCACGAGGTCAGGAGATCTAGACCATCCTGGCCAACGTGGTAACATCTCTACTAAAATATAAAAAATTAGCTGGGTGTGGTGGTGGGCATCTTAATCCCAGCTACTCAGGAGGCTGAGGCAGGGGATTCGCTTGAACCCGGGAGGTGGAGATTGCAGTAAGCCGAGATCTCACCACTGTACTCCAGCTTGGGCGACAGAGCAAGACTCCATCTCAAAAAAAAAAGAAAAGAAAATGGGGGTTAAGAATGAAGGCTGGCCAGGGACTCAGCATGTTCTCTGGCAAAGGTACCTCTCAGAGAGGCTCTGGTGCTGGGCTGGGGCCCAGGAGGAGGGGCTCTGTAGGGCAAAGAGAAGAGATGCTGAGCACCAAGGTGACCAAGGTGGTACCC
Source organism: Sapajus apella (assembly GCF_009761245.1). NCBI lineage: Eukaryota > Metazoa > Chordata > Mammalia > Primates > Cebidae > Sapajus > Sapajus apella. The sequence goes on from NW_022437035.1 coordinate 6,632,475, forward strand.
ACTTCCCAGCCCCTGGCTGCACACCAGCTCTCTACACAAGGCTGTTTATTTCTGTACAAAACCATGTTTCTATTTTACACAAAGAACACCCCACCCTTTCCCCTCACCCCAGCACCCTAGCCCTGGGGAGCATCCCCTAGGAGGAGGGGGCTGAAGGAGGCCCCACCCCCTGGTCCCTAGCTTCTGCCTGCCCTGGCTGGACCAGCCCGAGTGCCACTGTAAAGAAAATAAATAAGGAGGCTCAGGCAGAATCTGTGTTGGACCAGCCAGACTCCAGCCCAGCCCAGTGACCAGGCGGCTTGGCCCTCAGAGGGTGGGCAGGCCGTGGAATGTCAGTTCATGAACCGTGTAGGTGTGTGGAGACCCCGCCCTGGAGGCCTGAGCTGCCAAGGTTACAAGTAGGTGTCCTCACTCTCTTGGGACGTCAGGCTCTCCTGGGAGCGGTGGTGGGTTGAGACCTGGGGAGCTGAATCCTGAGGGGCTGAAGCCTGGGGGGCTGAGTCCTGAGGAGCTGAGACCTGAGGGGCTGAGACCTGGGGGGCTGAGTCATTCGGGGGCATATGCTGTGGGGGATAGGCATCTCCTGCAGCGGCCTCCACCATGGCTTGATCTGGGGCTGGGGGCTTCTCCGGCTGCCCTCTCGCCTTTGTCTGCTTCTGCTGCTCCTTCTGGGCTTGCTTGGATGGCTTGGACTTGGCTTTGGAACCAGGGAGAGGGGCATCTGGGGGGAGGCGGATGGACGGTGAAGGTTGTAGGGTGGGCCGGGGACCGGGTTCTGCATCCAAGATGGCCTTGGCACCATGCAGCCTCGGTGGGGAGCGGCACTGCAGCTCACCCCGGGTCTCCTGCCAGCGCCGCAGCTGGATGAGGTGTTCGCGCTCAATCTGGCGCTCTGTCACGGGCAACTCCACCACCTGCGGGGGCAGTGCGAGGCAAGTGGGCACCAAGAAGAAGGACCTTCTCCTTCTGCCTCCCACCCTGGGCCCCCAGTCTCCCTCAGCATCCCCCAGCCCTGGCCACTAAACACTGACCCCAGGAAGGATGAGAGTCTAGTCCCAAGCTGCAGTCACAAGCCCCAGAGCTGAGTGCCAGGTAAGCTGGACGTTTGAGATCCACCACCTCAGAGGGGAAAGCTGCCCACAGCTTCACGAGTCCACCTGCCCGACTATGGGGCCAAAGGGATAAGACCCAGACAGAAAAAAACCTGCTCTCTGCCAATGTGTCCCCCACCACTGCCCAGGGCAGCCTGGTTGCTTAGGCTGAAATTCCAGCTCCACCACCTTCTAGCTGGGTGACTTTAGGGGGAGTTGCTTAGTGATCCTGCCTCTGTGAGCCTCCATTTCCTCATGTGTAAATATGCCCATGCATGTGCTACCTAATTATAGCCCCTGAGAGACAAGTATCCATAAAGAAAGAAGCAAGGGAAATAGAGCTAAGACTGTGAATTGGGTGCCAGGGAGAAAGAAGGGGTGTGGGTTGCCACTCCTCTTCATTCCCAAGCAGATCCAGAAGGCCCTGTAGAGCTAGGCCTCTTTGTGCCCCATGCTCCTTACCAGACAGAAGGATGAGGTCCACCCACACGTTCTGGGCCACATAGCAATGGTCCTGGCATAGGTGACCCACCTTCAGGACCTGAGGGTTAGTGGGACCCCCTTCAAAGGATCCCCCACCTGTCTTCCTCCCTCCCTGTGACAAGGAGCAGGCATGGGCTGTACCTCCTGGACCAGGAAGGCCTCCTGCATGATCTTGGGGCTGAGGCTCCGCAGTCGCTCGATCGTCTCGTACTGGCCCTGGCAGGCTTTGACCTTCTCAGGGGAGCCCAGCGCATGCTTTAGCAGCACCAACCCCACCCGGAAGATGATCTTGACTCCTGCATGGGGGATGGTAGTAAGTGCAATGGGCCTTTTGGGGGTTTCTCTGGAAAGAGGCCCCCCTGTGGGCTGCTGGGGACAGGGATGCTGCCCCCAAGACCAGCCCAGTACCTTCGCAGAAGAACATGTCCCAGACGCGCAGCACAGAGCTCCAGGGCAAGGTTCGGGAGAAGGCGCACATGAACCACTCTGTCATGTAGAGGAGCGGGTCGATTTTCTGTCGGCTGAGGTGCTTGTGGGCCACTGGTGACACCTTCTGCAAGAGTGAGAAGAGGATCTCCCCGTCCAGCTGGATCGCCTCCTGGGGAGACATCGAGGCCATGGGGCCATGACGGTGGGCAGCAGGAGCCAGGGCAGGGACTGTACCCTAGCACCCAGCAGGCTCAGGCAGCAACTGCCTGCAGGGTATCAGCCTCTGCCAGGTGCTAGGATAAGATGATGAGCAAACCAGAGCCAGCTGGTCCCCTGGGGGAGCTTATCCTGAGAAGGGCACATGAGCAAAAGCAGCTAGGGGAGGGGGAGGGCTGAGTGCGCACAGCAAGGCAGGAGCAGGACTGCTCTGAAGCATGTGCTGGAGGGTCCTGCCTGTCAGGGTCAAGGAAGCTCCCTGAGGGCTAAAAGCTGAAGCAAAAGAGAAGTTTTCAGAGCACAGGGATAGGAGCTTCCAGGCAGATTTTAGCTTAGGCCAAGGCCAAGGCTAAGGCCAAGGCAGGGAGGAACTTGGTGCCCTGGGAGAATTTCAGTCCTGCCAAGTGGCCAGAGCAGCTAGAGGCTGAGATGAAAGGCAGCGTGGAAGGGATAACGTCGCACCCCAAGAGACCTAACCTCGGCAGGCCTTGGGACTTCAGCCTGAAGGCACCAGAAGACTGGGAAGGTTCTTTTTTCTTTTTTTTTTCGTTATCCCTCTTGAGATGGAGCCTTGCTCTGTTGCCAGGCTGGAGTGCAGTAAGACAATCTCCGCTCACTGCAACCTCCGCCTCCCAGGTTCGAGTGATTCTCCTGCCTCAGCCTCCCGAGTAGCTGGGACTACAGGCGTGCGTCACCACGCCCGGCTAATTTTTGTATTTTTAGTAGAGCCAGGGTTTCACCATGTTGGCGGGGAAGGTTTTAACCTGGGCAGGAGTCACCATGAGAGAAGGGCCTGGAGGGGCCACAGAGGGTGTCCAGCCTGGGGCAGGTCCCAGGCCAGGCGACCACTCACCAGTTTCTCACTGTAGTAGCCAGGCAGGTACTTCTCACAGATCTGTACCAGGCACCAGAAGGCTTGCTGTGGGCAAGAGAGATGTGAGGCCTTGCTGTTGGGGGTTCCCCACCCACCCCCTGCCTGCCCGGGGCCTGGTGGTACCTCAGCAGGCATGTGCATGAGCAAGACGGCGGCAATGGGTGCCTGGGCCTGGCAATAGCCCTCCTCAGGTCGGTACAGCGTGTAGGCCTTCAGCACACGGAATAGGTCCTGCTGGCTGTGGAGAGGCCGGGTAGAGCAGTGATGACCAGGGTGACTCTGCTACTCACGGCCTTCACCCATTCCCCACTGGACCAGCCTGCCTTAGAATCTGCACTTCCCTTGAGAGGTGAGGTGATCTGCTTGTGGTCACCAAGGGGTCAGTCTCCTACTGCAGCACCTGGACTTTCACGTGCCCGGGGAAGGAGGTGGGGAAGGGCTCCCCTATGACAGGTGAGGGCAGAGGCTCAAAGAGAAAGGGAGCAGGGCCAGGGCGGATGTAAGGCTGTGTCAGGGCTGGAAGTAGGGGCCCCTCACTCAGCAGCTGTGGCCCCTCGGCCAGGCCAGCTTTGTCCCCTGTGTCTGTCTTGGTCCCCTTGGCTGCCCCATCTCTCCCCTGCATACCCTCCACTCACCCAACTCCCTCTGTCCCTCTTTCTCCCCAACAAAACCTGTATTCCGAAGAGGGCCAGGCCGGGCAACCTCTAACACTCTAGAGTCAATGATGAAACCACCCCAGAGGTAAGAGGAAATGCCGACAGCACACATCAGACTCAAAACAAAAAAACAAATGCTGACAATGGAGCTGGGGACACCCAACTTCTGAATCTCTGAACTCACTGTCCCTCCTCAGACCCCTTTGGAGACAGGACCTAGAGCCACCTCCCAAGGCCCAGCCTGCTCACCCATGGCCACCCCGGGACACAAACATCTCATGGAAAGGGAACTGCCGGTGCAGGTCACGCTCAATCACGTCCAGCCACTTGGGATCCCCAGGGGACATGTCCAGCTCCTAGAAGCAAGGGCACATATTAGGGGCTGGGGAGGATGGAGGTGGGCATTGCTGACAGGACATGGCTGCCCAGGGATTAGGGGAGGGGGCCCTCCACTGGGGGCAGTGCCCACCCAATCCCCTCACAGAATGGGCCTTCCCAAGGACAGGAAGATAAGCTCAGGTAAGGATTCCTGGACAGGGGCAAGGGGGCAAGGAGGGAAGCGCCCTGGAAACCTTAAACCTGGCTTTAGGAGACCGATGAGGGCAAGAGTGTCCACTCGAGCTGTAGCTGGAAGGACCTCCAGACATTTTATTCAGAACTTGGTTAGATACATTATGTTACATCCTTAAGACAGAAAGCTGCTTCTCTGAGCAATAGCTACCAGCTGTTCCCACTTCTCCAAGCCAGGCACTAAGCTGGGCACAGGGTACCTGTGGGCCTCACTGATCGTTCTCCTCAACCTCCAGAGACAGGACCTATCATTACAGCCTGTTTGCAGATGAGAAAACTGAGTGTCAAGGCCTCATGGCTAGAAAAATGGTGGAGTTGGGACTGGAGGCCAGGTCTGACTCGAACCGTCCATCCCAGCCCCTCTGCTGAGCGCCTCCCCAGGCGGATGGCGTCACCTCTCCAGGAAGGGGGGTATGTGTGAGATCTGTACAGAGCTCTTTCTGGAAGGACATGACATCTGTCAAACCATTAACCTCAGATACTTCTCTGGGTGCCGGGGTTTCAACAAAGTTTTACTCTTTCTTTTGAACTTCTGTGAACATTTCAGTATGTGCACCTTTACAAAATAACAAAGCCATTACAAAACAGAAAATCTTTTCTTGGGCATTTGAAATGTTCTCTACCTTGATTTGCATGTTGGTTACATGGATGTGTATTATTTATCAAAACTCACTGATCTGTGCATTTTACTCTATGTAAATGCATACCTCAATTTTTAAAAAAGAAAGAAAAAGTAAATAAGGAGAAAACCCATAGGGCTGAAAAGGGAAGCAGAGTACTCATGAGACAAACCAGAATGTGCTCAAAGGCATGGCCCAGTCACTTTTTTTTTTTGAGACAGAGTCTTGCACTCTTGCCCAGGTTGCAGTGCAGTGGCGTGATCTAGGCTCACTGCAACCTCTGCCTCTGAGTTCATGTGATTCTCCTGCCTCAGCCTCCTGAGTAGCTAGGATTATAGGCACACGCCACGACACATGGGTAATTTTTTGTATTTTTAGTAGAGATGGGGTTTCACTATGTTGGCCAGACTGGTCTTGAACTCCTGACCTTGTGATCTACCCGCCTCAGCCTCCCAAAGTGCTGGGATTACAGGTGTGAACCACCGTGCCCGACTGGCCCAGGCACTTCCATGGAGATGTCGGTTTAAGTACAAGTTGCCTGCAGGTCTGGGGCAACACCAGGCCCTCAGGAAGGAGGCCAGGTCATCAGCAGACACACCCAGTGCGTGCAGACTCAGGCCCTGCCCTGATCAGCAGGAGACTTCATACAAGCCCCTTTCCCTCTCTGCCCCTCAATGGGGGTGTCAGGGTGCCAGGAACTTGACTAGAGAGTAAATACTGAGAGGAGTGGCTGACAGTGTTCAGGCTGGAGGAGACAGAGAGGGGCTGGGGCCCTGTGGCAGGCCCACACGGAGAGGTGTGGGTCTGTGTACTATGCACCTCTAGGTACTGTCTGAGCACAGTGCCGGTTTGCTTTCATCAGAAAGGGGAAGAGGGCCCCACAAATTCTTCTAACAGTTCCCATGAGGTAGAAACCCGAAAACCCCAAAACTCAGTTCCTAGAATGTGTTCATCAGGCATCTCAGCAGCCTAAGGCATTTGACCTCACATGGCTGGTGAGAAAGGAAAAGGGGGAAGCCGCAGATAGAAAGGGTACCAGCAGACAAGCAGGTACCGTGGTCATAGGGCCTATAGCCTCCACCAGCCTGAGAGGTACTAGCACCATCATAAGATGGAGCCAGAGAAGAAAACCAGGTATAAGGCCAGGTGTGGTGGCTCACGCGGTCAGGAGTTCAAGATCAGCCCGGCCAATATGGTGAAACCCTGTCTCTACTAAAAATACAAAAATTAGCTGGGTGTGGTAGTGCATGCCTGTAGTCCCAGCTACTCAGGAGGCTGAGGCAGGAGAATCACTTGAACCTGGGAGGCGGAGGCTGCAGTGAGCCATGATCACGCCACTGCACTCCAGTCTGGGTGACAGAGTGAGACTCCATCTCAAAACAAAAACAAAACGAAAAGGAAAACCAGGTAAAAAAAAGGACACGGAGGTACTGCCTGCCAAAGAAAGGAGGAAGAAATAGCACGTGCAGAAGAAGGAGCCACAGGGCCTGTAGAAGCTGCCCTGACTGCTGAGGTTGGGAGGGGCCGCCTGGACTGGGTATTACATCGGGGGCCCTCTGGGGAGAGAGCACAGAAACAGGTGCCTGCATCACAGCCCCGCACTGTACCCTGCCTTGGCGTATGCACCCACAGCAACCAGGGGGAGCTTCTCATGCTTCCTCTGGGTCACCCATAGGCAAAGTCCTTCCAGTGTGCTCACAAACCATTCTTCCAGCCGCCAGGACTGTGCAGGAACACATCACTCAGCTTCAGAGCATCAAGAAGGCCTTCTCTGCACATCCACCTCCTCACACGAGCAACCTTCCAGACCCCCTGGGGGTGGCTGATTCCTCTCTGGAAGCACAGCTCTGCATACACACGCACACAGCTCTGCATTCTGCTGCATACATGCTCACACCTGCTGAACCACACAGCCAGGAGGCTGGCCAGGCTGCCCACGCTCTTGGCTCTCATGCCTGGCTCTGGCAGCCTGATGTTAACTATGGACTTGGACTGGGGCTCCCACCCCTGAGCCTCCCACTTTCCCCAGAATGCAGCCCCTCAAAATGGGAGAGATGTATGGGAGGAAGACTATGGAATCAACAGGCTGCTCCAGTGGGGCTTGGTATTGGTGCTCTGGGGAATAATCCAATCAGCCAGATTCAGACCTACCCCAGCCAGACACTCTACCAGCTTCCCTGCCCGGGCAAGGCCAAGTGTTGCCAGCAAACAGCTCTCACCCTCTCCAGGTCAATAGCAGAAACTCTAGGCTACCTTGCCCTGCCACTGCCCAGCCATCTCAAGAAACAAGTTTGGCAGGAGTGTTCACTGAAGAAGCATGAGGTATGTCAACAGAGAGCTGGTGGTGGGCAGCTCTACTCTCTCTCCCTGTCTGCCTGTCACCAGTCCCAAGGGCCTGCAAGAAACCCTGATGCCTGGGGCCAGATCTGGCAGGTATGCCAGGGCAACCCCAGGGAATCCAACTGCTTCCCCATAGTTACCTAGGGGAGCAGGCTGGAGGAGTGGCCCAGCTCTGAATGGAGAGATATTTTACTCTGGCCAGCCATGAGGCAGGGGACAGCAGGAGGGATATTGGGACAGGAGGAGGGATGACAAGAGAGGGCACCCTCTCTGGCCACTGACTGGCATCTGACCCCTTGGGATACCTAGGCAGTTCTCTTCAGCTCCCTCAAGTTTGGCTCTGCTACTCCCAGGGCTGATGACCCCACAAGACACACGGGTGGGCTGTGCTGGCCAGGCTTGGACAAGGCAGGAGAAACAGTAGAGGATGGGAGGCCAGGAGGCACTGAAGTTCTGGGGTCCTACTGGTCAAGCCCCCACAGGCCCAGAGCACGGGGCCCAAGGCAGTCAGGGAAATCGTTTGAGTGTCTTCTCCTAATGACCAAGAGCAGGGTGTAGCCTACTGAGCCCAGGAAGGCAAATCCTGAGTGGTCATCAAGAGAAGAGCTGGAATAGGGAGTGGCAAATCTGGCCATTCCACTGAGGGCGGCTCAGGGCTGGAGCCTCAGTTGTGCAAAGCCTCCAGGAGACACAGGTACTCAGGACTGGGCCAGTCTGGCTGCTGGGGCCTGGAGAGTTGGACACATGACTGGAGGTTTCATAGATTGCTTATCCTGTGAGATCTAGGTGATCACGTGGAGGATTGCTGCCATGGGAAAGACACCAAGAGATGCAGAAGGAAGTGCAAAGGAAGGGAAACTTACGTCAAACTTTCCAGGGTTCTGTTGTAACTTCACCTTGCCTCCTGATAGGTACTGCCAAGCACGGCCCCGCAGAGAAGGTGGGATGCCCTTTTGACACCGCAGACGAATCTGAAAATCAAAAGGACGGCTGAGACCATGCAGCCACCCATGCAGCTCCCCCAGCCCACCCCCTTGCCAGTGCTCAGTGGGTCCTCAGTGCACACAGCAACAAGAGCAGAAACGGGGAAAAAAGAGGACTTTCCTACTGTTGCTACTGTGCAGATCCTACAGTTGGGGAGGGGAGGTAACTGCAATCAGATATGCTAATGCCAGGTGATGGCAGAGTCCCACATCCCTGGTCCAGTGAAGACGCAGGCATTCCTGAGGTCTACCATGGAATTCCAGACCCTCATAACTATCTTCTGAATCAAAATGGAACTATACAGCTGGGCACGGTGGCTCACGCCTGTAATCCCAGTACTTTGGGAGGCCAAGGAGGGTAGATCATTTGACGTCAGGAGTTCAAGACTGGCCTGGCCAACATGGTGAAGCCCCATCTCTACTAAAAATGCAAAAAATTGGCCAGGTATGGTGGCGGGCGCCTGGAATCCCAGCTACTTGGGAGGCTGAGGCGGGAGAATTGGTTGAACCTGGGAGGCGGAGGTTGCACTCTAGCCTGGGCGATAGAGCGATACTCTGCCTCGGAAAAAGAAAAAAGGACCATATTAGTTGGGTGAACCCCATAGTCTGTCCCCAGGGAGGGCACTGCACTGTGTGGGGCTCAGCTACAGCCACAGGGAAGGTAGCTCATGCGATGAACCAGAATGTGCTCAGAGGTGTGCCCCGGGCACTTTCATGCGGGTGTGTTGGTTTCAGCAGCCATGTGGCAAGACACCATCAGCCTAGCGGGGAGAAATCTCAACAGAACCCAGAAGGAAGATGGGGGCTGCTCAAATGGCTCCGTCTTTGTTTTGGTCAAGAATCCCCTCTCTCCTATTGTTGACACTGAGCTTTCAGGATCACCGGCCTGGGGGATAGACGGCTGGTCTGGGTGTGAGTCCTGATCTCAGCCCTTGCTAAAATGGCCCAGGTCTTCCCTGCCACTCACAGAATGGAAGTAGTGAGGGAGGGAGTATTTGAGGCAGCTCATGACCCAGAGCTAGTGCTCAATTCCGGCTAGCTGTTTTAATCAGGAAAAGTTTTCCACTGGCAAAACTCAGTTTGAAAACTATCAAAACTATCATGTCTTTTACAATCGGGGAATTGAGGGTGGGGGAAAATTCATGCGGGAAATTTCATCACACAAGCAGAGTGCAGATAAATTCGTCATACAATCAGAAACCCTACTACCTCCTAGCTGTACTGCACAGGCTGGAGGGATCCAGCCCCGTGTACTTTCCACTTCACTAGTGGGCTCCTCCTGGGCTTGGGACCAGAACGAGGCTCTGAAGGCAGTTGCCCTGACCCGTCAAGGAAGGTGAGGACAAAGGCAGAGGCATCACTCCTGTGAAGTGTTGTGGTGGCAGAGGGATGAGATGGCCAATGATATTCCCTCAACCCCTGCCCTAAGCAGCCTGACCTGTGATAAGGGGAATGGGTACTCGGGGCATAAGAACATCTGGATGTGGGTTTGAATCTAGCACTGAACTTGAGCCAACCACTTCTCAACTGTAAGATCCGAATGATAATATCTACTACTGTGCAGAGCTGTGGAAAGAGTCCATTAGAGGGGGAAAATGTGCTTAGCGTGGGGCCTGAAACACAGTCTATGCAGTCTGTGTTCAGTACGTGATGGCTTCCTCTCTGCCCCTCCATCCCAGGAGGATGCTTGACACAGAAGCCCAGGGCCTCAGCTCACACCTAACTTACCCTCACCTAGAAACTCCCTTCAACAGTCCCGCTGGAAGCTCTCCGAGGAGGGAGCACAGAAGCCCTGGCCTTCCTGATGACCAGTGCAAACAACAGAAAACTTTCCAAGGGTCAGAGAGAGTCAAGAACCAGGAAGGAGCCAGGCAGACAGGCTGAGGGTGGCGGGGGGAGAATAGCAGTGGCTGGTCATAGGTGCCAAGTGAGAGCTGCTGGGACTGCCTAGAAAGGAGGCAGAGGAAGGGAGCTGAAGGGAACTGCCCTAGACTCAAGGAAGTTTCCTGCAGCTGTGGGACAAGGGTCTCCCTAAGGAAGCCAACTTGGGCAGCCTTTGGCAAAAGGATGTGCTTTAGCCCAAAGCCACAGGCCCTTTAGGCTCTCCCACAGAGCCAAGCTCAGCAAGAGGCAGCCCCACGTCATTGCAGCCCCCATCATACTTGGCTTCCTCCAGGAGTGCCATGGAACACTTCATGGGGAGTGAAGAGCTGGGAGTACAGCCAGCCTTTCCCACTGTGCCCTCCTCAGCATAAAGGTGCTGCAGGGGGTCATCCCTACCCCGCCTGCGTTAGGGAGGATTGTGGGGACCAGTAAGGATAAAGCATGAGAAAGTATTCCCAGAAACCACAAAGGATTACCATTCTCTGAGGCCAGGCCTTGAGAAAGGAGGTCTCTGATGAAAGCTGAGTGAGGCCACACCCTTGCCTGCTGAACTCAGGGAGGGCAGGGCCCTGTGGGAAGACAGCATTCCAGCCCCAGCCCTGCCTCCCTGCAGGACCAGAATTCTGTCCTAGACATGGCTAGGAGTCAGGGAAAGGAAGCCACCCTCCCAGCAGAACTAGGTATGAGCCCACTTCCTGAAACAGGTATTATCCTTCCTGTGCCAGGACTTCCTGACCAGAGGAAGAACTCAAGCCTCCACAGGCAGGCTGGAAGAGCCCCCAGGGCAGGGCCCGGTGTGGCCACAGCTGAGGTGGCAGGAGGGACACCCAGGGGGTAGTTCTGGACTGCAGAGAAACAGTGGGTTGGGGCCTCTGGGCATGGTGGATTGAAGCACTTCCTGTGGAAGCCTCAGCTGGGCAGAGGCAGGCCTCGGGCTCTAACCACAGTGCCAGACAAGAAAAGGGGAAGTGCCAGCTGCTTCTCTGCTGAGAGGTGCACCCCAAAGCTCCCCTCTGGAATCCCTATTTTCAAGAACGCTGAAGGTCCCTGCCAACCACCAGTCACCAAAACAGATTGCTGCAGAGCAAGCTACAGATCAGGGTACGAGCCAGAGGAACAATGAGGGAGAGAAACAGACCCAGAGTCAGGCAGGAAGCAGCTGAGGAATAACTGTCTTAACATTGTTAAAAAAAAAAAAAGAGAGAGAGATAGTCTGGGTGTGGCGGCTCATGCCTGTAATTCCAGCACTTTGGGAGGCCAAGGCAGATGGATTGCTTGAGCTCAAGAGTTCAAAACTGGCCTGGGCAACATGGCGAAACCCCATCTCTATGAAAAATAAAAAAATTAGCCAGGTGTGGTGGCATGTGCCTGCAGTCCCAGCTATTCGGGAAGCCGAGGTGGGAGGATCACTTGAGTCTAGGAGGTTGAGGCTACAGTGAGCCAAGATCATGCTGCTGCTCTCCAGTCTGGGTGACAGAGTGAGACCCTGTCTCAATCAACCAATCAATCAATAAACAAATAAAAGGAGATAGAGGGCTGGGTGGGGTGACTGACACCTGTAATATCAGCATTTTGGGAGGCCGAGGCAGGCGAATCACGAGGTCAGGAGATCAAGACCATCCTGGCTAATATGGTGAAACCACGCTTCTACTAAAAACACAAAAAATTAGCTGGGCATGGTGGCATGCGCCTGTAGTCTCAGCTACTCGGGAGGTTGAGGCAGGAGAATCACTTGAACCTGGGAGGCAGAGGTTGCAGTTAGCTGAGATCACACTACTGCATTCCAGCCTGGGTGACAGAGCGAGACTCAGTCTCAAAAAATAAAAAGAGAGAACAGCAAGCAGGAGCCCAGGTCTGGGTGAGCCTCTCCTCTCACAGCACAGTGCTTCAGCCTCTGACGCAGTCTCTGTAGCACTTACCACCACTTCGTGGGGAGCAACAGGATTATCACTCCCGCTTGGCCAGAGAAACTGAGGCTGAGATGGTGAAGTGACTTGTGCAGAAGTTCCACAGTTAGCCACAGGTGTGAAGAGAGGAAAGGCGTGAGGCGGGGCCCAAGTCTATATACCTGATCATCAGTCCTGGGCTTTCTGTGAGCCTTGCAGCCATCTGTGCCAGCCTGGACCATGCTAGAGTGTCAGATGATGAAAGCGGGCAATAGGGTTCATTCTGTGCATTGAAAACTTGTACAGAGAGACCCCAGCTATGAGGCTTGGAACAGGCCCCCTCTAGGCCAGGCAGTAACTACACCATGCTGGGGAAAACCAAGGACATCAACACACACACTTAAGAGTGGTGGGCAAGAACATTCCCACAGGGCGATAGAGCTAGTGTCTGAAGACAGCCTAACTCGAAAAGGACTTCCGGGTGACTTCATTTTATTAAGACTATTATTAAAATGTGAGGGTACTTCTTTCTTTTTGCTTTGGTCAGGAGTCAACAGGGAAGTCATCAAATTAATCTAGAGGGTAAAGAAGGCCTCGTACTGTGGCGGCTAAGAGGGCAGGTGCTAAAAGTACACTGCTTGGGTTCAAATCTGGATGACAAGGTAATCAGTAAAGTGGGGATACTACTATTACTAATCTCATACTAGGGTACTGTAAGGAATTGTCTCAGCACCAAAGCGCATGTTCCATACACGCTAGCTGCCGGCAGTATTATGAAGTCCTCCTTGATAGCTAGTAAGCAGCACTTCAGTCCTCCTGGGAAGGCTACAGGAAAGCTGTGTTGCAGCTGTTGGCTAGGAGAGGCTTTGAGGTTTAACTACAGGACAATATTCTGCATGAATCTGAAGTCATCTGAGAGGGCCCAACCTTCCCCCTGCCCTCAGGCCAGCTTCTGTCTTTCACTGGCAGTTGGAAGACACCTAAGGCATCTGGCTGTTGGAGAAGCCCCTGCTTTCCTAAGCTGATGAAGTTCCTCCCTCTTCCTCCTCCTCCCCAGGCTGCCAAGTCCCAGTCCGAGACCTGAGGCCAGGCCCCTCACCTTTTTGTGCTTCTTGGCCATCCATTTGTCCCAGTTGTTGAGCATGTCCAGCCACTTGGACTCCCTCTGCCTCAGCACCTCCAGGGGGACTTCCTCCAGCCTGTGGAGCAGAGGGCAGGGCCTGTGAGAGGCGCCAAGGTAAGCAAAGGCCCTGGCTTCATTCCCAGCCACCAGCCTGGTCAGACCTCCCTTCTTCCTGCCTACCATCCCTGCTGTTCCCTTCAGGACAGCTACCTCAGGACTGTCCTATGGCAGATGAGAGGGAACACACCACCTCCCCACCCACGACCTCAAGCCATAAGCTAGAGACAGCAGGTGGTTCAAGTGCCTACTCCCCTAATGTGGCCAGGGGCCACGTGCCTCTCTGAGGCAGAGGCTGAGTGAGTGTCTGCATCTGTGCATCAAAGCAAAGCATTCCTGTCCTGGGTCTGCTGTAGTCAACAAGCCTCTTCGGAGGGCCTGTGTACAAGGTGCAGAGTTGAACACAAAAACTAGTCCAACGAGTACAGAAATAACATGCTTACCTCTTTACTTGAGCCAAACTCATTACTCAGAGTTTCCCCAATTATGCCCTGGCCCTTTCCCACCTCTCAGCCTTCACTCAGGCCAGTCCCTTTGCCGGAATGCTTCCCAAATTGTCTCCACCCATCAAAATCCTACACACACTTCAAAGCCCCATCAAATACCACTTCTTATATTTGTAGATCTACTGACTAGGCAGCGAGCACAGCTGTGTTGGCACTGTTCTAGGGTTAGGGCCTCCTGGCGAGTTGTGGAGATGCCTTCCCATGATTAGAACCAAGTCCTGACCCTCATGGAGTCGATGTTCTGGTGGGCACTGAATATGGGGAAAACACCTCAGCACCAAGGTGCTTTTTTGTGCTTTTTAACAGAATAAGATATTATGACAGATGGGACACAGGCTCAGAGAGGTAAGATACCCAGGGAAGCTATCTTGCTCAGCGTCCAACAGCAAATCAGTGGAAAAACCCAGATTCATATCCAAGTCAGGTCCTAGCCAAGAGTCAGCATACAGTGCTGCCTGACCTCTCAGAAAGGGGCACAGGGTTGGAGGCAGCTCAGAGGAGGTTCTCAGGAACAGGACACGGTGGGGCTGGGGCTTGGCCCAGGCCTGAGTCTCTGATTCTCTCTCTGCCGGAAGGAAATGTGCTGCTGTGACTTTTACTGGTTGGAAGAGCAGAGGGAGGGGCCCTGGCAGAGCTGAGGCCTCTAAGACACAAAAGCAAAGGTCTTCTTCAGTGCATTTTATCTGGGGAATTGCCAGGCCTGAGAGCAGCCTTGAAGCTGAACGTCTGAGGAAGGACTACAGCCTAGGCAAAGGCGGTCTCCTCAACACATGGATACAAGTCACTCCATCTTGAACCACCTAGAGGCAGAACTAGGCCATGAGGTTACTCCTTTCCTTGCTTTTCTTGATAACAGCAAATCATGGACATGCCTTTACAAAGGGTCAGGTAATTTACAAAGGGATATGTATCTACAGGCAACCCCCAAACATCACAGGAGCAGAAACTAAGGGCCCATACCTCCCCGGCCATGATACCACCACCTATAAGGCACTGCTTATGCAACAAGTCAGGGGATGAGCCTTCTTAGTTAACCAGTCAGAAGGGTGCCCAAACCGAGTCAACAGGAAGTTCTGGCAGTTATGGATGTATATCATGGCTGATCCAATATCCCCACTGCACAGATGAGGAAACTGAGGCTTACAGAGGGCCACGTTTTCACTTGAGATTACCAGTTTCCAAAGAACTCACAGGTGATTAAATATGTCTATTTGATATCTCACCCCTCAGTCTGGCTTTATTGATAAAATCTAACTGCAGGGACTCACAGCCACCCATTCTCCCAACTGCAGATACACAGAGGAACATGTTAAATTGAGAGTTCTTTTAACTGATGCCAGATAACAGCTTTGGCAGTTTCAAACCCCCAATGTCAAACCTCAAACCGGAATTTCAAAAGAGTACAAAACAAACTACCATATTTCCTGGATTCTAAGACACCACTGATTTTAAGCTACACCATTAATTTGGCAAGATTGTCTCAGAAACAAAACAACCCACTACTACTTTAAATGTACATGTCAATGGAAAGATCTGTTTTGGTTTTTAAAATCTTAAACTGGGAACATTTTGAGGCAATGTGGTCATTTGAATGGCTTTTCCTTTAACAGCAGAGGAGTTTAATCTACCTGGAGATGGTGAGAAGGAGACCCTGGAGGTCTGGCTGTATCCAGCACTCAGCATACCCTGTGCTCTCTAACTGCAGGTAGATGTCTCTAGGCACAGGATGTGCTCCTGAAACATCGCAGGCTATTTTTTAAAAATCAGAAGATTCACATACCCTTCAGTTAACCCAGTCAGGATCTTAGAAAACATCTGATCCAATTGCTGTCTGATATGGAAATCCTTTCTACAACAGTCAAGTCCCCTTCCTTCTCTGAGCCTGTTTCCCTATATGCTTGCACAGCCTATCTTATGAATTTTTTTTGTTTGTTTGAGACAGAGTCTCCTTCTGTTGACAGGCTGGAGTGCAGTGGCGCAATCTCAGCTCACTGCAACCTCTGCCTCCCAGTTCAAATTATTCTCCTGCCTCAGCTTCCCGAGTAACTGGGATTACAGGCACGCACCACCACGCCCAGCTAATGTTGTATTTTCAGTAGAGACAGGGTTTCACCATGTTGGCCAGGATGGTCTCGATTTAACCTCGTGATCCGTCCACCTCGGCCTCCCAAAGTGCTGGGATTACAGACGTGAGCCATTGTGCCCAGTCTATCTTATGAATTTGATCCTCTAAGGATGCCCAGAGAGGAGCTGTGAGATAAACCTGGAGCCAGAGGGGTCCCTGAAAACAATGTGGCAGTGTAAAGCCCTGAGGTGGCTTCCTCCTGACAATGGAAAGGACATGAACCAGCTGCTAGTGAGAGAGAAGCTGGCCCAGTATAAGGGACCAAATGGCCCACGGGGTGGGGCGGGGGGGGGGTGTCGCAAATCTAGGGGCCTCACTCATCCTCCAGAAAACCCCTCCTTCCTTAGGGTAGCCTGAGGGAGTCTCTGAAGCCAAAAGGGCCAAGTGACACCAGTCTCTTGTGGCTCAGCCACTGCTGGAACTCAACCAGGGACAGATCTTCCTTACCTCCAGGCAAAGTCACCCTATTGTTAAACAGTTTCCACTGCTAAAACTTTCTTTCCCAGTTAAGCCAACATTGTCCTAATATCTTCTACCTGTAATCTCATTACCCCTTTGAAGCCACACAGTTCTCAGACCCCTCCCATACCAGGCATACACATGCTTATCCCTCATAATCCACTCATCCCTACCTGAAGGCCCTTTCTTCTCCCTTCTCCAAGTGACAGTAGCCCTTCAGAGCCCAATATGACACTAAAATCCACAAATACAACAATTATAATATCAGCAACAGTCGTTACCATTTGTAGATGAGTTACTACTTACCAATTTTCTACTCAATGCTTCACATACCTTTATCACATGTACCTTTCATAATAACGCTACTATAACATCATTCTCCCCATTTTAAAGTAAAATCCAAGGCTTAGTAAGGTTAAGAGTTTTCCTTAAGACCATGTAGCTATAAGTGGCAGAGCTGGGACTCAAACCCAGGACTGACTGACTCTACAGCTCATGCTCTTGACCCCTATACACTTTGCTGCCTCCACAGGCCAAGCCCTCAGCCTCCACACAGCCTGCATGCCTGTCCAGACACAGCCTTCATGCCTGCCTACCCAGATCATGTTAACTGTCCTCCAACCTGAAGACCTTCAGCCTGGCTCAAAACACCATTTCTCATACTTTCTAAACTGAGACACCTCCCTGCCCCCCACACACACAGAGCCAGAATACATTTTAGGAAACAAGTTGCCCTAACATGTACTAATGCACTCTGATATTTCCAGATTGGTTTTATATTATTCTATTCCTTTCTTTTTTTTTTTTTTTTTTTTTGAGAAAAATTTTTCCTCTTGTTGCCCAGGCTGGAGTGCAATGGCAGGATCTTAGCTCACTACAACCTCCACCTCCCAGGTTCAAGACATTCTCCTGCTTTAGTCCCCTGAGTAGCTGGGATTACAGGCATGTGCCACCACGCCCGACTAATTTTGTATTTTTAATAGAGACAGGGTTTCTCCATGTTGGTTAGGCTGGTCTCGAACCTCAGGTGATCTGCCCACCTTGGCTTTCCAAAGTGCTGGGATTACAGGTGTGAGCCACCAAGCCCAGCCTATTCTTTTTTATTTTTTAATGCTGGTCACAAGCCCCTAAAACTGATTTCAGCACCAACTGATAAATGAGTGAAGTCATTAAGTGTGAAATAAGCACTTCATTACCACTTCCTCATGCTCCTCAGCACTGTCCCTCCCCAACTGGACCAGGCCTTGAACTTCTTCTGTGACTGCCACCACACACCTCCAGGTGTTCAACAGCTGCTTGCCTGGTTTTCTCCATAACATCATTACCCTCATCTGCCTGCATTCGGGGCTACAAGCTACTTCTACCTTAGAAATGTTTTGTGTCCCTCTAGGAGCCCAGTGAAGTGGGCCCTCACAGAATAATTACTATTTCCATTTGGCCCATGACAAACTTGGCCTGATCAGAGAGGTTGTATGACTTGGACAAAGTCACAAAGCTAATAAATAAGTGGCTGACCCAGGGCTTCCCCTCTGCACAGTGGCCTATGTGATACTTCCAACTCCCTGGGGAAAGCTGCAGGAAAACCAGGCCCTTCTCCAGATGCTTCTGTGTGGCTCCATCTCTGGCTCCCAAGCCGCTGGAGATAGTCTAACCCCCTCCTCCAGTGTTCTAACTGCCCCAGTAAGTGGCCTGCCTGCACCTAGCAATGCTCAGAGACGCCAGTACACTGGACGGGATGGTTTGCCAGCACAACCTCAGGTGGAGATGGTAAGCCTGGGTAATCTGCCATTTGCTGGCAGCCCCAGCTTCTGAGGAGGAAAGGCTCAGAGGAGACAGAGGTGGCACCTAATCACAGATCTTGTCAGGCTCCTGGGCTGAAATAGACCTGGCCATGCTGTGCCATGTCATGGTCCAAGGCAGCAGTGACACTCTGTTGACCCCATTCTCTGTAGATTCCCAGTTTCCCAGCCTTCTCCAAAAACCCAGAGGCTGGAGGCTTCCAAAAGTTCGGATGGACAAGACTGCTTCCCAAGGCGACTGAGACCAAAGGTGGGGGTTCTCTCTTCCCTTGTCCTTCTAGACATCTGCTTTCTGCCCAAGCACATCTCAGCACCTCTGGCTAGGCAGGCTCAGCAGGGGCAGTGCCCATGCCCATCACCTCCTTATCCTAGCCTGTCATGGAAGACAAACCTTGATACCAAGGAACCGGTCTAACCCCCCCTCCAAACCTCACTCCCTGAATTAGCCCAAATGAAGAGAAATATACCCTAAGCAGAAAGTCTGAGGTCACAGACCACGGGACTGATCCTCATCTCACCCATTGAAGAAACCAGGTGGGGTGTAGAGGAGAATAAATAGAGTCAACTGAGCTAGGTACTCTAGTTCCTCCATCTAATAACTGGGAGACCATGCACAAAACATGTGACCTCCTAAGCCTCAACTTCTTCATCTTTAAGTGGAGTCATAACGCACACCTCATAATCTTACAGGGCTGCAATAAGGAATAAATGTGTCTCTTTCCTCATCTGACTGGTCCCACACACAGGCCTTTGAGGTAGACAGGGCATGATGACTGCCATTTTACTCATGACGCAATGAAGGCTCTGAGAGATTACTTCATGTGCTCATGATAAACAAACTCAAACTCCTGGCCGCTAATCCCAGCCCTAAGGCTTTACAGCTGTGTGAAACTGGACTGGCTGCTCTACTCTCTGAGCCTCCAGTTCCTCATCTGTAATGCAGGAGGAGTGCCACCTCCTCGGAGAGCACTGGTCAACATGATGTGAGGCAATAAGCTGACACATTTCATGCGCTGGCCATGTACTAGCTCTGCCAAGCACTGCACAGGCACATAATCCCCCAAGGAAATAGCTTTAATTATTTCCATTTAATAGGCAAGAACGCTAAGATTCAGCACAGTGAAGTAATCTGCCCACGGTTACATAGCCTGGAAGTAGAGGCTGCCACTTGAGCACTAAACTATCCAAGACATATAAAGCACCCCGCACATGCTAGGGCTTCAATCCCTGTCGCTTTCCCTCCCCTCTTGTTCATCACCTTCTGTGCTGAGACAGGCAAGAGTAACATGAAAATAACCCCTCACACCTGGGTCTCCAGGATGAAGAGGAGGCAGCTGGAGGAAGTCCCACCAAAGTGTGGAAAACTGGGAAATGGAGGTGCAGGGGGAGCATGGCCAATCACTGATCCAGAGGGCTTCTCTCTTCCACCCAGAGCTTGAAGTGAGGTGAGGATAAACAAAAGGCTGACCTGTTTTGCATACTGGGCAATAGCCTCTGGAGTTGACTACCCTAAGGGGTGGCAGTGAATGAAGGTATTGATAGCTCTTAGACCAGTTCCGTAAGAAGTGATGATGGGAAACCACAGTGCAGGAAGGGTAGGCCTGTGGTGTGCAAATGGCTGACTGTCAGGACTGGGAAACCTATGAGCTCATGCAGTGAGGCCATCCCCTCCCCAGAAGGTAAGTGATCTGCTCGAGGCCACACTGTGAGCTGGTAGGAAAAAGGAAGATGGGAGCCTGGCACTCCCTTCTGGGGCCCAGCCGTCCCTGCATTAGAGCTGGCTGGCAGTGTCCAGGCTCCCTGTCTGAGTGAGAGAGTCTGCTTGCTTCATTCTCCCTCCTTCGCAATGCAGGCTAATTCTGGGCCTGCCTCTCTTTCCCATGAGGAATTCCCTGGCTCTGCTCCTTCCAGTGCTGGGTCAGTGCACAATGGTAAACAGGTTCTCTCCACCCTTCACTGGCCTTGGTGCCCTGGGCCTCTGCCCAGCTCTCCACTCTGCTCAGCTCCACCCTACTCATTGTGAGAAATGGTTCCTTTAGGCATCAGCCTTGCTGGCTCCCAAAAAGAAAAACCAAGGAATCCACCTTCCTTTGATGCACTCAGCTAGAGAAGGGTGCAGACTACAGAAGAAACCCCCAAAGCAGCTCTCCCTGACAACTGCAGAAAGGTATGGAGGCTATTCCCTCTCTCTCTCTCTCTCTTTTTTTTTTTAGACAGAGTCTCACTCTTGTTGCCCAAGTTGGAGTGCAGTGACATAATCTCAGCTTACTGCAGCCTCTGCCTCCCAGGCTTAAGCAATCCTCCCACCTCAGCCTCTCAAGAAGCTGGGACCATAGGCTCATGCTACCATGACTCACTAAGTTTTGTAATTTTTGTAGAGACAAGGTTTTGCCATATTTCCCAGGCTAGTCTCAAACTCCTGGGCTCAAGCAATCCGCCTGTATCAGCATCCCAAAGTGGTAGGATTATAGGCATTAGTCACTGCGTGCTGCCTGAGAATATTCTCAGTGGAAGACAACCCTTCTCCAAATCCCAGCACCTACCAGGCAGAGTGCTGCCTGAAATTCTCTTGCTGGTGACTGGGTCCTTGGATCACAATCTCACTGTAGGCATTCAGGGGCCACCCTGACTCATGTATGGCTCCCTCACTCATCCTTACCAAATTGCTAGATCTCATTGATAGATCTTACCCACATTAGCCTTGACTCACTGTTTATATAAGGCCCCTCCTCTGCCCAGACTCGTTCATGACTCTCTACTGCCCTCATTATCCAACAGAAACCTCAGGCCCTGTAGTTGGGCATGATGGCACACGCCTTGTAGTCCCAGCTACTCGGAAGACTAAAGTGGGAGGATCACTTGAGCCCAGGAATTTGAAGCTGCAGTGAACCATGATCATGCACCCTAGACTGGGCCACTGGGTCACAGGGCAAGATTTTCTCTCAATAAAAAACAAAGAACAATAATAACAACAGAAAAAAAAACAAAGAAACTTCAGGCCCTGACTCTCAAGGCCCTCCATTTCCCTGTACACCCCTTCCTCCCCAGTCCCATCTCTAGAGGCCCCTGCCCTTGAGCCATCTTCCTTCAAACCCCATTCAAATTTGGTGCCATCTTCTTGGGAAGCCTCACTCCAAACTCCTTCTCATCTTTACAGAGTCTTTCCTAACCACTCTAGGGACAGAACACAATCAGGCCCTCATTATATTCCATGCACACCTTTCTAGAGCCTGTGTTCCAGGCCCTGAATCTACAAAGATGAATTAAATGTGGTCCTTGCCTTGAGGAGGTCAATCTGGCAGAGACAAATGGGTGGGTAAGTAACTAGCACACAGAGAAGAAGTGCTATCACAGGAGCTTGTAGAAGGAGCTAGGAGACTGCAAAAAGACCCCAGGGTGAGGGCGGGGTGTTTGGAGAAAGCTTTAAAGGGGAGTTAGCTTTTCAATTGGAGTTTGAAGGGTGACAGGAAGTAGCTAGGCTGAGAAAGGGGAAAGGACACACCAGGCAAAAGGCTCAGTATGTTCAAATGCAAGTTAATAGGGAAGGGAATGGCGTGTTTGGGGAATGTGAGCTGCCCAGTGGTACGGGTGCAGCTTCTCCACCTGAAGGCTGTTCTGCAGAGGCAGCATTTCATGAGAAGGTGTGTTCCTGGAGGGTAGGGGCTCTCTGGCCTCATTCTCTGCAGTGTGTCCCAAGCCTAGCACAGTGCCTGATACCTAGCTGGTGCTCAACAAATGTGTGTTGACTGATTCATTAGCTTGGTGACCTCAGACACTATGAGTTTCATTAAGTGTTGTCAGCAGTGAGAGGGAATACAGTCAGTCCTCTGCCTTGAGATCAGGTGGGTAAAGCACTGTAAGAGCGTGATAAAGAGCACTCTCTCTCTGGCCTGGTACCAGCTCTAGATCTTCCTCAAAACCGAGCACAGGGCTGAGCACAGATCTGCTTGACGATGGCATTTTATAACATTACAATTCTAATATTCAATTAACTTAACTGAATGTCTGTTAGAACACTTACCAGATGCTGGCTATGTACCAGACACTGTGCTCAGCACTTAACTTACATTATTTCATTTAATCCTGACAAGCCCATGAGATAGGTCCTTTAATTATCAACTCCCTTTTGTGGATAAGGAAACTCAGGTGTTCAGCAAGACAATAACTGGCCAAAGTCCAAGTCAAGCAGGGGATGGCACTGGCAAGTGAATCCAGGCCCTCTCACATCCCGCTCTGTCACTCAACTCCAGCACTGAGTGCTGTTCGCCTGGCTGGGTGTACAGCCTTGCTCCTGAGGAGCTTGGAGCTCAGTGGACTCAGAGATACAAGCTGTGTGATGCTTGGCAAGTCACTTTACCTCTCTGGGACTTGGCTTCTGCTTCTGTAAAATGGGGACTATGATGATAAATATTCTCACAGAATTAAATAAGGTGATGTAGGTGAAAGCCTTATCCACCATACAGGCTCCTCTGTGAAATGGCATTACCATGATTATCCTGGGAGGACGGAGGGGGTCACTCAGAAGCAGAACAGGAAGCTCAGGATGAAAGTCTACATGGTGTCAGGCACAGTAGCTGATGCCTACAATTCCAACATTTTGGGAGGCAGAGGCCAGAGGATTGCTTGAGGCAAGGAGTTTGAGACCAGCCTGGGCAAGAGAGTGAGACCCTATCTCTACAAAATTGTTTTTAAAATTAGCCAGGTCGTCCTGGCCAACATGGTGAAACCCCATCTCTACTAAAAATACAAAATTAGCTGGGCGTGGTGGCGCACACCTGTAATCCCAGCTACTTGGGAGGCTGAGGCAGGAGAATCGCTTTAACCCAGGAGGTAGAGGTTGTAGTGAGCCAAGATTGTGCCACTGCACACTCCAGCCTGGGCGACAGAGCGAAATTCCGTCTCAAAAAAAAAAAAAATGAGCCAGGCATAGTGGTACATGTCTGCAGTCATAGCTACTCAGGAGGCTGAGGTGGAGGATTACTTGAGCCCAGGAGTTCAAGGCTGCAGTGAGCTATAATCGTGCCACTGCACTCCAGCCTGGGTGACAGAGGGAGACCCCGACTCAAAAACAAAACTAAACTGAACTATATCCATCCAAAAAAACCCCACCAAAAAACCACAGAGGAGGGTGGTGGTAATTATTAAGCAAACTCGAACCCCTTCCCCAAGTGACTGCCACCACCCAGGAGGACAGAGGCCCTGGGCAGCATTCTGGTTACAAGCCTTGAGTTGAATGTCTCAGGAGGCCCACCTTTGCTCTTACTTCTGCTTATCTTCACAGGCCAAGGAAAGGGAAGATCAGGTCCTCAGGTCAGGGCCCTGCTCCAGATGACTAAGTGAGGAACTTATGGGGGATTCCCAACCTGCCCTGGCAGGCCAGGAAGCTCCAGAGTACAAGCTGAGTGGGACTGGCTCCTGCCTAATCCCCAGGGTCTTGGGGTGGGTTGGAAGAGCATGTGAGGGACGCCAGATTTTCACCCCAATGCTGCATTGCTCCCTTACCTAAATGCTTGAGGTGAAATCTCAGAGGGTAATTCACACTCGAATTGTGAGAGCCACCATGTTCCACAGAGCCCTTACTTTGTGACACATACTGTGCTGGGAGCTTTACCAACAACATCTCCCTTAATCCCAATAATAACCCCGCTCCCAATGCCGCCACCATACCCAGCTCATTTTTTGTATTTTTAGTAGAGATACAGTTTCACTATGATGTTTCTTTTTTTTTTTTTTTTTTTGAGACGGTGTTTCACTCATGTTACCCTGCAGTGGACATGCGCGGTTTGGGCTAACGTCGAGTTCCGCCTCCTGGGTTCAGGCAATTCTCCTGCCTCAGCCTCCTGAGTAGCTGGGATTACAGGCACACGCCACCATGCCCAGCTAATGTTTTGTATTTTTAGTAGAGACGGGGTTTCACCATGTTGACCAGGATGGTCTCGATCTCTTGACCTCGTGATCCACCCGCCTCGGCCTCCCAAAGTGCTGGGATTACAGGCTTGAGCCACCGCGCCCGGCCCACTATGATGTTTCTAGCCTGGTCTTGAACTCCTGGACTGAAGGGATCTGCCCACCTTGACCTCCTGGGATTACAGGCACGGATGAGAGGCATGAGCCACAGTGCCCAGCCTAGGTTCTCCTTTTTTCTGAAGTCAAGACAGAGATGGAAGGGAAAGCAGCAGCATTCTCTAAAAGTGGCTGGCCGGGGAAGATCACTTCTGGACTCACAGTGTCCAAGGCCCAAAGATCTGAGAAAGGACAGGAGTTCTCCACACTTATGCTCCTTCACTGGGCCACTCATGACCCAGCTGCTCCTGCCTTGTCTTGGGATATATATGAGGAGCTGTGTGTGGAGTCCTGGGGCAGGAATTGTGTCATCCACCATGATAATTTAGCAACAAAAACAACCTGAGAAGCCTGATAGGAGAAGTGCAGACACTTGGGGCTGGGCTGAAGTCCTACAGCTGGGACAGGAAGGGAAGGAGAGGCCACACAGTGGTCACTAACTTTGGTAAGATGGAAAACTGGGAAGGAGGAGTGCTGGGTTCCAGGCCCAGTTCCATCACTTGCTCAGCCTTGGTTTCCTCATCAGTAAACAGGGTAAAATAACAGCCTACAAATTTCCCATTGCTCCTATAAGGTTTACTGTGAGGCAGTGGAAATGAAAGCACCTTGCAGACTAAAGAGAGGCAGGCAGATCACCTGAGATCAGGAGTTCGAGACCAGCCTGGCCAACATGGCGAAACCCTGTCTCTGCTAAAAATACAAAAATTAGCCAAGTGTGATGGCAGGTGCCTGTAATCCCAGCTACTCAGGAGGCTGAGGCAGGAGAATCACTTGAACCCAAGAGGCAAAGGTTGCAGTGAGCTGAGATTGAACCATTGTACTCCAGCCTGGGTGACAAGAGTGAAACTCTGCCTCAAAAAAAAAAAAAAAAAAAAGCTAGATAAATCAAAGCATCCCTTGATTTGATTACATTCCCCAAAGACCTGAGGGACACTGATCCTATACCCTACACACAAAGAGAAGTCCAGCCTGGCATGGTAGCTCATGCCTCTAATCCCAGCACTTTGGGAGGCAGAGGCAGGAGGATCACTTGAAGCCAGGAGTTCAAGACCAACCTGGGAAAAAAGCAGACCCTGTCTCAATCAATCAATAAGAGAGATCCTCTCACAGGAGGAACAGAGCATGCTGGGAGCACTAGCTTCTGTGGTATGTGCCATGGTGATCCTCCCGAACTTGCATGGTACCACATGGAGAACATCTCAAAGCACTATTCATATATATGTGTACTTTTTGAGATAGGGTCTTAGTCCGTTGCCCAGGCTGGAGTGCAATGGTACAATAATGGCACACTACAGACTTGACCTCCCCGGCTCAAGTGATCCTCCCGCCTCAGCCTCCCAAGTAGCTGGGACCACAGCTGCAGACCAACATGCCCAGCTAATTTTTAAATTATTTGTAGAGATGGGGTCTCCCTATATTACCCAGGCTTCAAGGCACTTTTCATATACTCCAAGGTCAGTCTCAGGATGTCAGATGTAGCTGTCTTCAACACCATCCCATTAAAACTACCTTAGTTTGGCTAGTAGGATGTCTCATGCCTATAAACGCAACACTCTGGGAGGCTGAAGAGGGAGGATCGCTTGTGCCCAGAAGTTTGAAACCAGCCTGGGCAACATAGTGAGACTCTATCGCTACAAAAAGGGAAAAAACTAGCCAGGCATGGTGGCTTGAGCCTGTAATCTTAGCTACTCAGGAGGCTGAGGTGGGAAGATCGCTTGTGCCTGGGAGGTTGAGGCTGCTGTGAGCTGTGATTGTACCACTGCACTCCAGCCTGGGTGACAGAACCAGACTCTGTCTCTTAAAAAACAAACAAACAGTGGGGCACAGTGGCTCATGCCTGTAATCTCAGCACTTTGGGAGGCTGAGCTGGATGGATCACGAGGTCAGGAGTTCAAGACTAGCCTGGCCAAGATGGTGAAACCCCATCTCTACTAAAACTACAAAAATTAGCTGGGCATGGTGGTGGGCACCTGTAATCCCAGTTACTCAGGAGGCTGAGGCAGGAGAATCATTTGAACCCGGGCAGCAGAGGTTACAGTGAGCTGAGATTGTACCACTGCACTCCAGCCCGGTGACAGAGTAAGACTCCATCCCAAAAACAAACAAAAAAACCATACACACATACATACAAACTATGTTATTTTTATGTGGGGGAAACTAAAGTTAAAAAGATTAAGCAATTTTCACCGGGCATAGTGGCTCACATCTGTAATCCCAGAACTTTGGGAGGCCAAGGTGGGTGGATCATGTGAAGTCAGGAGTTTGAGACCAGCCTGACAACATGGCAAAACCCTGTCTCTACTAAAAATACAAAAATCAGCTGGGCCTGGTGGCAGGCATCAATAATCCCAGCTACTCAGGAGGCTAAGGCATGAGAATTGCTTGAACCTGGGAGGGTGAAGATTAAGCAACTTTCTCAAGGTCACACAGCTAGTTAGTGGCTCAATAAGGCCCAGGGCTGAGGTCTCCAGATCTCTGTTCAGCAGTCTTTGTTTACACCATGCTCTTAATCTAATTACCTCATTTGATCCTCACAGTCCTTTATATACAACCACATCTGGTAACTTGTTTCTCTTAAAAATTTTTTTTTAGAAACAGGGTCTTGCTCTGTCACCCAGGCTGGAGTACAGTGGCACAATCATAGCTTACTGCCGCCTCAAGCTCCCAGGCTCAGCCTCAGCCTCCCTAGTAGCTGGGACTACCGGCACGCACCACCCAGCTAATTTATCTTTTCAGAAATGGGCTCTCACTATGTTGCCCAGGCTGGTTGCAACTACTTGTTTAATGTCTGATTTCCCTGTGAGGGCAGGATCAGGTCTATATCCTGAGCCTAGCACAGGCTGCACATATAGTAACTGCTGGGTGAAAAACTGGAAGCATCAGCCCTATGGTCAGATGAGGAATGTGCCTAAGTCACATATTAAAAGGTCAGTGATGGAGCTATCACTGACACTCTGACCCCTGTGCCTGGTTCAGAGCCCTTTCTCACACACTAACCTAAAATCTGCATTTCCAGCCAGAATTTCTCATCTCCAAGATGCTGCTGGTGGTGTCTCTTGTAGGTGCTGAGGGGTTTGCCTTCTCATAGATGCTGTCCCAGCCAATGTACCACCTCTAAGAACAGAATAAAGGTGCTAGGTGAGGTCAAACAGGCCCCCAGTTGCCATCTGCCTCCCCTTGATCACTTTATGCTGTGTCCAAAGGCCCAAACCCACCCTCCCCAGTTGCCATACCACCCTAAGGTAGGTTTTCCATGTCCTCAGGATCCACTCCTCTCTTGTGGTTCTCCTTACATCCTTCCTTGCCATCCAACATGTCTGCCAGGCAGAGACCATGAAGCTCAACACCACTTATCCTATTCATTCCCCAACCAGGTCAGCCAGCCCACTCTCCTGCTGGAAGGAGACAAGGAACTCTTTGATGTGCCCTGAGCATGCCAGCCATACCAGGCACCTTGGGGAGCCCAGAGCTGTGACAAAGCAGAGTCAGTAGCAGCCCACTGCCCACTTCAGAGGAAGGCCACAGTTGGCCTTGCTTCCCTATAGCCAGAGGGCTACAGAATGGACTCTGTAAGAGGCCAAGGCCACTTCAGGTAGTCCAGAGCCTTCCTACCTCTCTATCAGCCCACACAGCAGTCACGAACCAAGCCCGAATGATTTGCCAGCCTTTTTTTTTTGCGAGACAGTCTTGTTCTGTCACCCAGA
The DNA here is from genome assembly GCF_009761245.1 of Sapajus apella. NCBI lineage: Eukaryota > Metazoa > Chordata > Mammalia > Primates > Cebidae > Sapajus > Sapajus apella. The sequence goes on from NW_022437035.1 coordinate 6,660,343, forward strand.
CTGGAATGCAATGGCGCGATCTCGGCTCACTGCAACCTCTGCCTCCTGGGTTCAAGTGATTCTCCTGCCTCAGCCTCCTGAGTAGCTGGGATTACTACAGGCATGAGCTACCACACGCAGCTAATTTTTTTTTTTTTTTGTATTTTAGTAGAGATGGTGTTTCACTGTGTTGTCAGGCTGGTCTTGAACTCCTGACCTTATGATCCACCTGCCTTGGCCTCCCAGAGTGCTGGGATTACAGGCATAAGCCACTGCGCCCAGCCGATTTGCCAGCCTCTTTATTCTCATTGCTCCAGACCTCTTCCAGGCCTCACCACAGCCCTTTTAGGCTATCCTTGATTCTCCCAACAGGTCTGACTGCCTGCGGTCCAGCTCCTCTTTATGCCTTCCTCCATGCCAGACCTGGACTAACCTTTAAGCACCACAGGAGGCCTCAGCCTGACAGTCAAGGCTAGACTCAGACCACCCAACCCATTTCCCTAACCTCCCCTTGCTTTGTTATCATCCTGCTGCCTCCCATTCCTCTTGTCACCTCTGCTCTTGGCATACATGCTCAAACAACTGTTTTTGGGAGGACTTTGTACATGGGGTCCCTCTCATCCAATGGACTGCCCTGCCTTGCCTCTTCTGAGGCCTAGATCAAATGCTACTACTTTCTAGGCTCCTGTAGGTGGGGCTGGCTGCTTTTTCCTCTATACTCTCAGAGCAACTGAATGCCTCAAGTTATAACTTCTTGTTTAATGTCTGATTTCCCTGTGAGGGCAGGATCAGGTCTATATCCTTAGCCTTCATCACTCAACACTGTAAAGATTTATCTGTGGTTCTATTTTTCAGCAAGTCTGTGACTGCCTTGAGGCCAATAAAACACAAGACGTGTTGTTCAGTTCTGTATCTCTTGTCCAAATCACAGGGTCTGGCAGAGTAGGTGCTCAATAAATGTGTGGTAAATTAAGCTCACTGCTAAGATGGATAAGCTGGCAAAAGTAAGCCTTGGCTTGCTCTCCCAGGCTGCTGGGTCTGCTTTCTATTTCTCTACCTGAAGAGGCGTGCATGCTAAACTATGGCAGCCTCTGAAGAACTGAACAGGACATAGAATGGAGTAGGGTAGGGTGGGGGCAGGAAAGATGGGAAAGGGAAGGATGAGACAGAGAAAGCCAAAGTTGGCAGCTGTCCTGAAATCCTAGGTGGTGGCTTCTAAGCAGGCTAAGTATCAGAAGCATTGACTTGCCAGTGGGGTGGCCAGTACAGCCTTCTCCCTGCTGGAGAGGGTCTCTGGACCCAGGATTGCGGCTATAGATTTACCAGGGACAGACTAATCAGTTTAAAGGAGGCCTCCTATCCCTCAGGTGCACTGTCTGCAGGATAAAGGGGTCAGCTAGGACAATGGATGGGTGATGGCAGGGCTCTGCTCTAGTCGGCAATGCATCCTGAGCCTGGAGGCTCAATAAGCTTGACTGAGGAAGAGAATGGGTAGTGCTATGTAGCTAGAGGAGCACTGGGTGAGAGTCGAAGGACCTGGAATCCCTCTCTGATCTGGCTCCACAGTTCACTAACAGCAAGAGTTCTTCAACCTTTAGATTCCTCTCTGGTATAAGGAACATAATCTCTGCTTAATCTACAAAGTAACACTTCTTCCAAAAGGCACAGACGAGATGTCAGTCAAATGGCCATTATATAGCATGTTGGGGTCAAGACCAATGTGATGTGGACTCCGGCCTATGGGAGGACTAGGCCAGGCCTGATCTGGCCATGCTTCCAGGACCTCTCCAAGGATCTTCCTCCCTGTGCCTTTCTCCTGCTTGATGGCCATCACCTTTCACTGTACTGAGACCTGCCTTGCCCTCCATACTGGGATGGGGAGGCAGCCAAATCCCTGCTAACTCCTGCCCTGGGTGTGGGGGCCTTAAGGATTTGTAAGCACCTGGCACCCTGCCTGCTGCCACCTTAGCAAGGCGTAGTTACTACTGGATTCAGTGCCAAGAAACAGGTTCTAGTCCCAGTTCTGCCATTTACCAGCTGGCAAATCTTGGGCACCTTCTCCTCAGGTCTTCAGTGTGCTCATCCACAGAACAGGGATAACCCCCCCTCTCAGGGGAAGTGAAGAGTCACCATGGGTTAGGGTTCACTCCTGCCCACAGGGGCTGGGCCTCATTGATGCTCATCATTATAGCCAAAGATGGAAAGGAGAAAATGAAAAGATAGAACCACAAGCCACTCCAGTCTTTAAGAGGGAGAACATTCACTGAGCACCTACCCTGTGCCAGACTTTTTCAAACATTAGTTCATTTAAGCCTCAAAATGATCCTGCAAAGTCAGTGTTATCAAAACCATTTTGCAGGTGAGAAACTGAGGCTCAGAGAAGTGAAGCAACATGTCCAAGATCACACAGCCAGTCAGACTCTGGCGCTTGTGTGAGGAGGGAGCACACAGCACCTTCTCTCACCCACCTTGGTATAAAGAGATTGGGTGGCTGGGCCAGAGCCAGGCCTCGCTGCCCCTTGGGAGTTCCTGTTTCAGGCCCAGATGCTGGTAGGACAAAACATCAAGTAGGTGCTACTGTCTTATCTCTTTCCCACAGCTTAGAGTTTCCTAGCAGGCGGACACGCAGGCACCTTCCCAGGGTAGCAGCTGGTGTTCTGGCTCCCTCCTTTACCAAGTCAGGTCTTGTCTGACGCCCTAACACTCACAGGGCCACCAAACTGGATTTTCCTTTGAGGCTAAGAAGGGAAAAATGAGAGAAAATGGGAGGGCCTGTGGTCTAGAGTCACAGACCAGGGCCCCATATGTACAAATGCCCCCTTCCAGATGGGCCACCCAGGGTCCACTCCATCGCCAGCTCCATGCCCTCCTGGGATCCGTAACAGCTCAAGAAAAGTAGATGCTCTGAGTTTACAAACTAGAGAAGGTGGTGGTAAGGCAAAGAGTCAGATGTGGCCTGCCAGGAGAGCCCTGACCTCACTCCAGTAAAAACTGGCACACACTAAACTATAGGGATGCCAATTAAGACAGTTCTATGATTTCCAAAATTGGCTAGTAATGAAAGGCCCAGGGAATGGGAACTGAAGAAGGCAACTGCTATTCCAGATGTTTCTCCCTGGGCCCAGCTCAGATCCCTTGCTCCCATAACAGGAAGCCAACACCCATGGGATCCAGAGAACATAGCTCCTCATCTCATCTGGCCTGCCGACTGAGTGGACTGAAGCTGGGTAGGAAGCGCTCAGCCTCAGGAGGCCAGACCTGACAATCATATAGGAAAAGAAGAGGAAGGTCAGGGACCACCTCTCTCAGGTCACTTCCCTCAGGCCAGGAGACCTAGTATACAACTTGTATCCTTCTTTCCCTTCCTGACGATTTCCTCTATGCTACAGAAGGACCACTAAACAAGTCTGTTCTTCCTGCCCCAAAGTGACAGGAAAGGTATCATCACTCCTCCCATGCTTCCCTGCTGAAAACATGTCTTTCTCCTCATCTGGCCCTTCCTGGGCTTCTTTTTTTCTTTTTTTTGAGACAGGGTCTCACTCTCTCATCCAGACTGGAGTGCAGTGGTGTGATCTCAACTCACCACAACCTCCACCTCCCAGGCTTAAGCAATTCTCCCTCAGCCTCCTGAGTAGCTGGGATTATGGGCACGTGTCACTACCGCCCTGCTAATTTTTGTATTTTAGTAGAGATGGGGTTTCACTATGTTGGCCAGGCTGGTCTCGAACTCCTGATCTCAAATGATCCACACACCTCGGACTCCCAAAGGGCTGGGACTACAGGCATGAACCATTGCGCCTGGCCTTTCCTGGGCTTCAGTGCCCCACTCGGTCTCCAGCCAAGCCAGAAGAACTAATGCTGTCAGCACTCTGGTCTATGCCACCCACAGGATTATTTACTGGCTAGCTGCTTTCTTACCTGTGGCTACTACTCAAAAGCAGACAGGGACCATCTCAGTCTCAGTAAAGTTTCCCTGCAGAGTAGGCTCCAAAGACAGACAAAGTGAAGAAATGGAAAGGCCTAGGACAGGGAATCAGGAATCCCAGGTTCAATTCCTAGCTTTGCTCCTAATAGACTGAAGAGAGGAGACTAATTTCTCACAGGCCTCCAGTTTATCAATCTGTATGATGAGGGCCATCTCTGAGGTCACCTTCAGCTTTTTTTTTTGTTTTTGAGACAGAGTCTTGCTCTGTCACTAGGTTGGAGTGCAGTGGCATGATCTCGGCTCACTGCAACCTCTACCTCCTGAGTTCAAGCGATTCTCCTGCCTCAGCCTCCCAAGCAGCTGGGACTCCATGCACGTACCACCATGTCCGGCTAATTTTTGTATTTTTAGTAGAGACAGGGTTTCACCATGTTAGCCAGGACGGCTCAAACTCCTGACCTTGTGATCTGCCCACCTCGGCACCTCGGCCTCCCAAAGTGCTGGGATTACAGGCGTGAGCCACCACACCTGGACTTTTTTTTTTTTTCAGACAAGGTCTCCCAGGCTGGAATGTAGTGGCATGATTTTGGCTCACTGCAACCTCCATCTTCCTGGACTCAAGTGATCCTCCCACCTCAGCATCCCGAGTGGCTGGGACTATAGGTACATGTCACCATGCCCAGCTAATTTTTGTATTTTTTGTAGAAATGAAGTTTTACCATGTTGGCCAGGCTGGTCTCGAACTCCTGGGCTCAAGCAATCCTCCCATCCCACCTCAGCCTCCACAAATGCTGGAATTATAGGCGTGAGGCACTACGTCCAGCCTTTTTTTTCTTTTTGAGACAGGGTCATGTTCTGTCTCAAAAAAGAGCTGGATGAAGCACAGTGGCGCAATCTTGGCTTCCTGCAACCTCCACCTCGCGGGTTCAAGTGATCCTCCCACCTCTCAGCCTCCCGAGTAGCTGGGATTACAGGTGCCCACCACAATGCCCAGCTAATTTTTTGTATTTTTTTGTAGAGACGGAGTTTCGCCGTGTTGCCCAGGCTGGTCTCAAACTCCTGAACTCAAGCAATCCACCCGCTTCAACCTCCCGAACTGCTGGGATTATAGGTGTGAGCCACCATGTCCTGCCATTTTCGGCTTCCTGACTTGAAATGTCTCCCAGTAAATAAGTATTAATTAGTCCACTGCAGGCCTAAAGAGAAAAAGATGAGTGAGCCTCTTCCCAGTCCTGAAGCTGATCAGTCTAATGAACTGGAAATGACAACATACTCTTATCTTTCTGGGCCACTTCTATTAGCCTCATATACTGCTGAGAGAGTCCAAAGTGCTGGGCTAAGCCAGGGAAGGTAAGAGCAGGCAGGTGACTGCTAAGACCCTTCTGTTCTACCTGTCTGACACCTGATGTCCTACAGAGGCCAAAGGCTGTATTTATGAACAGTGAAGCCAGTGGAAGCCATACTGACCTGGGGGTCAGAAAACCTAAGTTCAGGTCCTACTTCTGCCACTAATATGCTGTGATCTTAAGCAAGTTATTCTTCTCTCTAGGCCTCAGTTTCCTCATCTGTATACGTAATGGCTAAGCTGGTCAATCTATTAAGATCCCTTATAGGCTGGGCATGGTGGCTCACGCCTATAAACCTAGCACTTTGGGAGGCCAAGGTAGGCGGATTGCCTGAGGTCAGGAGTTCAAGACCAGCCTGGCCAATGAAACCCCATCTCCACTAAAAATTCAAAAAATTAGATGGGCATGGTGTCGGGTGCCTGCAATCCCAGCTACTCAGGAGGCTGACAGAAAATCACTTGAACCGAGAGGCAGAGGTTGCAGTGAGCCAAGATCACACCATTGCACCCCAGCCTGGGTGACAAGAAACTCCATTTCAAAAAGAAAAAAAAAAAAAGATCCTTTACAGTGCAGTCTATGATTTTTTTATCTCCTCATGCCATGTAGCTAATAGTCACCTGAGTGAGGTGACCTATGACCTGCTTGCTTTCTTACCCCTAGGCCTGGCAACTTCCACAACCCAACTGTCTTGAGACAACCTTTGGCCCAGGGTAGCTGAAATGGACTTTTAATCTGGGGTCAGAGTCCCCACCAATCTCCACACTACCAATGAGTGCTAATGTTTCACTTCTCTAGCATAGAACATGGACTCCTAGCCTTCAACCACGAGACTGGGTTCAGGGTGGTCACCCTGAAACTTCTCATAACTTCCCCTCTATGGCCTTGGGCAGGGACTTACTCTTGGCTTTTTTGAAACCACAATATAAACTAAGTAGGGAACTTTGAAGCTTTCAGATACCAGAGATTTTGGGTTGACTGACAGGCTCCAGAAAGTGAGGGAAGGAGGAGAGAGGAGTGGACCTGGGATCCCACCTCAGCCCCACACCTACAGACAGCAGTGACGTAGAGGGTGTCTACAGAGCCACACCCCATGTTTGTGGTTGTGGGGTGGGGAAGACAGATGTCTGGCTGCCTGGATGGTGACTACGGCCAAAGGGAGGTGCTTCCACTGGAGCCTCACTCTGCCCACAAATACCAGAGATATGCCCTCATTTTTCTCTTCATTTCTCAGACCCTTAGAAGGAAAGAAAGAAAACTAACATTTTCTGGGCCACTATTTGTGTCAAGCGCTGTGCTAGGCACTTTCACATATCTGATCTCACTTAACCCCCAAAGTAATGTTGGGAAGTGGGAGTTACTGTTGTCCTTAACAGTGAGTAAACAGGCTCAGGGATTCAGGATCTTGCCCAAGGTCATGAAGCTAGCAAGTGTAATTCCTAAGTCTGGCTTTTTCCTAATATATCGATTTGCTCTTCACCCCAAGATCTGGTTGACTGCCTGAGAAGCATGTAGTAGGAATTCTCATGCCGTAGCATTCTCTGACAAATCTGAGCTCTTCCTTCCAAGGTCCCATAAATGCAACTGGGAACTCCTTTCCCAGATCTCAAGACCACACCCCTCCCTGGGCCCTAATCCCTGGTGACTGCTCCTCAATTCAAAACACTCCAGGTCCCCACTAAGTTCTCACAAGCGAATCCCTGGGGAACTGTGACAAAGCATCAGTCAGGGTGATGGTTCAGAATGAGGGGCGCCCTCTCTCTAAGGCCTGGACTAAGCTTAGAGGAGACAGAGCCAGTGGGTAACAGGGAACTCCCCTGAGGGGAGGGGCCTGGATTTCTCCAAGGGAGAAAGAGTCCAGGTGAATAAGAGGCTCTGTGGCTGGGGAAAATCCCGGAAGTGATCGGTGTTCTTAGACAGTGAAAGCGCTTCCATAAGTCATGAGAGAGTCTGGGGTGACCTTGGACAATCTCAAATGGTCAGAAAAGGGGAGAAAGGACATCCTCTGGAGTAGGGTCATGGCAGGGTCCCAGAAGCTCCTATTGGTGACTGGGATGGAAAGCACACATCAGGAGGGAGGTTTGTCAGTTCTGCACACAACACTGATCTCAAGTGACAGTACAGCTGGGATGGGAGTGGGGTATGGAGTCCATCTTTCCTGAGGGGCCCGACATCCCGTACGCTTTATCTTTGAGGCCTGGGCTCGGGGGGTTCTGTGGGGCAACGTGTGGCCCAGCATGGAGGGAAGGTGCTGTTCCACGGCCCCACATTTCTCTGTCTGCCAGCTGGGTGCCTGGGTGCTCTCCGGATAGGGCATCTGGCGGTGCTATATGAACAGGAACGCTGTTGTCTCCCTGCCTGCCCCCCTCCCATGCCCAAGATCTCCCTTTGGGAGGAGGCGCATGTCCCCAGGACATGCACAGAGCCCACAACTGGCTCCTGTGGCTGCTGGAGCTGACTGTCTGTCCTGATAGTGGGGTGCTGTTGCCCAGTAGGTGCTCTGCCCAGAAGGGGGAGTACCTGCCCACCTGTTGCCAGTGCCAGTGGAGGAAGCTGTGTATGAGGGGGTAGGGGCCCCATTCTCTGACCCTTCCATGAGGAGAAGAGACTGTCTTTCCCAGGTTGGGGCTGTGTGGGAGGGAAGTGACCAGTGTCAGTCCATCCAGAGGTCTGTCTGCCTCGAGGAAAGGGTCAGTCTGTCCTGGGACGGGGTGGGGACAGGGCAGTCAGTCCTGAAGTCGGTCTGAGGTCTCTTGGTGTGGGGCAGTGGGGTGGGGAGACAAGGGCGTTTGTGGGAGGGAAAGGGATGGAGAATACGTGTCTATGGACGGGAGTGGGGGGCAGCCATCTGGGGGCCTGTCGGGATGGCAGAGACAATCATCCCTAAGGCCTTTGTGGCAGGGGTGGGTTTGGGGCAGTGTCTGTCGTTCTGTCCCACGGCTGGGAGGAGGGCACTGACCCTTCTGGGGGCGGGTCAGTCTGTCTGGAGGGTGGAGGTGGCGGGGTGGAGGTGTGGGCCCGTCCGCCCCTGGGTCGGAAGTAGGACGGCGAAGGGGGCGGGTCTGGAAAGGCAGGGGTGGTGGGGGTGGGGCAGAGGAGGGAAGGGGGATTGGTGGTCCCTGCTTGGGAGGGGAACGTGTCGGCGAGTTCCGAGGGCGTCTCCTTCCGCGTCGACGCCCCCCCTCGTGGGTACCGCGCTTGGTCCCGACCCCCGGCGCTACTCACGCGCCCTCGGCGCCCTGCGAGCCCACGATGAAGCCGAACTTGTCGATGCGGCGCTCAGCGAAGCCGTTGGCCTCGGAGTCGGACCCGAGAGAGCTGAGTTCATCGGTGGTTGCGGCGTCGGGGCCCTGGGCCAGGCTTTCCCGGGTTCCCGACAGGCTTTCCCCGGCCGCGGGCGCGCGCGGCCCATTCTCTCCGTTGCTCTTCGCCATCCCGGCCGCGCCCGCCGCCTGAGCCCCAGCGGCCACCTCAGCCACCCGGCCGCCACCGACGCCCCGCCCACGCGCGGAGCCGATTGGCCGCCGCATGGACGGGGGCGGGGCTCCAGGCCCTCCCGGGAGCTCTCCCCCCATGCCCAATGGGCGCCGCAGACCCCGGGCCCCGCCCACCTTACCCCGGCGGGCGCCGACAGGCCCGACGTGAGGGGGCGGGGCAGCCGTCACCACAGCCGTCCCCGCCCTCCTCCGGGCTGCCAATCACAAGAACTCACCTGGACGAGCTCGGGCCTTTCCGGGTTGGCCCAAAGCCGGGCCTGTCACCTCACTGCAGAGCATGAGCCGGAGGCCCAGGGCTTCCTCTATGGATTCCTCATCTGCCTCCTCAGCCCCGCTCCTCGCGAGACCCCACGGACGTGGGTGGGGATTGTTCCGCTCATTGATTTATGAGGAACTTTGAGAAGACCCAGGTGAGTTCAGGGACGCAGAGAGGCTTAAAGGCCCAGCCTGAGCCAGAAGTTTGGCAGTCCCATCGCACTCACTGCTTCTGGCGCCTTAAATTATCTCGTGAGACCTAATCATTAATAATAATCAGCGTTTACTGAGCCACTCACTGCCCGAAGCTCTACCTACTTTCTCCTGGAATCTTTTTCCCAGCAGTTTTATGGAACATAATTAACATACCATACATTCACGTTTAAAGTGTACAGTGATTTTTAGCATATTTACAGAGTTGTGCAACCATCACAATACTCTAATTTTAGAACATTTTCATCACCCCCCAAAAGAAACTCCTACCAATTAGCAGTCACTCTGCATCCTTTTTCCCCCAATCCCTGGCAACCACTAATCTGCTTTCTGTTTCTATAGATTTGCCTTTTCTGGGTATTTCATATAAATGGAATTATACAATATATGGCCTTTTATGTCTGGACTCTGTTCTCTTTGTCATCTTCAAGGTTCATCCACAGTGTAGCATGTATCAGTGCTTCTGGATTCACATCTGCCCCAGGTATGTCTGGCTCCTACCCTCCCGTTCCTGGGATAGGCCCACACGGACTTGAAAGACTCATACTGCCCCTCCTGGGAGTTAGGACTAGACCAGATTATGTTTATCCATTCATCAGTGATGTCCATTCACGGGTTTCCAGTTTTTAGCCATTATGAATGCTGCTGCTCTGACCATTCAGGTACAAGCTTTTGTGTGGGCCTATGTTATTTCTCTTGGATAGATGCGGAGGAGTGGAATTTCTGGGTCATATGGTAACTGTTTAACCTTTTGAGGAACTGGCAAACTGTTTTCCAAATTTGTTGCAAAGTGTCTTGTGATCTTTTAGCAATGAAGTATATACCATTATTAGTCCCATTTTACAGTTAAGGAGACTGAGGTAAAGTCAGTCAGTCAGTTGGCCTAAGGTCCCAAAATTACAGAATTGGCTGTAAATAGAGCCAGGATTTGAACTTAGCTCTTACCAACTGCTTATATTTGCAGGGATGGGCCAATTTTATCTATATGGGCTTAGCCCCCAGCAGCTGACTTCTGACCCCCGAGATTGTCAACTCGTGGATCTATAATATAATGATATCTCCTCACTTATGTCTAGTACTTTATGGTTTACAAGTCACAGTATGTTGTCATCTGATACTCCCTGCAGACCTGTGGGAGAGACAGCCTAGAGAGGTGAAGGGACCAGAAGACTCAGGCCTGGCTGCAGGGCCTCAGACAGACTCCTCAGGGCCCCAAGGCGAGCCCCAAGAGGGGGTCTTGACCCTTGAGTGATTTCACCTTGACACCACGTGGCCCAGACATTCTTGATGACTTCATTGTGCAATCCTCACATTCCATGGGTTTCTGGCTTTCTGTAAACAAGGCAAGAGCAAATATGGGAGTGGGCATAGGCTATTTTGGTCTTAAACCCTCAGTCGAGGAGGATGTTCCTTCTCTTCAGTGACTCCAGACACAGTGGTGGGCTCCAATCCCAGCTCCCAGGAGGGGCAGTATGGGTCCTTCATGGTGGTGTGGGCCTATCCCAGGAAAGGGAGGGGGAGGAGCCAGACATACCTGGGGCAGATGTGAATCCTCAAGTACAGCAAAGTATCCAAGACCCTTTGACTTCGTAATTCTATTCCTAGGGTCATATCCCAAACATGTTCTTATTCAGCTCTGTGAAGGCACAAATACAGAGATGTTCACCCCAGGGATATTTGGGGAGGGGCAGATTAGAGACCCTGAGTGTTCATCTTTAGGAGATTGCATAGATGTTACTCCACTGATGCTCCAGATTCTGATTTTCTTTAATCAAATTACCAGGATTTGAATTTCAGCGACTGAGGTGGCGGTTGGAGCTCAGGTGGCAGGCAAGGCTGGGAGGCCCAACGCATGGGGGCAGGGCAGCTGTCACCACAGCCCTCCCCACCCTCCTCCAGGCTGCCAATCACAAGAACTCACCTGGACAAGCTCCGGCCTTTCCAGGTTGGCCCCAAGTGGAGCCTGTCACCTACTGCAGAGTTGATGATGCCAAGTGGCCCAGACATTCTTGAGCAAATGACTTCTCTCTGAGCCCATTTTCTCACCTATAAATTGGAAATCCTGAAAAAATACATCCTTCGAAGAGTTGTTCTGAGACTTTACTGTAACAGTATGCACTAAGCACCTGGCACATGGAGAAGTCCAGTAAATAATGGCCAGAAGCCAGGCACAGTGGCTGATGCCTGTAATCCCAGCACTTTGGGAGGCTGAGGTAGGTGGATCACTTGAGATCAGGAGTTCAAGACCAAGCTGGTCAACATAGTGAAACCCTGTCTCTACTAAAAATACAAAAATTAGCTGGGCATGGTGATAGGAGCCTGTAGTCACAGCTACTTGGGAGGCTGAGGCAGGAGAATCGCTTGAACCTGGGAGGCGGAGGTTGCAGTGAGCTGAGATTGTACCACTGCACTTCAGCCTGGATGACAGAGCAAGACTCCATGAGAAAGAAAGAAAGAGAGAGAGGGGAAGGAAGGAAGAAGGAAGGAAGGAAGGCCGGCCAGTCAGGATGGTGGCATTTGAAGTTTGCAAAAACACTTGCAAATTCATTATTGTTTTAAGTGTTCCCCATTACAGCCTGTGGCTACAGCAGGTGATTCTGCCCAATTTAATCTATGGCACATGGCTTGGGAGACTTCACTTCATGGCTGTACCCCTCAACAACTGGGTATCCTTGTGCAAAATTGCTAACTTTTGTATTTTTTGTAAAGACTAGGTCTCACTGTGTGACCTAGGATGGTCTGGAACTCCTGAACTCAAGTGGTTCCCACCTTGGCTTCCCAAAGTGTTGGGATTACAGGCGTTAGCCTCCATGCACGGCCAATGGATTTAACACACCTATAACGAGCCAGACATTGGTGCAGGGGTGTCCAATCTTTTGGCTTACCTGGGCCACACTGGAAGAATTGTCTTGGGCCACACATAAAATACACTAATGATATAGCTGATGAGTTTTAAAAAATTGCAAAAAGAAAATCTCATAATGTTTTAAGAAAGTTTATGTATTTGTGTTGGGGCACATCCAAAGCGATCCTGGGCCATGGGTGGGTTGGACAAGCTTGCTCTAGTGATTGAGAGAGATGGAGTCCTGGCCCAATAGAGTTTACGGACCAGTGGAGGAGCAACAACATGAACAAGCATAGAACATTTGTCAGGCAGTGAGGGTAAGAAAATAAAGCCAGGTAAGGTATGGAGAATGCTGGAGTAGGTGTTGGGGAGGTGGTGGGGGCCGAAAATGAGGGAGCTCCTCTGCAGGGCTGAGAATAGTATACTAGAAGCATGGCTGCAGATGCTGTTTCCCCTTGAAGAAGAAGCAAGCTGTGTTGTTAGATTGAAGTAAGAAAGCAGGGGGAGCAGTGAGCCAATGAATAAATGATCAAAAAGGATGCCTGCAGAATCATGTGGTTCACTGGAATACAGAATTTAAGAGGGCTTAGGCAATGCTGTGGAACATCCTGGTGAACTGGCTGTTATAGACATTCTTTTGAAGATAGAATGTGTTGATATCCCAGAGTCTCATCTTGCTTGGGTCATTCCCAGCAGCTGGGCTCAAGGAGCAGACATAGGCCTCTCTCCTGGATCCTGGAATGTGTAGTTGGCATGTGCCCAGGAAACCTGTGAGCACTGGCCATGAGAAAAAGTCCAAATGCCTTATTTATTTATTTATGAGATGGAGTCTTGCTCTGTTGCCCAGGGTGGAGTGCAGTGGCACGATCTTGGCTCACTGCAACCTCTGCCTCCTAGCTTCAAGCGATTCTCTTGCCTCAACCTCCTGAGTAGCTGGGACTACAGGCGTGCACCACTGTGCCCAGCTAATTTTTGTATTTTTAGTAGAGACGGGGTTTCACCATGATGGCCAGGCTGGTCTCGAACCCCTGACCTCATGTGATCCACTCACCTCAGCCTCCCAAAGTGCTGGGATCACAGGAGTGAGCCACTGCACCCAGCCTCAGATGCCGTATCTTTAATTCAGAATAGACTGCAGGGTTGAGGCTCAAAAGGTAGACAGCTGGTACCCAGCAGCTTATGAAGCACAAGGAAACTATAAAGCTTATTTATCACAACATGGATAACAGGAATCTTTTATTAATATTCCAAGTAGCAGAAAACACTCAAATAGGCTTAAGCCAAACCTATACTTAGTGGGCTCCATAGCGTAAAACGATTCATCAATGTGGTAAGTTTTAGGAGCAGTTTGAGCTAGAGGTTGTAGCACCAGCACTATGGGCTCATGTTGCTCTTCCCTCCTTTTTTCTTTGTCCTCCTTCAGCTGGACAGTAAATAGTTGCCAGGAGTGGTGGCAAGAACAGCTGGCTGCTTCATCCTCAAGTGAGTGCCCTTTATGGTACCAGCTCCAGGCCTCACACATCCACACAAGTCTTCTGTTAGGTTCTGTTCAAAGGTGAGGAGGCTGCATTCCTTCATGGGTCAACCATTTATACATCACAGTATACTTTTTTTTTTTTTTGAGACAGTCTCGCTCTGTCACCCAGGCTGGAGGGCAGTGGTGCAATTTCGGCTCACTGCAACCTCTGCCTCCCAGGATCAAGTGATTATCTTGCTTCAGCCTCCCACATAGCTGGGACTACAGGCATGTGCCGCCAGGCCTGGTTGATTTTTGTATTTTTAGTAGAGACAGGGTTTCATCATGTTGGCCAGGCTGGTCTCAAACTCTTAACCTCAGGTATATCCCATTATACATTTAAGTATCACATGCATACCCCTGATCTAATCAACAGGAGCTGTTCAGGGAGAGGGAACACTGATGGGCTTAATGGAATTCAGCTTAAGGCAACAGTAGTAACAGTATTCTCCGTAATGATCTATTTTATTAAAAAATAAAAACTTTTTTAGAGATGAGGTCTCGCCATGTTGTCTAGGCAGACTTCGAACTCTCTGGCTCAAGCAATCCTCTTACCTCAGCCTCCCAAGCAGCTGAAACTACAGGTGTGCCACCGTGCCTAGAATGAGTTTATCTTGTCCTGCTTCATGGATTATAGCACCCAGGGGTACCTAGAATTGTTGACTTACATGCTGGGAGCAGCGAGCAGAGCATGGTGTCAGGGCATCCACCAGGCAGAATGCTCTTTTATATAACAATGCAATTTTTTTTTCTTTTGATACGGAGTTTTGCTCTTCTTGCCCAGGCTGAAGCACAATGGCATAATCTCGGCTCACTACAACCTCCACCTCCTGGGTTCAAGTGATTCTCCTGCCTCAGTCTCCTGAGTAGCTGGGATTATAGGCATGCACCATCACGCCCGGCTAATTTTGTTATTTTTAGTAGAGATGGGGTTTCTCCATGTTGGTCAGGCTCGTCTCAAACTCCTGACCTTGGGTGAGCCAGCTGTCTTGGCCTCCCAAAGTGCTGGGATTACAGGCATGACCCACCGTGCCCAGCCTCTAATGCAGAATCCTACAATGAAGAATTTAAAAAATGCAACAATGTTGAATAGTAAAGAGTAAATCTCCCTATCAGGTAGACGTCATGATCATAACTCCAAGATCTTACATTTTGCTATTATTTTTCAAAAGTAAACTTCTAGGCCAGGTGCGGTGGCTCTCACCTGTAATTCCAACACTTTGGGAGGCTGAGGTGGGTGGATCACAAGGTCAGGAGTTCAAGACTAGCCTGGCCAGTATGGTGAAACCCCATCTCTACTAAAAATACAAAAATTAGTTGGGCATGGTGATGTGCGCCTGTAGTCCCAGCTACTTGGGAGGCTGAGGCAGAAGAATCGCTTGAACCCAGGAGGCGGTGGAGCTGAGACTGCGCCACTGCACTCCAGCCTGGGCAACAGAGGGAGACTGTCTAACACACAAAAAAGCAAACTTCTAAAAATCTTATACACTGGCACGTGTGTGTGCCCAGGAGTAGAGCTATATTATGCTTTCTTGTCTGATTTTTTAATGACAGGGATAAATGAAATACGACATAATTGCTAATAGTACAACACATACTTCCATCCAAGTATATAGCCTAACATAACCCAATGTGACCATTTAATATATTCACTAATACAATATATCGATATTAAAGTGAAATGGTATCAGTGGCCTCCTCTAAAAGTACGTGACAAGTACTTTAGTGGGTAGAACCGAAAGTGAAATTCTTTAATTTCTACAATTCCAGGAGCCCTGTGTGTACAAGTCTTCAAAATTATGATTTGAGTCAAGTCCCGCCCCACCCGTTTTCCCAGCAGTCCTGCGACAGGAGCATTTATTCCTATTTCATAGTATGGTCTGGTGGAGCATTGCAGAGTGTGGTCTCCAGGAAGGGGTGAGCTGCTTTGGTTTTCCAGAGTATTCACTGGCTACATGACCTTGGGTATTCTACCTCGTTTTAAAAATGGGGCAGATAATCCTCAGGAGATTACAAGAAGAATCAGAAAAGCTGTGCAAAGCAGCTTTGTATTATAAACAGCAGGACGCTATGTACATGCTGTGGGTCCTAAACCAGTGCAGTGCCAGGCAGCACACTGGGCCTGTGGCCACCAATGTTCACAAGGCCTCATGGTCAATGGAGCTTCTGCGTCTGAGTAAGCCAAGACAGATGTTCATTCAGGAACTCCGGGAAACTGGATTCACTCTCTAGAGGGCAGCTCAAAGGGCCCATTCACTCACATTCCACCCAGCAGCATTCCTGGCCTCCGGTCACAGACTCAGCCACAGAGGTTCTGCAGGCTTTGCCAGTCTGTGGGGGTGAGTGCCCTGACACCATGACCTGCCCACTGCTCCCAGAAAGAAAGGAGAGCTTGGAGTATGAGACTCCCCAGATCTCCTGACCCCCTTCCTTCTTGGAATGAGACTCAGGTAGTGCTCAGGGGGATTTCTGGTTTTGGCCACGGACAGGCAACCAGCAGTGGCCTCACTTTAGGCACCCAAACCACAAAGCCCACTTTGGGAAGCCAAATTTCAACTCTGGCCCCTGGGGCAAACTTCTAGCAACCAGGCCAGAGGCAAATGTCAGACACCGTAAGGAGTGACATCCCATCAGTCAAGTTAAAAATGGGAGGGACCCAACAGTTTTTAATAAAGCCATAAAACTGGTACTGACCTTCGCTGATGGGGAGAGGCAGGAGTAGGGTGTGACTAGAGAGCTGGTCCTGTAACCTTGGGAAATGGTCTCACCCCTCTGAGCCCTGGAGATGACCTGATGGAGCAGCTAAGAGGGCCAAATGGAAGGACCGTAAATAAAAGGCACTGGGAACTCTCAGGGGCTACACACACGTGAGATCTTCCCAATGAAATCAGCCTTAGCTTTAAAACCAGGAAACTGTTAGCAACAGGCTCTCACCTTCCTCCCTCAACACCCACAGCATCGCCTCTCTCCCTGTGATAGCTTGATTCTAAAGATAACAGCCTGCCTTTACTCAGAAACCAGGACTGTGATGTGTTTTGCACACATTCTCTTTTCACTTTCATAGTGTGTGACTATGGGCATGCAACTCATGGTCTCTGTGCCTCAGTTTGCCCAAGTGTTCAACAGGTATACTCGCATGAGGATTACGAGTTAAAATGATAAAATCCTTAAAATAGTAAATTATTTGAATTTTATAAAGTCCTTGGCACATTACCTTAGCACAATTAAGTATTTGTTAAATAAATACATTTTAAAGAAACATCATCATATCCACACACCTGTGAGGCATCTGCCCAGAGCCACAGAGCCAGTCAATGAGGTGAATGGGTGATGCCAGGCTGGCAGGAAACCTCCAGTGCCATCTGCACGTGTCTCCACCGCCCACTGACATAGGGACTGTACCATCCATCCTTGTCTGTCGTGGTGCCTGGTGTGCTTCCTGTATTACACTGTTAAATACACGGGGCTAGGCCTTTGGAGGATCCCAATGTTTTAAAAGGGCAATACGAATATGATTCTAATACATAAAAAGTATGATGGCAACAAGAATTTAGTTACAAAACGCAAGAATCCTCAGAGCAGAGAAGTCACATGGCCCTGTGCAGTGTTACCTGTGCCTCGAGTCTGGACAGTGCACAAGTCTTATGTAACTGATTTCACAAGAAGGGTCCAACAGTTTTATTAGACAATCCATGTCAAGGTACAAAATGATTAATGACATTAACAGCCATATTCTATTAGCCAAGTGCCACCTAGCACTATGAAACTATCCTGTAGGACATCCCTGGGCTCTCAAGTTGCTAATGGCTGCTTGAAGAGCTCAATGTCCTCAAATCAAGACCCTAATACAAAGATTCCAGAGAGTGGCTTAGAAAGCCCAGCTACTCTTACCAATGTGGGAAGGGGTCAGGGGAATGAACTCCTGGCAGGACAATTTGAATTCTCAAACTGAGTAAGAGGGAAACAAATATGCAGACAGGGCCCAAGGCCTCAGGTGGGCTCCTGGGCCTGGGGCAGAGAGTGGAAGACAGGAGAGGCAAAATGGCAGGGACTTGACAGCAGGTTCCTCTTATCTACTTCTTCCTCCCGCCTCTCTCTTTGAGGGCCAGGTGGATGATGGCACCATTGGCCATGTTGTAGTAAGCCAGTGAGTTGGAATCTTTGATGAAGATACCCTGGAAAACAGAGAGCATGCCTTAGCATGGGGCAACCCAGCTTCAAGCATACTGCTGCAACCTTACAACTGTGCACTTGGTCCATTTGTGCTCTGAACTTAGCGAATACGGGAGCTTGTGAGACGGTAGCGTGTTGGGGATTAGAGGCCTCTCATTCCTCTCACTGTCTGCTTTCTTCCTACCAATTATGTACCTCTCCTTTATCAACATTTGACCCAAAAGCTTAACTCCCCCAAAAGTTGGTCCTGACCAACCCCATGGAGCTCTGACTCTGAAATCACAAGACCTTTAGGAATTACTTAGTCCAACAGCCTCAATTTATAGAGATAACTGAGGCCCAGAGCAGGGATTTGTTAAAGTTTAGAGAAGAAGAACATAATCTCTCCATGTGACCTGGCAGGCATCAGGCTGGGCTAGACTCTCACCTCCATGTCAGGCTGCCTGAGGTCATACCAGCAGGGATAGCCCAATCACTGGAACCAGAGTATGCCTAAGTCTTGTCCCTAAATCTCTATCCCCAGTCACTGAGGCAAAGAATCTTACAGATCCCTTATAAGACTGTACTGTGTCCCTACCAGAGCCCTGCACTGTTGGGCACAACTGCCCCAGCACTCCCACCCAGCATCATCACTTCTAGGATGGATTCAGATGGCGACAACCAGATATCACTCCACTCCCCTTTCTGTTTCCGTGAGAGATTTAGCTTCTTTTTTTTTTTTTTTTTTTGAGACAGAGTTTTCGCTCTTGTTACCCAGGCTGGAGTGCAATGGCGCGATCTCGGCTCACCGCAACCTCCGCCTCCTGGGTTCAGGCAATTCTCCTGCCTCAGCCTCCTGAGTAGCTGGGATTACAGGCACACGCCACCATGCCCAGCTGATTTTTTGTATTTTTAGTAGAGACGGGGTTTCACCATGTTGACCAGGATGGTCTCGATCTCTTGACCTCGTGATCCACCCGCCTCGGCCTCCCACAGTGCTGGGATTACAGGCTTGAGCCACCGCGCCCGGCCGAGAGATTTAGCTTCTGTGTAAGCAGAGGTGTCAGGATCCAAGGGCCAGGTCTGTGGACAAATTGACTCACCTCATACTGTAGCTTCTGTTTCCCTGCAGGCATGCCTGTGGCTTCATGAATCTTCACCTTAATGACAGAGACCTGTGGAATCAAGCAGAGGTCATTCAACTCCTTGCTAAGGCCAGCTGGAGGAAGCTTTCCCCTCACCTCTTGGTTCTCATGCACCTGATGCCAGTTTGTGGCAGCAACCCATAATACCTGGTCCGTGAGCGGGAGCGTGAAGACCAGAACCTGCCCATTCAGTTTCCATTCCGTCTTATCCTGCATGTTGGGCACCTGGACTTTGATGGACACTGGACCCTATAAAACAGGAGGTGGTCATTATACCCAGGGGGCCCTGAGCCAGTCAGGAACTCTGCTCTGCCATCCTAGGCCTATCCAGACAATGTTATCGGTGAATCTGGGCTGCTAGATTCTGGCCTGATTCACCACTGATACCACTTGTGAGGCTGTAGAAGTCACTCCCCCTTTGCAAGACTAGGTTTCTTTTTTTAAAAAAAAAAACAATCTTTATCTTGTCTCCTGGTGAGTCTGGAGCTAAAGTGAAGAACTTAGGTGAAAATACTCTGCACACCCCAAGGGAAAAGAATATGACCTGCAGGGTCAGAAGACCTGGATTCCCAACTCAGCTTCCCAGGTAACAAGGTCTGTCTGAGCCTCAGTGTCATTAACCATCAGACAGGGGTGATCATGACTGTTTTGAGTATTAAATACAAGTGTCTGTAAACTACTTAGCTCTATCCTGTCCTGCTACTTGAGTTAAGCGTTTTTGTTTTTTTTTTTTTTTGAGACAAAGTCTCCCTTAGTTGCCCAGGCTGGAATGCAGTGGCACAATATCGGCTCACTGCAACCTCCGTCCCCCAGGTTTAAGAGATTCTTCTGCCTCAGCCTCCCGGGTAGCTGGGATTACAGGCACCTGCCACTGTGCCCAGCTAATTATTTATTTTTAGTAGAGTTGGGTTTTCACCATTTTGGCTAGGCTGGTCTTGAACTCCTGACTTTGTGATCCACCTGCCTCGGCCTCCCAAAGTGCTGGAATTACAGGCGTGAGCCACCATGCCCAGCTGAGTTAAGTGTTTAATAAATTAGATTATTAAAAACCAAACAAATAGGGTGCGTGTGATGGCTCATGCCTGCAATCCCAACACTTTGGGAAGCCAAAGTGGCAGATCATTTATGGCTAGGAGATCGAGACAAGCCAGGCCAAAATGGCAAAACACCGTCTCTATGAAAATACTAAAAATACAAAAATTAGCTGGGTGTGGTGGTGCACACCTGTAATCCCAGCTACTCAGGAGGCTGCAGCACAAGAATCACTTGAACCAGGGAGGCAGAGTTTGTTAAAACAAAACAAAACAAACAAAACACACCACCATAATAAATAATTTGGTCAAATACACTGGGGGAGCAGAGGCTGGGGCTGTTTCTGCCTCCTTACTGCAGCCTGACAGCCTCCCTAGAGATTGGCAGTGACAAGGTCCCCACATCCCCTTATTCCAGGAGCCCAGCAGAATCACCTCCTAAGGGCTCGAGCTGGGGAGGAAGGCCGTATTAAACTTTAAAACACCATACAAAATTTCCTCCAGGTGCCTAGGGTCTCTCCCACAAGTGAGTTGTTCTCCCTGCTGGCCTCTGTAAGTCCACACCAGGAGGACCACTACAGTCACCACCTCTGCCACCACCACCATTCCCATCACCACTAATGCTCTCTGCTCCTCCAATTGTTGGCCCCACATTCACTGTGTGCTCAGAAGCCCTTAGATGCCTCCAATGGCTGACCTAGGCCCCAGAAGCAAGACTGGGAGTGGAACACGGTCAGTTTGGGAAGCGTATGACAGGGGTGGGACTGAACTCTCCAGCTAGAAACTTCAGCAGCATTCTGGGATCACATACCTTGTTTCTGCGCAGAAACTCCTCCTCTGGCATGAGGCTGTCCTCTGTCTTCAGTTTTTTGGAGGTGGGTTCATCTTCCATGGGAGGTGGGGGATGAACAGGGGGCATTGGGGCTGGAGCTGGGACAGGTGCCACAGGTGGGGCAGGCACAAAGGCTGCAAAGATAAGAATAAGAGGGCTGAAGGGGCCCAGGACTCAGGGCTGGTGAGAAGCTGAGAGGGGAGGGTGCAAAAGTTTCCTCTAGTCAGAGGTGTGAAGTGCTGTGTTCCCTGCTGAGTCTGGCAGCTAGCAGGTTCCTCGGGGGAACCTGGGACTCTGCATGGATTGGACAACAGAGGTGTGCAGGAGGGCAGGACTGATGGAAGGAGCTAGTGCCAGGCAACAATAAGCATTTCTAAGGTCTCTGAGCCTGTTGGGGACCTGACCCCTGAATGCACAGGCACCAGCTACACCATTTCAGCCTCCCATTTCTACCAGGAGCTGTGGCTCCCAGCTCTAGGGTTTTGGATCTTTCACATGGGAAGCCAGGGCTCTCCTCTGAGCTGGACTCCCTGCTGGAACAGCTGGCACTAGGCATCAAGCCACTGCTCTGCTGACAGTACTTGGCCTGTGGTCCCTAACCCAATGGCCTGGAAAGTGACACAAGAGATACTGACCTGTTGGCACAATCATGGGGGGTGGGCGGGGGGCCATGATAGGAGGGGCTGAGGGAGGCATGGGCACCACGTTGATTCTGGGTGCATGGATGATGGGCGGCATGGGAGCGATCACTGAGCCTGGAGGCAGCCGGACCACAGATGCCATTGGGGGCCGGGGCATGACGGGTACCGCGGACACAACTGTAGTACGAACTGGAGGCGGCATCTGCGCAGGAAAGAGACCCACAAGTTAAAGGAAGCCAAAGTTGGACTCCGGGTGCACACACAGTTGGCAACTGGCCACCTGTAGCTCTGAGGCTGGAGGTTAGACAGCTCCATCCTGGCCCCTTGGGGTTGAGAAACTGTGGCCTTACACTCAGCATCCAATAGGAACTGAGCTGCTGAAAGCCCCAGGGTGACACTCTCTCTGCTTGGGACTTTCATGGGTCAAACTCAACCAGCCGCTGTGGCAAACACTGAGAGAGCTACTTCAGAGGCTGAGACCTCGACTAAGCCTCCTGGAGACAGGCCAGCAGTCCTTAAAGACCCAATAAGCCCCACAGCCCTAATCCGACGCAAACTGGTTTCTTACATTTGCCACTCACCTCCCTCCCTGTTCCTATCCTCCTCCTCCACAAACAGATCAAGCTAGAGGTGCCCACTTGCACTTAAAGGCTTTTTTCTCTTTCAAACTGACCCACCCAAAACTCAGGTCCCACTATAAGACAGTTCCCTTCTCAGCCAACAGTGTCCAACCTCAAGAACCAAGCTCTAAAAAGCCAGTTGCTGCAGGGTAGATGTTGGCTTACTGTGGGTGGTCGGGGCACTGAAGTGATGGGTGGGGCCGAGCTGGGGATGTTAGTGGCTGAAGATGGAGGCGGTGGCTGTTGAGGGATTTCATTGGGCTTGCTGGGGCCAATCTTCTCTTTGGTGTCATCTTCTGGCACCAGGCCTTTGGCCTTGTGAATGGCCTCAATCTGCTCCTGAAGGGTGATGTTGGCCTGGGCAGCCTGCTGGGTCCGGGCCATGCTGCCTGAGTGACCATCCCAGGTTACCTGCAAGTGAAAGCAAAGCCACAATGCTCCTGGAACTAAGCCCAAGTGTGGAAGATGGATGGCAGAGAAAGCACTAGGATCCACTTTAGCCGCACCTTTTCCTCTGGCTTCTGGATCTCCTCCTCACCGATCTTCTTACCAATAGCTGTTTCCTCTACACCGAAGATGTCAGTACGTCGCTCAGCCAACTGCTTCAAGCTGCTCTCAATATCCAGACCTGTACAGTCACAAAAGAAAGGCAGAAGATAGAAAGGGAAACTAAACCAGGTGTCCTGACAAGAGAGTAGCTTTCCTGGTGTGCAGGGTGGAGGCTGGTTCCATGGGATGAGGGTGACCTGGGGCCCCAACACAGCACTCTTCTCTGGGCTTGGGGAAAGCTACCCTATAGGTACTAAGCCAATAAACCCAGTGCTTGTGCAACTCCTCTGACTTATAAAAGGATGGTAAGCTGGGCACAGTGGCTCACGCCTGTAATCCCAGCACTTTCGGAGGCGAAGGCGGGAGGAACACCCTAGCCAACATGATGAAATCCTGTCTCTACTGAAAATACAATAATTAGCCAGGTGTGGTGGATCATGCCTGTAATCCCAGCTACTCGGGAGGCTGAGGTAGAACAACTTGAACCTGGGAGGAAGAGGGTGCAGTAGCCAAGATGGCGCCACTGCACTCCAGCCTGGGCGACAGAGTGAATCTCCATCTCAAATAAATAAATATATACATAAATAAATAAATAAAATGAAAAGGCTGGTGAGAGGGCAGCTGTGTGCAAAGGGCCACATGGTGTAAGTGGCAGAATCAAAACTAGAAGCCCCGTCTCCCACCTCTGGCACAGTTCCTGCCCCATTCCAAGCAGCTCAGGGTACTCCAACCATCAGTGCTCTCCTCAACAGTCACAGGAAGCCCCCTCAGCTAAAGCCTGAGCTTGCTCTGGGATGTCAACAGGCACATGTCACCTCCTTCATGTCTGCCTTTGGGGAATTTCTCTGGGGAGTCCTGCTGGAAAGTGGGGAGTTCTCTCGCAATATCATAGGCTGCATCTCTCCTCAAAAGCTTTAGTTGACCTCAACTGTTGCTTTCATGTTTGCTCAGAAACAGCTGACTGTAATTTGGAGATTACCATGGCCTCTCCTGGAACCCCCACCTCACCTGGTGCGTACACCTCATCATCACTCTGCTTCTCACGGATGGAGCGATCCCGCTGCTCCAGCCAGCGAGGGTCAAGAAGTCCAATGCGCATGTGTTCCTGCATTTTGCTGGCAGGGATCTTCTCCCCAGTAATGGGGGACACAAGATACTCATCTGGAGCAGGGGCTGGAGGCAAGGGCTTGGAGGCTAAAAGGAAACATGTTTCAGTAAGAACACTGGTGGGCGGCCACCTGGGTTAAGTGGGTGGTATTTCATTCATGCATCATTCATCGAGGCATCCATTCAGTGTCCTTCTTATGCCTGGCACTGTGAAAGGCACTAGGGCACCAGAGATGACTGGGCCCTGTTCCCCACCATGAAACCTCTAACAGATGGGCTGGCAATGCTTTTACAATAAGCTGCACCTCAAGCCCTCCTAGAAAGACGGGTGTGAGGAACACACGTGGGCACACAGGACCTTCCTGGTCAGCCTGAGGGCGGGGAAGCAGACCCTACCTTTGGGATCATAGTCCTTTCGGACAATGACTTGGTCTGGAGTTGGGGGCAGAGGTGGAGGCATGGGTGTCTCTGGGGGTGGGGGTACTTTCTGCCCTTCTTCTTCATCATCTGAACCCTGAAAAGCAAAGCAATAGCAGGACTCAGAGAGGGGTTGAGGCCACCTCCCTATAGCTGAGCTTGGCAGCTCTCTGGGTGGCAAGGAGCCTTGGCCTCTGCCAGCCAGCATCCATGTGCTAAGCCTCCCAGGGCAGCTGAGGCCAGCCGGCAGCAGGCCAAGCTGCTTCCTCACAGCATGAATGGGAGTGCTGGGGCCATGGTCCTAGCACTCCTCCCAGGCATTTCCAGCAGCTGGCACCAGGCAGTCCCAAGAGGCCAAGGGCACTTAACATGCTGTGGGGGCCAGTGGGGTGGGGGGGCGAGTCGGCAATCAATGGTAGCCGCTCACACAGCAATGCTGGGAGGGAGAGAAAAAGTCAATTCCCACAGACACAGGGGCCCTTTCTTCTCGAGCTATGCACAAATTCTTTCCGAGCGGGGGAGAATGGTCTGGTTCTGGAGACTCCATGCCTGCTTGGAGGGCCTGGGCTTGAAGGGGGTAGGGATGCCTGAAAGGAAGTGTGGGCTACATTTACAAGAGCTCTGGGAGCTTGGAGCCCAGCTGAGAGATCAAAACAGAATAGGGTCATGCAGAGAGTTCCCTAGCTGAGGGCTGGCATGAGGCAGTGAGAGCAGAGTGTCCGGGCCAGGAAGGCAGCCACAGAACAGGTCGGCACAGCTTTTAGATCCTTGCCTATGAATGAATCTTTGTTGCTGGAGCTGGAAAGAGGCTCTGTGCTGCCTGGGCTTGGGCAGCTGTACAGCCTTGTTCAGGCCCCACGCCTCCTTTCAAGGCTCACAACGGAGCTGGATCTGACTAGTGGAGAGTACTTCTATCTCCAGGGGCTTCAGGGAAAAAGGTCAACCCACAGGCCCACCCAGCAGCTTACCTCATCCATGTCTTGCACTTGGGTGTCCTGATCCAGCTGAGAAGGAGGCTCCTCCGTCTTTTCCTGTTTCTCATCCTCCTCATCAGACTCGACCTCCATCTCAACTTCCTCACTCTCCCCAAACTTCTCATATCGCTCCTGAATGAGGATTCGGGCCCCTAGCTCCTCTGGTGTGGTGGGGGGTGGGAAATTCCCTAGAAGGAGCCAGAGGCAAAGGCATTCCTTATCAAACACCCATCTATTTACCCTGTCTGAGCTCTCCAAGGTCTGGGGCTATGTCTGTTTTCTCTCCAGCTATCTCCAGACGCCCATCTAGGGTCTGGCAAGTACATACTGAATCTATCTTGGGCAAAGTGGTAGAACTGAAGTTTTTTGGGAGCAGAGAGGAAATAGATACTGATAAAGTCCTCTGAGAGATTCTGCTGCTCTCTGGGAACACTTGCGCAAGGTATCCCGGGAAGTCTCAGAATTCCTGGCTCCCCATCTGGAGTCACTCGTCACAGACCCACCTTGCTCGTTGGGTTGGAAGTCCACTGTTTCCACCACCACAAAATCATGCCAGTCGATCTGAGCATAGGCCACCCGTTCCTTCTCCTTCTCCTCTTCTTCCTTCTTCCTCTCACGTTCCTGGAATTTGGCCCATTCTACTCGGTAACACACCTGCAGGGATGGGAAAAGAGATTGGTGCTAAGCTGAAGCAGGGTCTGCTCCTGATAAGGCTACCACCTCCAGGGCTTTCATCAAAGCCAGTGCCTCCTTCAAAACAGAATGGAACTACGGTTCCAAACTATGGTATTTGTACCTGGTTCCACCCATACCCAGAGTCTGGAAAGAATGGAAATTCTACCCTGTGACTGGCTTGGGAGTTGGCCTTCTGCCTTCTAGCTAGAGTAAGAAAGGAGACATACTGAGGCTGAGAGCAAAGCAGAAAGTTGTGGTATGTTGGGAAGCATCTGGACTCCAGGTTTCTTTGGACTTTGTAGCCAGCAAGGCCTTTTTCCCACCATTCCCGTGACTGGAACATAACAAGGTACTGCTGCAGAGACCGTTTTTGAACATAAAACAGAACCTACCATCAGTAACTAGTTGCAAGAAATCCAATTCAGTTTACCTGATCCAAAACTTCTCGGGGATTTTCAGCCTCTTTCTTGAGCTTTGTAAATAAGCCTTTGGGTGGAATCAAGATCTGAAATACAGAAGAGTTAAAGCAATTGTCAGTGCTTTATAAGGCAGGACAAAGAGGCAACCTTCCTGGGCCTGTGCTAAAGCATAGGAGATGAGAAGCATGGGATTCTGTGTCCCAATTCCAGTTCCACTTGGCTGTGGGACTTTGGGCAAGTTACTTAACCTCAGTAACTTATTTCCTTCTCCAAAATAGTGGCACCACCAAAGTTGGCACCATGAACTTGAAAAGGCTACTTTAAGGATTAGCAGGAAAGCACGCAAAACACTAGCAGGTTACCTAGAACACGGCCAGTATGAGACGGCTGCTTTCATGAGACTGATCTGCTCTTATCCCTTTGAAAATATTACACAGGTATCCCGACTATCCTATTCAGAACCATAGCCTACCTGCCCCACCTCTCTCTATTTCTGCCCCTGCTTTCTTTCTCTCCATAGTATGTAGCACCATCTGACAGACACTAACATTGCACTTGACTTCTCACTAGACTAGACACTCCACGAAGACAGGGATTTCTCTCTTTTGTTCACGATTACATCTCTAGCACCCTGAATAATGTCTGACGATGTATATTTACTGAGAGAACAAATGCGGCCTTTGTTCTAAACAGCCCCAACGGCTTCTACTGCCACTGGCAAAGTGGCTCAGCTCTATTCCAAGCCTCCTTGTACCTCTACCCCAAGAATCTATCTGCTTAGAGTCTTCCATGGCTAGAAACAGACACTAGTACTCAAGTTAGAGTGGTAAATGCCAATACCCAAGTTCTGAAGAAGAAAAAAAACAGGAATGTAACAGAATAAAAAATAATGTGGGACCTTTAACACTGGAAGCAGTCCACTGGGAGAAATTAATCCAGTGCTCACTTAAAATTGATATTGTATATTTATAGTAACCCTTTGGCCTTGGACCTTCAATGATTGTTATTTTAGCTGCCATACTAGCTTCTGGATTTGGTCATTTTCTAAACACACACATTTTTACAATTTTTTTCTAATTATATACTTAGAGTGAGTAAAGTTAGGAAATCCTCTCAAGTCAGATCTTTGAGGTGTTGTTTCTGGATATCAAGAACAGATGTACAGACCATCCCACTGAAAAGGGAAAGCAACCACTATGATGTACGTAGCAAGAAAAATATGCCACAGGCAAAGCTATACCAGTGCACTTTGCAATAAATTAATATTCTATTTTTTTTTTTTTTTTGAGACGGAGTTTCACTCTTGTTGCCCAGGCTTGAGTGCAATGGTGTGATCTCGGCTTACCACAACCTCCCCTCCTGGGTGGTTCAAGCCATTCTCCTGCCTCAGCCTCCCGAGTACGTGGGATTACAGGCATGTAGCACCATGCCTGGCTAATTTTATATTTTTAGTAAAGACAGGATTTCTCCATGTTGGTCAGGCTGGTCTCGAACTCCTGACCTCAGGTGATCCGCCCACCTTGGCCTCCCAAAGAGCTGGGATTACAGGTGAGAGCCATCACACCCAGCCTATATTCTGATTATTTTAAATGCCAGAACTGAATTGTCCAGATTCTTTTTCTTTTTTTTTTTTTTTGAGATAGAGTTTTGCTCTTGTTGCCCAGGCTGGAGTGCAATGGCGTGATCTCAGCTCATTGCAACCTCTACCTCTCGGGTTCAAGAGATTCTCCAGCCTCAGACTCCTAAGTAGCTGGCATTACAGACATGAGCAACCATGCCCAGCTAATTTTGTATTTTTAGTAGAGACAGGGTTTCACCATGTTGGCCAGGCTGGTCTTGAACTCCCAACCTCAGGTGATCCGCCTGCCTCAGCTTCCCAAAGTGCTGAGATTACAGGCATGAGCCACCGCGCCTGGCCTTGTCCAGAGTCTTGATTGCAGCTCTGTCTCACATGGTAATTGAGCTCTTAGGGTCTGGAGTAAAAATGCCAAGAGCTCAAACCCCAGGCTTGTCACCTCCTAGCTATGCGACCCTGGCCATGTTAACTTCTCTGGGCCTCAGTTTTCTCCTCTGTAAAGTGAACATAACAATAGTGACTACCTTATAGGCTACTGGAGATTAAATGAGAAAAAGCTGCATACATAATTTCTTAGTGACATTAGTTATATGGACGTATAACACATCAAAGCGTCTCTCAATGCCTATTTAAGAGCTATTTCCAATGTAAGGTACTTTATAAGCTGAAGAACCAAAGTTTTAGGGTCAAATGTGGTTTAAATCTCAGCATAGCTATTTACTAGCTGACAGACCTTGAGTATGTGACTTCACCTTTCTGAGCCTGTTTCTGCTTTTGAAAGCTGGGGGAAAAAAACCACTTACCTACGGCTTCTTGTGAGGACTAAATTAGGTAAAATGAGGCAACTGTTAAAGGCTTGCTTCTTCTTAGGACCTTATTAGGCAACTGAAAATGGAAATGTACTTACAAGCAGCAAGCACCACTGGGCCTTGTCACACAGCAGGCAATCGCCTAATGGTAGTTAGCAACCATGTGTTTCCCTTCCCTTTGGAAACAAGCAGTCTGTGTTGCACTTACAGAAATAACTGAACAGAAATCAGGATTTTACATCAAACTGGGATTCATAATGTTTGCTCAGAGGCCCCATGGAGAAACGATGTCCTTGTAGACAGTGAGTAGACACAGTGCTTCCAAGGGTAAGATGCCTTCCTTCCCTGGGCGCAGGACCCCAGCCCCACCCTGCCCAGGCACCTTGGTGTACTGCTCCACTAGCTTCGTGAAGTAGTTGAAGAGGCTGTGCTGCGGGCGGAGAAAGTCAAACTGGTAGTTACGCTGCTCTTTCTGCATCAGCTGGGTCAGAAACTGGCGCCCGTTCCTAGCCACAAACTGAGCTGTCAGCTTTACCACATCCAGGTCGAAGGCTGAGATGGAGGGGGGATCAGCAATGAACTCAAACTCAGGAGGAGGCTCTTTGGGCACGATGGTCTCTTGGATTACCTGGGCTTGGACCTAAGATGCAAAGGGAGTATGAGGCGAGAGGCACAGGGGTGGACAAGCTCTAGAGGAGGGGAGGGGGCATGGGCACGCACCCCTCAGCAGGACGGCTGTGAACCTCTAGAATTCTGTTGATTATGTATGCACCACTAGCACTTGGTGTGAGAGAATTCTAAATCACAAGAGCACTGAGTTCCCAGTCAACTATGGCCTCAACTCCATGAATGGCTCCAGTGAGAACCACGCCCCTCTGCATCTCTGCTGCACCTGTCTTGAAATAGAGAGGCAAAACTGGATGACAGAAGATCCAACAAAAATATAGCTTATTAAATCCCATCCAAGGCTGGGTGCGGTGGCTCACGCCTGTAATCCCAGTACTTTGGGAGGCTGGGGCGGGCGAATCACCTGAGGTCAGGAGTTCAAGAGAAACCTAGCCAACATGGTGAAACCCCATCTTTACTAAATATACAAAAATTAGCTGGGCGTGGTAGCAGGCACCTATAATCCCAGCTACTCAGGAGGCTGAGGCAGTTGAATTGCTTGAACCCAGGAGGCAGAGGTTGCAGTGAGCCAAGATCATGCCATTGCATTCTGGCCTAGGGTACAACAGCAAGGCTTTGTCTCACACACACACACAAAAAATCCCACCCAAGAGGGATAGAAGTACAGTAAGGCCTGCATGTGTGCAGGACCCCACTGTACAAAATGTTTCCATGACCTCCGCATGAAGCATGATGCAGAACAGGTATGCTTTACCTGTTTATGGATGAGGAAACCAAGGTAGCCTGAGGCCTTGGAGTAGTCCCTTGCAATGCAAGGTCTTAGAACCTGACTTCAGCCTCTATATCCCACTGCAAAAGGAAGGGCTGTCTTTTCCACCACGGTTAAGGAGTGCAGAAAAATGAAGGGAACTGCCCAGGTCTGGACAGGAGGAACAACATGTCAGCCTCTCTCTTCATTCATAACCCTAACAGTCCCTAGTGCTGGGCCTCAGCACAGGGAGGGTGGTATTAGGGGAGGCCAGATGGAGGGATCCTGGGAAGAAGAGACAGAAGGGAAGGGATAGCACAGGCCACACTGCATCCTTCAGCACAACCAGGTAGGAAGTCCTTCACACATCATGGCACTGCCCTCACACCCTGAGCAAGGCCTGGAATAAATCCCACTTCCCCCAACTCTCAGATTTGTTTTACAGCCTCTGTGAAGAGTCAATGAGACAAGACTCCTGAAGTAAAGCGCAGAGCTTGACAAGCAGTGCTCGGGAAACAGCGACTATCATCAGTACTTTGCTGACTGGGCCTCAGCCTGCCTCTCTGAGATGGGGATGACGGCCTCACTTCTCTCCCTGGGTGGTTGTGAGGTTTGGATAGCAGAGTTATTTGTGTACCCCCTCCCTATCCCTGCTTCCCTCTCAGCCCTGCATAAGTGAGGCGGGGTGGGGCTGGGCTCCAAACCTTCTGGGGCAGCTGCTGCTGGGTGGCCTGCTGCTGCTGCTGCATGACCTTTGGGATGGCAGCTGACGGCTCCTGAGCCTTCCCCTCCTTGAACTCGCTGACCTTGTGGCGGTAGTAGGCATGGTAAGGGTCATTGGGGTTCAGAAAGTTGAACTTGGGGTTGTTGATCTCGTTCTGTCGGATCCTAGCTTCAAATTCAGGCCCATTTCTGGAGGGAGAAAAAAACAGGAAGAATTCACACCACACCCCTTGTGCCGGCTGAGATCCAGAACACCGCCCATTTGAACACCCTTCTTGCCACCACCCACTGCTCAAACCAGCCCAGCCTCCAGACACAGCAGACATCCTCCTCCAGCCTCCTGGCATTAGCGATCAGTGCCATCTGTCTCATTCAGCCTGAACCAGGCCACTTCTGCCACAGGGTCTCCCTGAACTCAGTCATTCCTTAGCTCCTCTTCCAGTTCTGCCATTTCCAAAACCATTTAGGCTATTGCTCATTTCTTTTAATAAAGTTTATTTACTTAGAAAAATCTATTTAAAATGGAGGGTATATATTACTACTTAAAATTTAAAAAAAAAATCAGTACGCCTTTACCCACAAAAGGTAGTCAAAAGTGAATACAATGCAAATAAAGTAATATTGTCAAAGTTTGTCTTGAAGTTTGCTGAGACTAGTTCTCTTAGTTCAAAGGGGTAGCAAGTACTGGAGAGGTAGGTGTAAAAAGTACATGAGCACCAAACCTAGGCTTTGTCCTCTGAGTAACGAGAAAGACTGAAAGACAAGAAAATTTAGATGATTTGAGCCCGGGCAACAAGGCAAGATCCTATCTCTACAAAAGAAAATAACATAAAAAATAAATTAGCTGGGCATGGGCGGTATACCTGTATTCCCAGCTACTCAGGAGGCTGAGGTGGGAGGATCCCTTGTGCCCAGGAGTCTGAGGCTGCAGTGAGCAAGAACTGTGTCACTGTACTCCAGCCTGGGCAGCAAAGTGAGACTCTGTCTTTAAGAAACAAAAACAAAAAACCAGATTATTTGGTTTAATGCCTTGTTCAAGTACTGCCTAAAATCACCCAGTAATACTGGTAAGGCCCACACAGGAAACATGCACAGCAAGGACCCAAGCTCGCACAGCTGTATAAGGCACCTTCAGATGACAGGGGTGTGGTAAGATCAGCAGGGAGGCCTCCCACCACTGTCTGCATCTGGAATGGTCCCCTGGATAACCCCCATGTTCCCAGCAAGCCTTCAAAACCTCAGGATAATGAAAAAATATCCCTGTAATGATGTTTAGGGAATGCTGATTTTTAAAAAGTCCCAATGGTAATCCTTCAAAGTGCCACGCTTACATACAACACCTGTGTCAGTCAGAAAATACACAAATCTTAAAGACACAGGATAGGAACACATTCAAGTTTCAGGTTCACTACTGACTCACTCTTACCCAGAGCAAGTTACCAACTACTCACTGCTTCCATTTCCCCATGTGTAAAAAGTAGCTAACACCAGTTTCCCTTTCTACCTTGAAATATTATTGAGGAGATGCCAAAGTCTTTTGTTTTGTTTTGCTTTAGAGACACGGTTTCACTGTGTCACCCAAGCTGGAGTGTGTTGGCACAATCTCAGCTCACTGTAACCTCTACCCCCTGGGCTCGAGGGATCCTCCCACCTCAGCCTCCTGAGTAGCTAGGACTACAGGCATGCACCACCATGCCTGGCTAATTTTTTTTATACTTTTGTAGAGATGGGGTTTCGCCACATTGCCCAGGCGGGTGCCAAACTCCTGAGCTCAAGTGATATGCATGCCTTGGCCTTCCAAAGTGATAGATAACAGGCGTGAGCCACTGAACCTGGCCCTCAAAGTTTTCTCAAATCATACAGTAGCCAGCAAATGCAAGGGGTCAGGACGGGTTGTTCCATAAACATTTTAGATGATTTGAGTGTGAGATGTCTGTGGGGCTTTCCACTGCTCCTCTGGCCAGAACCTTGTACTCAGAGCTGCCCCAAACACATCAAGACATGGCCCTGGCGTCTGGTGCCAGCCGGCTGGCTCTACTCGCTTCTGCCTTTCACATCCCTGCCCCGTGAGTTTAAGAGGGGGTGGTGGAGCCTGGCACGGTGGCGCACACCTGCAGTCCCAGCTACTCAGAAGGCTGAGGCGGGAGGATCACTTCAGTCCAGAAGATCATATCTAAGCCTGGACAACAAAACAAAACTCTATCTCTAAAAAAAATTTTTTTCTTAATTTAAGAGAGACACAGGAGACATGGTGCAGGCAGTGCTGTGCCCCAGATCAGGCACCACAGCAATGTGTGCCACACTAGTGACCAACACCCAGACTGGCTCCTCAGCAAGACCTGGTCATACCCTGCAGGGTGACTAATACCCTGAGGTCTCAATTTGACAGTGCATTAGTCCAACTGGAACCTCATGCTTTGGGAAAAAAAATTATCCCCCTTCCTTGAATAATGCAAACCACAAATAAGAATGAAGGTGAAAGCATGCTTAAATCCTGCTAAACTAGACCTCTATACCCAGCAAATGCCTTGGACAGACAAAGGGCTCCTAGAAAAAGGGGCCCTGGTCATCTCCTGTATCGCTGCCTAAGCCATAACTTTACCCCATCTGGGAACAATGTGAAAGATGAAACAATGAGAAGGTTCATTCCAAGCTATTCTGTTGCTTTAAATTATCTTAACGTTAATTTTAGAATCATACTCTCTACCACAAGGAATAGATTTCAACAGAAAAAGACATGATTCTGACTCAACCCAGCTGGTGGGGCTTTTTTAAGGGTAATTTCCACTTTAGTTTCTGGACAGGAACATGCAGGAAATGATAAGCCTAACCTAGTGAAAAAACTCCTTTTAGAAAACGGCTCAGTTGTGGATTTCTACTGCATGCTCCATAGATATATGTGAACTCAGGAGAAGTGAAGCACAGATTTCTGCATGCCTGCTTTAACTCAACACTAGTCTGTCTCTTCGTTGCAACATAAATGATAAGGTTACAGATTTTATTTATTTATTATTATTTTTGAGATGAAGTCTTGCTCTGTTGCTCAGGCTATAATGCAGTTTTATGATCTCAGCTCACTGCAACCTCTGCCTCCTGGGTTCAAGTGATTCTCCTGCCTCAGCCTCTTGAGTAGTTGGGATTACAGGCATGCACCACCACACCTAGTTAATTTTTGTATTTTTAGTAGAGATAGGGTTTCACCATGTTGGCCAGGCTGATCTCAAACTCCTGACTTCAGGTGATCTGCCTGCCTTGGTCTCCCAGAGTGCTGGAAAATCTGTGAGCCACACCCAGCTCACAGATTTTAGAAATGTCTACAAAAGCAATCACCATAGCTAAAAACCAATCTAGGATGTGCATGGTTTTGGTATTCTTTTGTTTTGTTTTGAGATAGGGTCTTGCTCTGTTGCCCAGGCTGGAGTACACTGGCATGATCCTAACCTTGACCCCTCAGGCTCAAGTGATTCTCCTGAGCAGCTAGAACTACAGATATGCACCACCATGCCCGGCTAACTTTTTTAATTTTTTGTAGAGAAGGGGGTCTCACTATGTTGCCTAGGCTGGTCTCCAAGGCCTGGGTTCAAGTGATCCTCCCACCCTAGGCTCCCAAATTGCTAGGATTACAGGTGTGAGCCACTGTACCTGGCTGGTCACAGTTATTGATTGATTGATTGATTGATTCTTTCTTTTTTTAACCTGGTTCCCAGCCCTGCTCCTGCCTCATATATACTGATTGATTGATTGATTTTTTCTTTTTTTTTTTTTTTTTAAGATGAGGTTTCAACCATGATAACCAGGCTGGTCTTGAACTCCTGACCTCAGGTGATCCACCCACCTTGGCCTCCCAAAGTGCTAGGATTACAGGTGTGAGCCACCACGCCCGACACATGTATTTATTTTTAAGGGAACTTGGATGCACTCTTATTTCTTCAGCAGCCGAAAATGGCACAAAATTAGAAAGCTACTTGGCAAAATGTTTATGAAATCTTTTAAGGATGCTCTTTCAGCCAATAATGAGCCACACAGAATTTTCTTCTAAGGAAACAATCTAAAAGGGAAAGAAAGTATTCAGAGATTTCCCCACAGCTTCATTTGCCAAAATGAAATGTTGGGAACAGGCCAGGTGCAGTGGTCATGCCTGTAATCACAGCAATTTGGGTGGCCAAGGCATGAGGATCACTTGAGGCCAGGAGTTAAAGACCAACCTGAGCAACACAGAATGACCCTATCTTTACAAAAAATAAAAAAATAAATTAGCTGAGTGTGGTGGCAGGAACACAGAGTGGAATGTAAAAGTATCTCTGCTAGTATTACAAGGATCTAAAAAAGGATGTCAAGGACAGAAGGAAACAAAAAAGTGAAAACAGCTGGCAGAAACTATTTTGGTAATGAGAATATGGTGATTCTTAACCCAACACCTCTTTTCTGTATATTCTGCTCTTAAAATATCAGGGGAAAAGGGGAAGCATGAACATTACTAAGAGCCATTAAACATTTATCTCACACACTTACCGTTTAAATCTGACATGACCCAATCACCATCACCATCATAATGTTCAATCAAGTACAGAGCAGTTTTCAACCTAATACCCAGGTTAATCAAAGCCCCTGAAATGTAATGAGATGAATCTACAGATCTGACACAATGAAAGTCTAAGCAAAGTAGGCTGGGTGCAGTGGTTCATGCCTGTAATCCCAGCACTCTGGGAGGCCAAGGCAGGCAGATCACAAGGTCAAGAGATTGAGACCATCTGGGCCAACATGGTAAAACCCCATCTCTACTAAAAATACAAAAATTAGCCAGGTGTGGTGGCGCATGCCTGTAATCTCAGCTACTTGGGAGGCTGAGGCAGGAGAATCGCTTGAGCCTGGGAGGCGGAGATTGCAGTGAGCCAAGATCACGCCACTGCACTCCAGCCTGGTGACAGAGTGAGACGCCATCTCAAAAAAGGCAAGAAGGTCTAACCAAAGTAATCTTTATTGATCTTTATGTTTAATTTCATAGATTGGGAAAGGAAGGAATAAGGTTACATGATTACACTGACTGAGGCACTGCCTCAGGGGAGTGACATGGGTCCCTGGAGAGCACACACTCTGACTGAGCCTGCTTCCACACATGAAGGAGCTGTCCAGAAATCCAGATTGATTGCGAAATCTCATTTTTACTTGTTTTGGTTTTTTTGAGACAGGGTTTCACTGTCGCCCAGGCTGGAGTGCATGGCTCACTACAGACTCAACTTTTTGGGCTCAACTGATCCTCTTGCCTCAGCATTCTGAGTAGCTAGGACCAGAGGCCCATGCCACCACAGCCAAACAACTTATTCTTTGTAGACAGAGTCTCGCTATGTTGCCCAGGCTGGTCTTAAACTCCTGGGGCTCAAGTGATCTTCCCACCTTGACCTCCCAAAGTGCTAAGACTCAGCGAAGAGCCACAGCACCTGGCGTCCTCATTTTAAAATAGTGGCAACAAATTTGAATTTTGAAAAAATTACCGTGAGGACAAGCAAAACATCTGTAGGCTGGACATGACCTGAGGGCTGCCAAAGGAACACCTTAAATACCCTAGAGGATGTATTGACCTTTGGAGTCAAGGGGCCATCAAAAAAATTCCATCTAAGGATGTGAGTGTAAGTACAGTGGAAAGAGACGGGAGGAACTCGGAGCAATTCCCATTCCATCTGAGAAGACAGCTAGCACTGGCATACGGTCCCATGACTTTGCTTCTGTCTCACAGCAAACAACTCTGAGATGGCATTTTGTTCCATTTTGCAGATAGGTCATCTAAGGCTCTTGGGATGTGGTCTTTGCACACACTCCCCTTTTGATCTTCCTCAGGCCAGCAGCTCAGGCACAGACACACACCATCTGTGACGAAGTAGCTCTCCAGGCATTTCCTCAGGCCCGTTTTGGAAGCAGAGGCTCCTGGTGACCATGGGGTTAGTGTGACTCTCCCTTTGGCCATCGCTGTGCTGTGTCAGGGACACCAATCCTGCCTACTGCCCAACCCACTGCCATGTTGTGGTTTTTTTATTAACTAAAAGGCCCAAGCCAATGCCCCTTTAAAAACCCTTGTGCTGATTCAGTGCTGAAACCTCTGCATGCTGAAACCCACCTCTGACCCAACCAAGTAGCTCCGTTACCTGGCCACAAAGCTGGCAGTCTTGTCAACAATATTTCTGACCTCTGGAGGAGGGTAAATAATCCCCACAACTGGTTTAGAAGGTGCAGAATCCTCCTTTGAAGATGCTTCTTCTTCTATGGGCTGTGAAAACAGGAAAAGAAAGAAGGTTTTCAAGTCCCTGGTTCGGCACAGGTTCTCCACTGTGAAACTCCTCTAGGACATCATTCAGGGTAGACTTTCACTCAGACTTCCCTCTGGTTAGGACCTTCTGCTTCAGAAAAGCAGTTAAGTTCACTGCACCTGCCAGGGATGCTCCTGGGGACCCGGGAAAAGAGTAGTTTCCCTGGCTCTTCTCCAGCTGGATTGTCTCAGTGAGACCAGGAATCTGCATTTTTACCTAATGCCCAGGTGATTCAGATGCAGGGACTCCGACTACATACTGAGAAACCAATGCAGAATCCAGGCCTTGTCTGTAAACCTGCACCCAGCGCTGGGCTTGGCATGGAATATTTTTTTTTTTTTCCTTGAGACGGAGTTTCGCTCTTGTTACCCAGGCTGGAGTGCAATGGCGCGATCTCGGCTCACCGCAACCTCCGCCTCCTGATCTCAGGCAATTCTCCTGCCTCAGCCTCCTGAGTAGCTGGGATTACAGGCACGCGCCACCATGCCCAGCTAATGTTTTGTATTTTTAGTAGAGACGGAGTTTCACCATGTTGACCAGGATGGTCTCGATCTCTTGACCTCGTGATCCACCCGCCTCAGCCTCCCAAAGTGCTGGGATTACAGGCTTGAGCCACCGCGCCCGGCCTGGCATGGAATTTTTAATAAAGAAATGGAAAATTATTTGCTGACAGCTTCTTCTGCCCTGAATGCCCTCTCTCTCTGCCTCTGTTCCACATCTTAACCACCATTCAACGCTCAAGTGTTTTGTGAACCTCCACCGAAATGCTCAGCATTAACTATCCCAGAAGTTTCAATATTTTCTCCAGCAGCTTCTTCCCCTTAGTAAACAAAAGGTCAAGTCTCTTATCTTAGAAAAATGAGGTTTCTCCTCTACCTTCAGGTTCCTTTCTGCCACTACCTTCTCCCACCCCTTCCTTTGGCAGCTAAACATCCTGAGTTCTCTTCAGTCTTGCTAGTCTCACTTCCTCACCTGCCATTTGGTCCCCATTCATTTTAAGTGCTCTCAGCAAAGTCAAAAACAACTGCTCACAGCCATCCACCGCCATTATTTGGGCACGAATGGTGAGCACTCCTTCACAAAACGCTCAACTCCCCGGCCCCGTTCTTCCCTTCTTCCTGTCTTGCTCATTATTCCATTCAAGTTTCCTTCCTGGCCCCCGTTTTACCTCCTGCTCTGTATAGTTGGTGATTCCCACCCCCCGACCCCGCCCAATTCTGTTCTTGGTTTTCTCAGTTTTCAGCGTCCTCCACTTCCCCTACTGCCTCTAGGCTAAACAATCTGGCCCAATTCAATGTCCCAGAACACTCCTGTGTACCAAACAGCTTTGGGTCCAGCTGACTCCTGGGCACTTTTGTCTCTAACCTCTTTCCTCAGGAGTAGCTACCCAGTCATCCACGATAGAAAGTTGGGGCTCCTCTCTCTTCCTCAGCTTCCACACTCAATGATAGTAACATTTATCAAGCTGGGCACAATAGCTTGCACCTATAATCCCACTGACTCAGGAGGCTGAGGTAGGAGGATTGCTTGAGCCCAGGAATTTGAGGTCGCAGTAAGCTATGACCGCACCGTTACATTCCAGTCTAGGCGATGGAACAACACCCTGTGTCTTAATAAAACAATTTTGGCCAGGCGTGGTAGCTCATGCCTGTAATCCCAGCACTTTGGGAGGCCAAGGCAGGCGGATCAAGGAGGTCAGGAGTTCAAGATCAGCCTGGCCAACATGGTGAAACCCCATCTCTACTAAAAAATGCAAAAATTAGCTGGGTGTGGTGGCGGGCACCTATAGTCCCAGCTACTCAGGAGGGTGGGGTAGGAGAATCGCTTGAACCTGGGAGGTGGAGGTTGCAGTGAGCCAAAATTATGCCACTGTACTCCACCCTGGGTGACAGAGCAAGACTCCATCTCGAAATAAAATAAAATAAAAATAAAACAATTTTTTATCAAGCACAGAGTAGATCCCTGGTATTTTTCCCAAGTACTTTAAATGTATTAACTCTTATAGACCTTATAAGAAGCCTATGAGATTAAGTATTATTTTTTATTTTTGAGACAGTCTTGCTGTCACCCAGGCTGGAGTGGAGTGCCATGATCTTGGCTCACTGCAGCTTCCACTTCCCAGGTTCAAGCAATTCTCACCCGAATAGCTGGGATTACAAACGTGCACCATCAAACATGGCTAATTTTTTATTTTTAGTAGAGACAGACTTTTGCCATGTTGGCCAAGCTGGTCTCAAACTCCTAACTCAAGTGATCTGCCTGCCTTAGCCTTCTGAAGTGCTGGAATTACAGGTGTGAGCCACCGGACCGGGCCAAGTACTCTTAGTATCTTCCCATTACAGATGACAGAACTGAGAGACGGCGAGCTTATTCCAACTGGCAGAACCAGGATTCTAACATATCACTCTGGCTGGAGAACCTGCTCACCACCCTCTGCCCCAATCTAGGCCAGGCCTTAAGCCTCTTTTGAACAGTGTGACTGACCTCCATCTTCCTAGTGATTCTCCACGTCTGCCTATCTGAATTTCTGAAACACAAATGTCACTATCTGGCTTAAAACCCTCCCTTTCCTGATCATGGATGAATTTTCTGACTAGGAAAAAAAAAAACCCTCTCTTTTCTTCCCATTGTCTACAATGAAAAGTTCAAATCCTAAGTAAGAATTGCATCTCCTGCCACCATTCTCCTAAGTCTACCCTTCAACACTTCTTCATTTACTCTTGACTAGACACATCATTTGATTCTTACCTAAGTATCTGTGTGCATATTATCTGGCCATTACCTTATTTTTCCCCAATGCCTGGAAAAATTCCAGGGACACACAAGCACTTAAATATCTGTGGAAAAGGCATGGCTTCTTCAGTCATGTCCCCCCCTTATTCTGAACCCAAAGCGGTGATCAGCAGGTGCTCAATAAATATGTGCTGGATGAATAAAGGATGCTATTTCCCTTCCCTAGTCACCTACCTGACAAACTCCTACTCCTTTTTTTTTTTTGAGAAGGAGAAGCCTCACTCTGTCACCCATGCTGGAGTGCAGTGATGCAATCTCAGCTCACTGCAACCTCTGCCTCCCAGGCTCAAGCAAGTCTCCTGTCCCAGCCTCCCAAGTAGCTGCGACTACAGGTTCGTGCCACCATGCCGGGCAAATTTTTGTATTTTTAGTAGAGATGGGTTTTCACTTTACCGATCAGGCTGGTCTTGAACTCCTGACCTCGTGATCCACCCCCCTTGACCTCCCAAGGCCACGGCGCCTGGCCAATTCCTTTTTCTTTTCTTTTTTTTTTTTTTTTTTTTTTTTGAGGAGATGGAGTTTCGCTCTTGTTACCTAGGCTGGAGTGCAATGGTGCGATCTCGGCTCACCGTAACCTCCGCCTCCTGGGTTCAGGCAATTCTCCTGCCTCAGCCTCCTGAGTAGCTGGGATTACAGGCACGCGCCACCATGCCCAGCTGATTTTTTGTATTTTTAGTAGAGACGGGGTTTCACCATGTTGACCAGGATGGTCTCGATCTCTTGACCTCGTGATCCACCCGCCTCAGCCTCCCAAAGTGCTGGGATTACAGGCGTGAGCCACCGCGCCCGGCCACCTATTCCTTTTTCTAAAAGAAGGAATTTATCTCTCACTCCTGTGAGCTTCCCCTACCTTAATATCCCTTCTACCCCAGCAAGCAATGCTGATTAGATTTGTACCTGAAACTTCTATCACAGAGCATATCACACCATACTACAATAGTTTATGCACATTTGACATTGGAGAGCTTTATTATGGGCGGGCTGTCACTGTATCATTGATGGTCATCAGGGGGACAATAAACATTTGGTGAGCATTCTCACATGTCTGCCTTCCTTTAGCCTGTGAGCTCCCTAGACAGGATTGTGCCCCATTCATTCTGGTAAACGTGGGGGCCTACTATAGTGTCTGGCTTGGGGGAGACACCGAAACAGATTCTGAGAATTAACATCCAAAGATACCACGCAGGCTGAGAAATTAGGCATTAGTGGGCAAAGGCTGGGGCCAGTGGCCCCAACTGCCACAGAAGATCAGAGGATCTTCTCAGAGGATCAAATGATCACTGCCTCTTACACTTTAATCAATCACCTTAGGATTTTGTTCAAACGTAGATTCCTATTTAAAAGGTCTAGGGGCCGGGCGCGGTGGCTCACGCCTGTAATCCCAGCACTTTAGGAGGCCGAGACGGGCGGATCACGAGGTCAAGAGATCAAGACCATTCTGGCCAACATAGTGAAACCTCGTCTCTACTAAAATATAAAAAATTAGCTGGGCGTGGTGGCGCGCGTCTGTAGTCCCAGCTACTTGGGAGGCTGAGGTTGCAGTGAACGGAGGTCGCGCCACTGCACTCCAGCCTGGCGCCTGGCGACAAAACGAGACTCTGTCTCAAAAAAAAAAAAAAAAAAGGTCTAGGGCGGAGACTCCGCTTTTCTCCGCTCGTGCCGATGCTGCGGATCCGCGGACCACTTTGGAGAACCCTGTTCAGGGCGGTTCCTTTCACTACCAGAACGACACCGTAGCGTGGGAAGCGCGCAAAACGCGCAGCCTCCTGGGACTTGCAGTCCCTCCAAGCCGTTCATAGCTGCCGCTTATTCCTACGCGAGTGAGGAGCACCCAGGCCCACGCTCGGGCTGCAGGCTGAGGTGCTGGGGGAGAAGTACCTGTTTAGGCTCGGTGGCCACCGGCGGCGGCGGAGGCACCGCCTGCACGGGTCCGGCCGGCATGACTGCGACGCTCAGGGCTGCCAGTCCGCCTCGGTGTCGGTGAGGGGTGCCGCCTCAAGGCAGCCTCCCCGCTCAGACAGTACGACGAGCTCGCAAGATGGCGGCGACCGAGCGAGTTGTGACCGCGAAGGTGAGACTGACGCACTTCCGGGACCTCCCCCTCTCCGTGGCGCGCTTCCCATCCCTCCCCGCGGGCACCGCAGCTTTCGACGCCGTTGCCAAGGCAACGGCCTGGGCCAGGCTAGGGCTTTCCGGGGATCACAGGTGCCGCAGGCGCGCTGGATACAATTTCGGTAGCCGATCAGACACAGAGGCTAAAGCTGTGAAGCTGAAGGCAGGTGAGATGTTCTGCATCACCCGCCTGACCCTCGCTGCACTCACCTCGCGGCTCTTTTACTCCACAGGCCAGCGCCTCACTCCCTTCGACCCCGCCTCCCAAGAGCCCAGCTCACTCCCATTGGCCTTATTTAGGAGAGCCCGGGTCCCCTCAGGCTCGCCACCTCAGAGCCCCACTTCCCTACTCCCATAGTCTCCTCTTTGATTTCACATCCTCCAAGCCCCTCTTCCGAATCCTCCCTCCTTAATTCCCATTTCCCATGGGTCTGCCTTTTCTTGCTTTCACCCTCTGCCTTTCGTAGTCCCGCCCTCCAGCCCCCCTGGGGCCTCCCTCTCAAATCAAGGCGGCTGCTTTCTTTTACTTTTTTTCTAAGACGGGGTCTGGCTCTGTCGTCCAGGCTGGAGTGCACTGGCTCAATCTCGGCTCACTGCAACCTCTGCCTTCCGAGTTCAAGCTATTGTTCTGCCTCAGCCTCCCAAGTAGCCAGGACTACAGGCACCGACCACACCCAGCTAGTTTTTTTGTATTTTTAGTGGAGACGGGGTTTCACCATGTTGGTCAGGCTGGTATCGAACTCCTGACCTCAAATGATCCGCCCGCCTTGGCCTCCCAAAGTGCTGGGATTACAGGCGTGAGCCGCCACCGCAGGGCTGCTGCTTTAGGCTTCATCCCTCACTCTTAACAGGTAAGGCCCTGCAAGCTACCCGCACTCCCCGGAGGCCTACCTGGCACCCTGCCGGCTTCTCACCCTTTCCTGAGATTCCCCTCTCTCCTTCCTCCCCTCCCCAACTTCAGAAAGTGGGGACCTGGCTCCGAACCTGTGCCTGGACTTCAGTTTCCTCACCTGTGAAATGAGGGAGTGATAGGAAAGGTTGCTCTTTCAAGCCTTCTCCTTCCCCCACACACCATAGCTGTATGTCACTGTTGTTGTTGTTGTTTTTTTTTTTTTTTGAGATAGAGTCTCGCTCTGTTGCCCAGGCTGGAGTGCAGTGGCACAATCACTGCTCACTGCAACCTCCACTTCCCAAGTTCAAGTGATTCTCCTGTCTCAGCCTCCCAGGTAGCTGAGATTACAGGCGCTCACCACCACACCCAGCTAATTTGTGTATTTTTAGTAGAGACAGGGTTTCACCATATTGGCCAGGCTGGTCTTGAACTCCTGACCTTGTGGTCCACCCGCCTTGGCCTCGAAAAGTGCTGGGATTACAGGTGTGAACCACTGTGCCCGGCCTCAATGTTGTTATTAATGTAGAATAATGATAGCTAGGATGTACTGGTCACTTACTATGAGCCAATACACTTCACGTAGTACACTTATTCTTTATAGCAATATATTTACAAATGAGGATAGTGAAGTTTGAAGTTGGTAGAGTAGGAATGCAAGTTCAAGCCAGGCTTCTTACTCTACTAGTGCAGTTACTCTTTTGTCCTCACTCAGTCCCTTCAGTGTCCCCAGGGATCCAGGCAATTAACAGTGTCATGTTTGAGACTGACATTTGCCACATAGCTGGTTTTAGAGTTTTCCGTGTTTTCATGGTGGTGACTTTGAATCTCAGCAGTCCCCCTGGCTGGGAAGTAGACAATCTTTCAGTAGGGGTAGGGTACTAGTTCTGAGAGAGAGAAGGTGCTTGAATGTTGAACGGAAGTGTAGGAAAGGCTCCTTCTCTCTTCTCTGGGAGTCAAAAGTCCACCTTGAGCCCCAGGAAACTGAGGAGAGGCAGAGTTAGCTGCTGTAGCTTCGTACGGGCTCAATTACTGCTGTCACCTGTGTGGTCACAGCGACAGTGCAGTACTTGAGTCCTCCACTCAAGACCCAGGAATTACAGAGATTGCTTATGTCTTCACGTGACACGCACATAAGTACTTCTTTTTTTTTTTTTGAGACGGAGGTTCGCTCTTGTTGCCCAGGCTGGAGTGCAATGGTGCGATCTTGGCTCACTGCAACCTCTGCCTCCCTGGTTCAAGCAATTCTCTTGCTTCAGCCTTCCTAGTAGCTGGGATTACAGGCATGTGCCACCATGCCCAGCTAATTTTTTCTTTTGTATTTTTAGTACAGACGGGATTTTGCGATGTTGGTCAGGCTGGTCTTGAACTCCCAACCTCAGGTGATCCACTCACTTTGGTCTCCCAAAGTGCTGGGATAACTGGCATGAGCCACCGCACCCAGCACGTAAGTACTTAAACCATGCTTATATCTGCGTGACCTCAATTTTCAGAAGAAACAAGGTGAGGTAATTTACTGCTAATTATCTGAACCAAGATCTAGTGGGAGTTGATATCCAAGATGGCCTCATATGGCAGCTGTAGTTATTTGAAGATGAGCAGATCAGCGTTTCCTGGTGCCTTCACAAGCAAGCTTATGAATTCCAGGTGCTTTGCCACTTGAATACACTTCCTCCCAGGTTGGGGCTTCTTGATTGCTTTATTTCCTTCATGCCCATTCCAGGAAGGAAACCCAGAATACTTGCCTATGTTATTTTCCCTTTGTTTCTGCCTCCTTCCTTGGAGACACAAAATCTCTTGGGCAGCAATAGCTCATGAGAGGCAGTTGGCAAGACAACAGGAGTGCAGGATGTGGGCATGTGTGTTTTGAGTGTCATGAGGCAGACACATATCACTTGGGTGATATCCCACGGGTCAGACTGGCACACACAAGCTTACCCCTTGCAGAGACCCTCAGATATCGTTGGTAATTCCTGGAGGACAGGGCTTCCTCTGCCCTGCTGTGTTCCTGGTCTTGACACAGTGCCTCCTGGCATGGAGCAGATGCTCAGTCCTCATTTGCTGATTGCACACACAGCATCTGACCCTCT
Source organism: Sapajus apella (assembly GCF_009761245.1). Lineage (NCBI taxonomy): Eukaryota > Metazoa > Chordata > Mammalia > Primates > Cebidae > Sapajus > Sapajus apella. Next base: position 6,705,147 of record NW_022437035.1, read on the forward strand.
GCGCCATCCAGTACAATAGCTACCAGCCGACGTGGCTTTTGAACTTTGAAATGGTTAGTAGAGGAGAAAAAGTAATATATTTTCCTCATCCATCACAGGTTTAATAAAAGACAGATTAAGGTGGCTCACGCCTATAATCCCAGCACTTTGAGAGGCCAAGGCTGGAGGATCACTTGAGGCCAGGAGGCCAAGACCAGCCTGGGCAACACAGCAAGTCTCTGTCTTTACAAAAAATAAAAAAAATTAGCCAGGTGTGGTGGCACCCACCTGTACTCCTACCTACTCAGGAGGCTGAGGTGGGAGGATCACTTGAGCCCAGGAGTTTGAAGTTACAGTGAGCTATGATAGCACCACTGCACTCCAGCCTGAGCAACAAAGTGAGACCCTGACTCTAATAAATAAGAGAAATAAAATTTAAAAACATATTAACAAGAGAAAAGGATACGAATGTATTTAATAAAAGTTTTTCCTGACATGGAAACCTTCAGAAATGAAAACCCAAAGAAACAAGGAGATCTGTGTTTTTTGGGTTTTTGTTTTGTTTTGTTTTTCTGTTTTTTTGAGACAGAGTCTCGCTCTGTACCCCACGCTGCAGTGCAGTGGCACGATCTTGGCTCACTGCAACCTCCGCTTCCTGGGTCCTGGTTCAAGTAATTCTCCTGCCTCAGCCTGCCGAGTAGCTGGGATTACAGGCGCGCACCACCATGCCCAGCTAATTTTTATATTTTTAGTAGAGACGAGGTTTCACCATGTTTGCCAGGCTGGCCTTGAACTCCTGACCTCATGATCCTCCTGTCTCACCCTCCCAAAGTGCTGGGATTACAGGCGTGAGCCACCGCGCCCAGCCTGGAGATCTGTGTTTTCATGGATAGTCATTCAGAATTATGATTGGTGGACCAAAAGGTATGATCTAGCCAGACACGGTGGCTCACGCCTGTAATCCTAGCACTTTGGGAGGCCAAGTTGGGTGGATCACCTGAGGTCAGGAGTTGGAGACCAGCCTGGCCAATATGGTGAAACCCCGTCTCTACTAAAAATACAAAAATTAGCTGGGCATGGTGGTGTGTCCCTGTAGTCCCAGCTCCTCGGGACTACAGGAATGGTCTGACAAGAAAATTGCTTGAACCCAGGAGGCAGAGGTTATAGTGAGCCGAACAGGAGAATTATTTGAACCCTGGAGGCAGAGATTGCACCACTGCACTCCAGCCTGGGTGACAGTGTGAGACTCTGTCTCAAAAAAAAAAAAAAAAAGAAAAGAAAAGATACGATCTAACAGTAATAAATGAGGGAGGGAATGGATCTAGCAAGGGCTGTTTTCTCAGATTCTTCTTGGTATCCCTGTGTGACATTTCTTCCCATCTGGGTATAGGGCAGCATACCTGTCACATGAGGGTCTTCAGGGTAGAAGGAAGGGAGAGGTTACAGACTGACCTTCCTGGTGGTCTGCTTTAGGGAGGAAGGATGAGGGGAAGATGAGGGTGGCCTTCCTGCTTCTGCAGTTTTTTGCATTTCCAAGGTGCCATATTTTTGGGTACCATTTCCTGTAGCCCATCAGTGGCTAGTAGAAATACCTAAAATCCCATGTGTGGCTTGTGTTATATTTCTCCTGGACACTGCTACTCTGGAAGTAGCATGGCCTGAGGACAGAGCAGAGATTGTGGACTCAGAATCTCAGCTTCCTGAGTGACCTCGGGCAAGCTCCCTAACTTTTCAGAGCCTCAGTTTCCTCCTCTGTAGAAATGAGGGAGATTGAGGGAAGTGGTACACAGTAGGTTCTTCAGTCGAAGCCAGCACTATCGAAGAATGCCCTCTGCTCAGGCTGGAGGCAGGCAGGTGTCCAGAGGTGGCTTTTCGTCCACAGGCCAAAGGGAGTACTGAGACATTGTGGCCAGCATGACGTGATCCAATAGAGTTTGGTCCAGGTCTCTGGAGCTGAAGGTGTTCAGAAGATTGGAGAGGGTAGGCCTGTGACCCAGCTGGAAACTGCTGCAGTGGTCTAGGCAGGAGATGACAGTGGCCTGGTGTGGCCCAACACTCCCCATCACGCTGTAGCTGTAACTCTCTATTTCAGTTGTGTGTACCCTGTTCCAGGATTCACTCTGGGAGGAAAGGACAGCAGGCATATTCTTGTTCATAGCTGAACCCACCCAGCCTTTAGCACGGGACCTGACACATATAAGCCCTCAGGAAGGACTTGTGGAGTGATGGACTCTGCAGTATGTGCTCGGGGTAGGGGGACTGAGAAGCTGGTGAGGCCACTCAGAACCAGGTTCTAAAGGCCTTGTGTCACGTGGGGCTGGGAAACAAACTTCTCCCAGGGTCTGGGGTAGACTTTCAGCCTACCCACGGTTTCAGGGAGTTTCCTCCAGCAGCAGCCACACGGCTCTAGCTGGCAGGGCTCCTCTGTGCTCGCCCTAGGAGCTGTGAGGATGTCACACCTGCTGGGCAGCCAGGCCTGCATGGACAGCCTGCGCAACGACCTCACCGACCTGCAGGGTGCCATCGTAGACGTCTTCTCCCACGCTGGGCCCGTGCGCTTCCCCTCCTGGAAGTTCCCTGATCGCGTGGCCTGTGACATTGACATGGTGGCCCTGCTGGAGCACTATGACCATGTTCCAGGTGACCCTGAGTTCACACAGCTGTCCCATGCTGTGCTGCTGGAGCTGGTCATCGACAGGTGAGGGCCTTGACCAAACCTGGTCATCTCAGGATGCTGGTACCTGCCCCTGAAACCAGTGGCAGCTGCAGAAGCCCCTCCAGAGGCGGGGGTGATGTTGGTAACACAGTTACCATTGAACCTGTCGGAGCCACATCGGCTTCGGACTTTCAAAGTGGTCAAGTACTTTTATCATGTATCTTGTGTTGTGTGCTGTGCTATGCCGTGTTAGGCTAGCCTAGCCTAGCCTGTCCACCTCAGGCAGTTGATTTCTACTCCATTGGTTTCTGTTGCACCACAGCTGTGACCTGGGCCTCTCAGCCACTCCCAGCTGCCTCCTCAGGGTTTCTGTGTCCGGGACACCATAGTTGCTTCTCACAGTTTCCATCCCAGGCTCTCTTTCCTGTTGTCCTGTGGGTTGTGCTGTTCCCTCTGCATATCACAAGGCCAGACACAGGATGCGTTTTTCCAAATCATAACCCTCTGGGAAGAGCCTCGTGGATTCTCCTGCAGCCCCATCACTTCTAAAGTTAACATGGTTGGCTGGGCACGGTGGCTCACGCCTGTAATCTCAGTGCTTTGGGAGGCCAAGGCAGCCGGATCACTTGAGGTCAGGAGTTCAAGACCACCCTGGCCAACATAGTGAAACCTTGTCTCTACTAATAATACAAAAATTAGCTGGGCATGGTGGTGCGTGCCTGTAATTCCAGCTACTCAGGAGGCTGAGGCAGGAGAATCACTTGAACGTGGGAGGCAGAGGTTGTAGTGAGCTGAGATCACACCAATGCCCTCCAGCCTGGGTAATGGAGTAGATTCTGTCTCAAAAAAACACAACAAACAAAAAAAATGACATGGTGTGTTGGGCATGGTGGCTAACACCTGTAATCCCAGCATTTTGGGAGGCCGATTGGGAGGATCATTTGAGAGTTCGAGTCTAGCCTGAGCAACAAAGGGAGACCCCATCACTATAAAAATAGTTTTAAAATTAGCTGGGTGTGTTGGTGCATGCCTTTTTTTTTTTTTTTTTTTTTTTTGAGACAAGAGTTTTACTCTTGTTGCCCAGGCTAGAGTGCAGTGGCACGAACTTGGCTCACTGCAACCTCTCCCTCCTGGGTTAAAGAGATTTTCCTGCCTCAGCCTCCCCAGTAGTTGGGATTACAGGTGCCTGCCACCACTCCTGGCTAATTTTTTGTATTTTTAGTAGCGACAGGGTTACACCATGTTGACCAGGCTGGTCTTGAACTCCTGACCTCAGGTGATCCACCTACCTTGGCCTCCCAGAGTGCTGGGATTACAGGCGTGAACCACTGTGCCCAGCCGTTGTGTGCCTATTGTCCCAGCCACTTGGGAAGCTACTAAAAATATAAAAATGAGCTGGGCATGGTGGTGCACGCCTGTAGTCCCAGCTACTCAGGAGGCTGAGGCAGGAGAATTGTTTGAACTTGGGAATTGGAGGTTGCAACGAGCTGAGATTGTACCGCTGCACTCTAGCCTGGGCAACAAAGCAAGACTCTGTCTCAAAAAAAAAAAAACAAACCCAACATAAAACCAACCTTAAAGCCCTGAAGGCCAGACAGGTGATAGAAAATGTGAGAGGGACTTCAGTCTCCAGTGGTTTCAGGATGAACTGCTCAGGGACAGAGAAGCCACTCTGAGGCCAGGAGGAGCCCTTGGTACAAAAGCACCATCTGTAACCTCTGAGTGGCTGAATGATGAGCACAGAACACACCTCCTTTCCTCCATGACTTTATGCATTACACTGTCCCTCTGCTAGGAATGCCCTGCCCATCTGTCATGGCTAGGTTTACCCACCCCCTTCTCCGTGAAGCTGTCGCTGACATGCCCTCTGCCCTGCCTGACCCCTCTGCCTACCTCTGTCTGAGTTAAAGCCTCCTCTGGGCTCCTGTGTGTATAAGTAATTCCTGGCAGAGGCTGCTGGGTGAGACCTAGACCAGCCTGTGAACCCTGGAGTCTGGGGCCCTGGCCTCCACCACATGGTGTAGCACTGAGCTGCTCAGTTCATGGCAGGGATGGGATCACGGCTAAGGCTGCAGACAGCAGCACCGCAGTCTCCCACTGCTAGGGTCGGTCCGTCTGGGCAGACGGATTGCCCTGTCAGGGTCATGATGTGTCCTCTTTTCAGGTGCTTCTCCCTTCCCTGGTGTTGCCTGGCACCATGGCAAGTGCTGTTGTCCATGTTTGCAGAGGAGGACACATTGGTCAAAGAGGGGCAGAGCCTGGAGGCGGTTGGCACCTCCTCCCCCAGGCCCTTTCTACCCAAGGCCCCACAGGGTTTGGGAAGAGTCCGCTGCACCTGCAACAAGCTAATTTCACTTATCTTCCTGGTGCGTGTTGTCAACACAATACTTCTTTAAAATAGCTCGGTTCCCATGCAAATGCAAACTTAGCTTTTTATTATAATATTGTGTTTTCTTATAATTCACACCTGACTCTAATTTTGAACTTAGAGGTTAGGACAGAGACCTAGCTGTCGTGACGCAGGTCCCCACTGTTGCAGAAGCAGCTCACCCTGCAGAAGCCCTTGACTAGCCTCAGGAGACTGTGCACACACTGCACTCTGCCTTATCAACCTATGGCTGTGGGCAAGCTCCTCCCCTCTCCTGGTCTCAGCTCTGTCATCTGTCAGAGGCTCTGGGTCACTGGATGCAGGGCAGCTGTTCACCCAGCACTTTTCAAGGACTCAGGGTACAACTGAGGTAAGGCTAGGCTCGGCTTCACAGTGAGCCCTGGTCCAGTGGAGAAGAGCCAGGCAGAAGTGCCACCCAGGAGACCCAGCAGAAGCTCCCAAGCAGAGATTAAGGCCAGGGATGACTTCCTGGAGGAAGCAGCCCCTGGGTTAGGTTTGAAGCTGGCCCAGCAGAGCGTATTCTGAGACTCTCCAAGTCCCTGATGTCTGGGCCAGTTCCCCAGAGCCAGGGCTGCAGTTGTATGGTCTGAGGGTACATTGGCACCAGCCAGGGCCCCAGCAATCTGGCATTTCTGCCCACAGGCTCCTGCTACTGCTTCAAAGCTGCATGAGCTACTTGGAGAACCTTGGCTCAGAGCAGATGATGCCCCCCACGCGGGCTGCGGGACCCTGCATGTCCGTGGGGCTCACGGTGCGGCGCTTCTGGGACAGCCTGCTGAGGCTGGGCATGCTCCACCAGCAGGCGCTCCCCCAGGTAGGTCCCAGCCTCTGTCTCCCTACTGTGGTGGCCTTCACACCTCGCCACCACTCTGGCTTCCTAGCCTACCACCGTGTGCACCGCAGCCTTCACTGGCCTCCACCACCCTCCCAATCAAGGCCCACACAGTGTGGCAGTTAAGAATTCAGGCCTTGGGTGGTCATGCCTTGCTCTCTGGCTCTGATGTCCCTGTGGGACTTTGGAAAAATCCTGCGTCCTCTGAACCTCAGTTTCTTAATCTGAGGTTCAGACAGCGGAGGTCATGTGAGCCCCGTTTGTTACGGGCTATCCCATAATCCACACAGGCACCCACTGGGGAAGGGCCACTGTCACCATGATGGGGAAGAAACTAAAACTGAGAGTGGCTATGGTGACATGAAAGCAGGCACATCCACTAAGCAAGAGCCCAGTAACCAGCAGCTGCGACCATCACCATCGCCCTCCCAACGCCATGCATACAATCAGATCAAGCCTGGAGTTTGGGGTATGGGCCTTAGAGAGGAGGCCTGGGTGTGGTAAGTTAAGTCAGAGAAAAAGAGGGAGAAAGTTCTCTCTTATTTACATTGGTGTCAGAAAACATCTGAGGGTCTGAGTGTCAGGTAAGGCTGTCACACTGTCACAGAACATGCCCAGGGAACCAGTCGCCTCCCTCCATTTTCTCTCACCTGGTTTCCCTTTTCTTTTTCTGAACACAGAAAGGGGCAAACCAAAGGGAGACCCCTACCTCCAAGCCCACTGCCAAGGACGAGCCAGCCAGGAGCCCTGAATGTCTGACTGCCAAGTTCATCAAACCCTCCTCCCCAATGCCAGGCTTGCCCCAGACCTGCCAAGACCCAGAGAGCATCCCCGTCAGACCCTCCCTGCAGTGTCCAGCCACGGCCTCCAAGAACACCAGGAGTGTTTACTCCCAGACCATTGAGACGGCCCTGGTGCCCTGTGACGCGTGTGCCAGCGTCCAGGGAAGCCTGTCGAAGGTGGGCAAGGTGGTCATCAGCCTGTGTCAGAGCCAGAACTTACCCTCGTCCTTAGGCCAGTTCCAGCAACTGGTGCAGGACAGCATGGGGCTCAGGCCACTGCCAGCTGCCACAGTGGGCCGCTGGGCAGCAGAGCAGAGCAAAGACCTGATGCGCCTCAGTAAGCATGTGGAGGCCCTCAGGGCCCAGCTGGCAGAGGCTGAGGAGCGGAAGGATGGCCTGAGGAAGCAGGTGTGCAAGCTGGAGCAGGCGCTGAAACAGGAACAGGGGGCACGGCGGCGACAGGCGGAGGAGAATGAGCAGTGCCTGGCTGAGTGGGAGCATGACAAGCAGCAGCTGCTCGAAGGTCTGTGCCCCAGAGGCTGGACGCCTGGTGCCCAGGGGCTCTGCCACAGCCTTTGCAGGGGTGCATGAGACAGGGATTTCAGGGCAAGTGGTTTGTGTGGAGGAAACCCAGGCTGGGGCACAGGCAAGAGGCAGGGAAGGGAGGGCAGCAAGGAAGCGTGTGTTCATCCGGCGTTGACACTGCAAGCTCAGTCCCGCTGGGGCCACCAGGAGCCGGGCTAGGATGCTTGCCCAGACTCGTCCCTCAGTCGGGGAGGGAGCTGGGGTAGGTATCCACTTGCACTGTCAATCATTGAGGGCTACTTCCAGAGAGTTATTCCCCTGGCACTTCCAGCCAAGCAGAGCAGCCTCTCTGGTTTTGGCAAAAGCCATCAGAGACTCAGTTCCTGGCACTAGAAGTTGGCCAGTGCCTACTGATATGAGGTCTGAGGGATTTGCCCTTTCTGAGCCTCACGGTTGCCTCCATGTATGATACCAAGGCCCAGAGAGGTGCAGACACATGGCAGCCAGCCCATGAGAAGCAGGGTGGACGAGGGCCCAGCCCCCTCCACCAACTCCCCAGAACTCCTCCCACAACCACAGGCGGCTCCTCTGCAGGCAATGGGCTGCCTCCATTGCACAGGGCACACTGGGCATGAAGGTCACCGGCCAGGCCCATGGGACCCTCTGAAGGGCCTCTCTCTTGGCTGCCATAGAAACAAGTGACCTAAAGACAAAGATGGCCACCTTGGAGAGGGAACTGAAACAGCAGCAGGAGTCCACGCAGGCTGTGGGTAAGGAGCCCCGTCCTAGGCCCCCATGCCACATCTCAAGCTAGTCGTGTGGCTGGATGAGCATCGTCTGTCTCTGTCCCCTGAGCATCCAGGGCAAAGATGAAGGGAACCAGCCACAGGAGGGTGGGCCTGGCCAACCACCCTGCTGGGCAGTGGCCAAGCTGGGGTGCCACCTCCCACCCAGAAAGCACCTTCTGTTTTCTAGACCCACCTCAGGCAGGGTCTAGATCCCATTTTGTGGCTGAGGACTCTGAGGCCCAGAGATGTGATCTCCCGCTTGGGTCCCGTCCGGGGTCTGAGGTACTACAGCACTCCCCTGTCCTACCCCATCCCACACCTGCTCAATGCTGCAGAGGCAAAGGCCCAGCAGCTGCAGGAGGAAGGCGAGTGCAGGGCGGCGGCGGAGAGGCAGGTGCAGCATCTGGAGGAGCAGGTGCAGCTGCTGGTGGGGCAGCTGGAGGGCGCCAGCCAGCAGATCTGCTGGGCCAGCAAGGAGCTGGACAAGGAGAAGGCCCGTGTCGACAGCATGGTCCGCCACCAGGAGGTGAGGCCAGGGCCCTCACCAGCCTGGGAACCCACAGCATAGGCTGCAGGGAGACAGGGCTGTGCTGGCAGGGAATAGGGGCTCATCTGTTTGGGCATCTGCTCCCCGAGATACCTCCAGGTGTGGGGTTGATTCACCCTCACAGAGAGTCTGCCCTGAGCCAGGCACTGGGGAACAGTGACCTAGGGACAGGTACTCCCTAATGAGGCCTCACTCTGGAGGAGTGCCCCACAGGGAAAGATGAGCAGATATGCCACACTCTCCTGCCAGATGGCTAAGGGGTGCAGGGGGGCATGACCACATCAGCTATCAGCCAGTGGAAGGATAGGGCAGGCAGAGGGTGAGCCAGGGCCCCGGGCACAGCTGTGTTCTGGGCAGTGGGGCCTTGCGGGAGTCCTCAGAAGCATGGTTGAGGGAATAGGTGACCTGTTGCCCAGTGAAGGGGGCAGGTCTGGGGCTTCCCTGGCTGGGCTACCCTCAGAAGCTCAGCAAGAGCCAGGGAGTTCAGCTGAGAGTCCCCAGGGTCAGGCATGGGCCCAGGACAGGGGAAGCTCTGTGTGCCCTGCAAACCGTCACAGCCCCGTGTATCAGGTGTCTGCTGTGACCCAGCCACTGGCTTCTGGCTCCACAGCCTCTGATGCTTACTCCTTGCTACAGCAGGAGGCAGATACTCTTGTCACCCCTACTTTACGAATGAGGAAATGCAGCCTTACTGAGGTTAAGGAAGTTGCCCAAGGTCACATGCTAGCGAAAGGTGGAGCCAGGGCTCGGAGCAGACCGGCGCTAGTTCTTCCTGCTTTCCCTTCAGTGGGCATTAGGAAGTGTGGGCTTCAGTGGTGGGGGGTGATGTGACACTGGAGACCCAAGGAGAAGAAAAACTTAGTTCCCAGAATTCCTCTCCACGTGGGGTCTACGTGTGACTGGAAGGAAGTGGGGGTGAGACCCCCAGAGCCAGCCAACTGTGTTCCAAGGGCCAGGGTCTTTAAGTTGGGGGTCTTGGCCTTGACCAGATGTGCATCTGCCTGCTGCCGGCTTCCCCCCACCCCTGCCCTTCCACATGTGTGACCAGCATTCCCTAGACACACATGAGGGAGCAGGGATGGGAGTAGTAGATGCTGTAGCCTCCTTAGTTCCATGTGGCTGGGCCTACCCTGTGGGTCTCACAGCCTCCCTGCTTGTCCATTCCTGCTTAGTCCCTGCAGGCCAAGCAGCGAGCCCTGCTAAAGCAGCTGGACAGCCTGGACCAGGAGCGTGAGGAGCTGCGGGGCAGCCTGGATGAGGCCGAGGCCCAGCGGGCCAGTGTGGAAGAGCAGCTGCAGAGCGAGCGAGAGCAGGGGCAGTGCCAGCTCCAGGCCCAGCAGGTGAGGGTGGGTGTCTTCCCTTTTGCCAGAGAAGCTTCTGGTCAGCTGAGTGCCAGCAGGCCTGTCTTGTGTCTTGGGGGTAGGGATGGTGCCCCAGGGGTCCTCAGTGCCATGTGGCTCACTCAGGAGCCAGGCCTGAGCCTCTTCTGCCCCAGGAGCTGCTGCAGAGCCTGCAGAGAGAGAAGCAAGGCCTGGAGCAGGTGACTACAGACTTGCGGCTGACCATCCTGGAGCTGGAGCGGGAGCTGGTAGAGCTGAGGGAGCGGGAGCGGCTGCTGGTGGCCTTCCCAGACCTGCACCAGCCCACCGAGACCCAGATCCATGGTAGGGGACTGGGGATGGTGCCAAGGGCATGCCAGGGCTCAGGACCGGCAGCTGAGGGCTCGTGGGCAGGACACTGGGGTCTGCAGCTCCCAAGCCTATAGCAAGGGTGGTAAAGCCAGGCGGCCAGCAGTGCAGCCCTGTGGACCCACCACAGTATGCAAGCACTTCATGCATTATCCACTCTGTGCAGACAGGGACGTGAAAGTCTAATAGTGATGTGACTGCCTCTAGTCACGACAGCCAAATCCAGACATAGGTGGTTGTGCCTGCAGCCCATGCTCTTCACCACGTCACATGCCAGTCCTCGCTCAACTTGCCTGTGTCCCCCTTCTTGGTCCTTGGAATGGGTCCCCAAACCACACCATGGGACTAGTTCCACTGACAGCCCCCAGCTGCCTGCTGTCCTGGACCCTATGGCACAGAAGTGCTAGGTACCCATCTTGGCACAGGATTGGATATCAGGTGACCTGGGTTCTCCCAGCCCCTCCAGCCCCCTAAAGTGCTGGGGCGAATCCATTCACAGAGCTGGCAGGAAGATCTGCTGCAATTTAGCTGCCATAAGACGTCATCCAGGCCCTTCTGTCCCCTTCTCACCCACTCTGTGAGGCAGGTCATAGCCCCTTTTTACAAAGCAGGAAACTGAACCAGAAGGGGCAGCAATTCTCCCAGGCTCATGGAGCCAGAAGGAAGCATCCATCACAAAAGCAGGGGAGAGAGCAGCCTTGCCGAATTCCTGCCATTCCCACCCTTGAGCTGGCTGTGACCTTGGACAGCTCATTTTGTCTCTGGCCTGTCTGAAACGGGGCCTAGGAAGAAATTCACTCTTCTGCTTATTTGCCAAGTCTTTTGAGAGCTCTAGGCCCCACCCAGCTCTGAAATTTTATATAATAGTCATCTTCCCAGCAGGTAGGGGGACAGGGAGGTGGGAACAAGGCTTCAGGAAAAGGAAGGTGAGATGGGAGGCCTGGTATACTAATAGCTCCCTTGGGCCAGGTGCCAGGCCACCCACCCAAGCTGCTATGCCTCCCTCCTAAGGTCCTGTCCCACTGGGCACAGGAGGCAGATCGAGCAGGGTGGAGTCCCAGATACCATGTCCCATAGACTCTGGCAACGTCACAGATCACATGGAGAGGCAAGTGCAGGCCAACGACATCCGCATCCGGGTCCTACAGGAGGAGAACGGGCGGCTCCAATCAATGCTGTCCAAAATCCGGGAAGTGGCCCAGCAGGGTGGCCTCAAGGTAGGCCTGAGAGGGCAGGCCCTTGGGGAACAGGAGGAAGCCCCTACCCAGCAGAGGTCTTCAGACTCTGCCCCAGGAACTTATGGGAGCCCACCTCATTGCACGAGGCCTTAGGCTGTGCTTTTGTGAAACATTTTTCACATTTCTAGAAGGCGTGAGGATGTTTAGGATCCAGTGCCTTCCAATCCCATATCCTCTATAGCCCTTCATGCCTTTAAGTGCAACAAGAAGCCTTGTCAGGCCAGGCGTGGCGGCTCATGCCTGTAATCCCAACGATTTGAGAGGCCAAGGCAGGCAGATCACTTGAGCCCAGGAGTTTGAGACCAGCCTGGACAACATAGTGAGACCCTGTTTCTACAAAAAAAAAAAAAAAAAAAAGCCATGCCAGAAAGAAACCTCCCCACACTTGCTGTCTGCCTGAGGTTTTGCAGCTGAGAATAGGCCCTAGAAGGCTTCCTAGGCCCCGCCCCAGGTGGAAGGGCTTGTGGGTATGCGTTCAGGCCTTCCTTCGTCATCCCTGATTACAACACCCTCTCTGTACAGTGGGGAGGGGACTCCTGGGCCCTTCTAAGACCGGCTTTTTTTTTTTTTTTTTTTTTTTTTTTGCAGCTGATCCGACAGGACCAGCTCTTGTCCCTTTCCAGCAAGGGAACTCCGGGAGCAACACCGCCAGTCCAGACCCAGAGCACATCCCCAGGGTGAGTGAGGCTTTACCAGAGGCAGGGCAGGTAGGTGGAGCATCCCCCCCACTCACAGAGGATCTTGGATCTGGTTTTCCTTCAGGCCCCTGGGCAGACAGCACCTTCCTGGCAGCAGGATGGACAGGACCCTGCCCAGCCAGCCCCGCACCTCTCCACCTCAGCAGCCCCGCACATCCCCACCTCAGCAGCCCCGCACCTCTCCACCTCAGCAGCCCCGCACATCCCCACCTCAGCAGCCCCGCACCTCTCCACCTCTGCAGCCCCGCACCTCTCCACCTCAGCAGCCCCGCACCTCTCCACCTCAGCAGCCCCGCACCTCTCCACCTCGGCAGCCCCACGCATCCCCACCTCAGCAGCCCTGCAGCCAGCCCAGCAAGTCCTTGCTGGAGGATGTGACCCACTCGGCCACCTCTACCCAGAGCCCCATCAGGGCCTTGGTCAGGCTGAAGAGGAGACTGTCACCTGGCTGGGGCCAGGCCGGCTCTGCACACCAGCCCCAGGAGCGGCCCATGTAGCCTGTGGTAGGGCTGGGGCTAGATGGCAGGTGGCTGGCAGCTCCCACTGTAATAAAGGCCCAGCCAATCGCCCACAGCAATCTTGGCCTCACAGTACGGCTGAGCTGGGGAAAGAGTCCTTCCTTCCCTGTCCTGGGCAGGGGCCACTGAGTCCCCAGCCATGTAGGTCATCAGCCAGCAGAGTCCTAGCCCTATTGGCCCTCAGTAAAAGGGGCCTTCCTGCTTCCCTCCTGACAGAGACTGTGGGATAGGAGAGTACACCCAGGGCAGAGAAAGCTCCTAGGACCTGGCCCAGGTGAAGGGCCGTCTTTCTATCCCCAGAGCAAGGGCCCAGGGGTGAACCTGGGCTCAGTGTCTTGCACAGACTCAGATGGGTGTCAGGTGAAGGTGGACAGAGGAAGGGCCATTGAGGACTTCTGAGGCAGGCAGAGGGGAGCGATGCCTTCAGCCTCCCACCCTGGCTCTGGACCTGCACTGGTTACATTAAGGACCCACGAGGTAAGCCTCCTTTCACTGAGGAACTCCTCTCCTTTAGGAAATGGTGCCCATCATGAAGGTTTCTCCAACTTCTGGAGGTCAGAGTCCAGGAGGCCACTGAAGGCAGGGCAAGGCCTCCCTCAAGCAGAGGACATCCTCCCAGCCCTGGCTGTCCCGTGCCTGTCCCTTGCCCCCCTCCCCAGCCCAGGATGCCATGCAGCCGAGCATCTGGGGCTCCCGTTTTCCTCATGAAGCCACCAGTCTGCCCTGAGCCACTTGCCTGTGAAGGACGGTCTCCAAAAACTTGCTGAGGCCTTCTCAGTGTGCACGCTCCCAGGTGCCTGAAGCATTTTTCCTTGGTGAAGAGGCCGTCAGAGCACCTCAGTTCACAGAGGAGGGTCAAGAGGGTCCATGGTCAGCCTAATTTCCTGCTTCTGAGGGGCCCAGGCACCCCCCTCACAGGGGAGCACCAGCCCTCAGCACCCTGAGCCAGGAGGCCTGTGGCCAAGTCCAGGGGAACGACCTCACAGCTGAGCAACTCTCTCAGGCCGCCACCAATTTCATACCCGTGTATTCATTAGCTCCCAGTTCTGGAGGTTAGAAGTCTAGGTTCCGTGTGGCCGGGTTTTCTGCTAAGGGTCCCAGAAGGTTGAAATCGAGGCATCTACCAGGCTGTGTTCCTTTCTGCTGGCTCTGGGGAAGAATCCACTTTCAAGCTCATTCCACTTGGTGGCAGAATTCCGATCCTTGTGGCCATGGGACTGAGGTCCCCATCTCCTTACTGGCTGCTGTAGGCCAGCTCCTGCCTCACCACCTAGAGGCTGCCCACTTTCCTTGCCATGGGGCTCCCTCCATCTTCGAGTCAGCAACAAAGAATTTCTTAGGCACCGAATCCCCCACATGCTTTAAATCCCTGACTTCCTCCTCTTGTACCAGGAGAAAACAACTTTTAATGGGCTCATGTGGTTAGGCCAAGGCCCACTCAGTACTTTCCCTTTCTTCAGGTCAATTTGCCGTACCACATAACCCAACCATGAGCATAAAATCCCTTAGTCACAGTTCCAGAGATTAGATTAATACAGGGCATGTTCATGGTGGGTTGGCAGTGGGAATCTTGGGGGCCATCTTAGAATTCCATTTACCACAGGCAGTAGAACCTAAGGTGACTTTTTAAATCTTAAAACACCCGTACACATTTTACATCTTATGTTAAAATATAGCCATGTTTATTTTACTATTAAACCTTCCCTACCCCAACTCTTTTAAAAAAAAAATGGATGCCCCTTATTGATGCACCACATTGATCCTGTGAGTTGAGTGTCCCGGTCAGCAGCACAAAGCTGCAGCCAAGGAGTCCAGGACAGGATGGTTTCTAAGGCCTCTGGTCCTAGCTAGGCCCAGGAAGGGAGCCAGGCTGGACAGGCAGCAGGACCCGTGGCTCCCGGCACCCAAGGACCAAGGGCAACAGGCAGACAGCCTTGACAAAGACATATCCCAGAAAATGGTCAGGCCAGGGTATCCCAAGGCCAGACAGCTCTTCCCTCAACCCACCCTCCAATAAATAAGCACGCAGCCTGGCCACTGCAGTCTCAGCCCCCAGGGATTCCCTGAGAGGCCACAGGGAGCTCCCCGAACCCTGGGGACAGCCGCACTGGCCCCATATTCTCTTTTCCTATTAACCTGGGAGCTGCCTGTGAGGAGGGCAGACTCTCGTCCCAGGATTACAGAGAAGGTCCCAAAGTGACCTCTTCCTTGACTGACGGGTCCCGGCCCTAGATCCTCAGTCTGAAGCTGTGGGGCTCTCCTTCCCAGTGTGGACATGGTGGGGCCCTCATCCTTCCACCCACTGGGCCTGCTATCCCGTCCGTCCTGCTGTCCCATCCTGTCCTGTCCTGGGAACCCAGGCTGAGGACCGAGGTGCAGGCAGGAAGGGTCCGTCCCCATGTGCAGCGTCCAGCAGGGCAGTTAATCGTCGGAGTAGCGGTTCCCTGCAGGGGAGGGGAAGAACAAGGGAGGGAGGCATCAGGTGAGGAGCAGGTGGAGTAGGCCGAGGGCCCCCACCCCTGGTGCTTACCCAGGACGTTGAATTTGCACAATGGGCAGGTCTGCTGCAGCATCAGCCAGGGGTCCACACAGTCTCGGTGAAACTCGTGCTTACAGGGCAGCACTCGGAGCCACTACAGAGGTTGGGGAGGAAGGGCTCAGGCCATCGAAGCAGGACTCCACATGGGGTGCCTGGTCCCATGCCCCTCGCCTCAGCTGGGGAACTGAAACCTCATGGCTTCCCCACACCCCCAAATTCTGCTCTATAGCCCTGGCGGCTGGAAGAAGGGACTGTTAGGGGTAGTTCCAGGGTCTCGGGAATAAGGTGGGAGGCATCACAGGTGAGCTGATGGCTGCTGGTCTCTACCCGGGGCACTAGCCTGCTTGTTGCAGAAGTAGTCCAGGCACACAGCACAGGTCTCAGCACCCAGCTCTGGGAGGCCCTGTGCTGCCCTGCTCAGCCGGCAGCGCCGTGTCTTGAGGGATGCCAGTCTCCGCACCACGCGGCGCTTGAACAGGTCCACCTGTGGGTAGAGAACAGGCACGGTCTCACAGGCCCAGGGGCTCATGGCACTGGGGCTCCCTGGGGCTGGCTCCCACCTGGCCTCCGAGCTCCCGCTGGCTCTGCCGCGATGCCTGCCGCTGGGCCTGGACCACGAGGCCTGTGCACAGGAGCATGGCCACCAGCAGGATGGCATTCCACAGCTGCTGCAGGGGCTTCTGCGGAGGGAAGCAGTCATCAGGGACATGGGGCCGCCCCCACATGCTTCCCTCAGGAACATCCACCCCCAGGAGCACCAGGGAGCAGGCAGGTGAAGGGTGCTGAAGACCACTGTGTCCCTGCAGTCCCTGGCTTCCTCTTCTGAAGGCTCCATTCCTCCCCGTGTGCTCCTCAGGGTCCGCTGCTGCTGCTCTCGCTCTGCCCTACACGTCTCCCCATCCAGCTCCAAGGACAGCCACGTCCATTCCCAGCCCAGGGCTGTCCTGGGCAACAAACCTGATGTTTTACACTCACAGAAGCCTCTATCTGGTAGCCTCAGAGACTCCCCAACCCAGCACCCAGCAAACCAGCACCCAGCCTGGGACCCACTCACTCTCCCACCTGCATCCTCCTGCACTTCCTCCTGGTCGGCTTTCTCAGGCCCTGCCATCACCCACTCACCCATCCAGGCTGAGTATTCACACCCCCCCAGTACGGGAGGGAGCCAGCCCCCAAGGCCTGTTGCTTTGTTCTCCTGGGGGGGTCTCTCACACCCTCCTTGCCACCATTTACCACCCACAGCCAGAGGGCTCTCCCCTGCACCCCAGGCCCCGCAGCTCCCCTGCCTGAGCTCCTTCCCTGGAGTGTCATCTGCCTCCTCTCAGCGTTCTGTGCTGCCGGCTCCCTCCTGTGTCTGTGCCTTTCCACACTGTTCCTGTCTTGAAAATCCTTTTCCACCTCGCCCCTTTCCTCGGCTACTGCCTCTACTTGCTCTAGAAGCTCCCTGATCTCTATGGCTGGGCAAATACCCCCGCCCAACCTACCGCTGCCCAGCCCTCCCCACACCTGCTCTACCCAGCGTTCCCTTGCAACTGCCCTTGGTCTGTGCGCTCCCATCAGTGGGAGGCAGCCGCAGCTGATGTGCTCACCACTCTCACCCAGTGCCTCCCGCCGGCTTTGTGGAATGAGTGAATTTGGAAAAGAAGCATGACTGAGAGGACACTTTAAAACCTGGGGGCCCTGGGCAGCCTCACAGTGACTCAGGGAACCACAATGACCTTGACTCAACTCAAGATGTGGTGTGGCTGCTGGGCTTAGAATACTCAACAGCTGGATCAGGAGATGGTGCTGCGGAGTAAGCAAAACACGGCACGACCCTCCGAGGTGCGCCTCTGCACAGGGTCTGCGTATGTGTGTGACTAATACACTCGTTCACTTCAAAGCTCTCTCTTCCTGACCAATGCCGAAGTTCATCTACTGCCATGTGGGGAAGAGGGGCTGAGAGACGGCCTGATGTGAAGAGGCCACTGCTCTAGACAAGCCTGAGTGCTGCTCACGCCACGAGCCGTTCCTCTGTCCAGAGTGGAGGTGTTCTGGGGGCCCTCACTGGGAAGCATCTGTGAGCCCCAGCTTGCCTTTCCATCCTGCCCCTTCTTTCCTCCAGCTGCAGCTGGGAGTGCCACCTGTTCTAGGAAGTTGTCCCCAAGCCCTAGGCTGAGTGCCTTTATTATGCCTTAGAGGGTCCTGGGCCCACCACCAACTCTGCTCACCCCAGCAGAGTGACAGCATGTCTCTGGCCTATCTGCCCTCCAGATTAGGCGCCCATGAGCCCAGGGCTGGAGCAGCCCACGTTGGCCAACACCTGCTGGGGGCTGTACCAGAAGACTGGGGCATCACTGCCTGGCAGAGAAGTGACTCGAAATACTTGTGGACAGAAAACCCTTGATGCCAAAGGTTAGAAATCCAGGGATGATAAAACACAGCCCTGGCCATCAGGAGACAAAGTGACGCTCCCCTGAGCCCCATGCCAGAACTGAGTGGCCATGACAGCGTAAGCCTCAGAGCAGCCAGCTGGGTGGGCTGAAGGTACGGCTAGCCTGAAGCTCTGGTGCAGGCCAGAGACCCAACCTGTCCAGGCTCATGCGGAGACCCAGCCTGCCCAGGCTCAGTGCATGCTGGGGAGCCCTATGTGCGCCAGGTTCAGTGCATCCTGGAGAACACAGCTTGAGCTCCAGGTGAAGATGGAAGGCAGGATGGGGTTTGGCATCAGAGCAGTAAGGACTGTTCATTAGCCAGGCATGGTGGCTCATGCCTGTTATCCCAGCACTTTGGGAGGCCACGGTGGGAGAATTGCCCAAGCTCAGGAGTTCGAGACCAGTCTGGGCAACAAAGTGGAACCCCATCTCTACAAAAAATATAAAAATTAGCAAGACATCATGGCATGTGCTTGTAGTCCCAGCTACTTAGGGGGCTGAGGTGGGAGGGTCCCTTGAACCCAGGAGGTCGAGGCTGCCGTGAGCCAGGATGGTGCCACTGCTGTTCATCAGACCTTCCTGATACATGGGTGCTACTGCTCTGGAATCTCAGAGGCTAGAGGGATGGTGACTGGGCCCTGGGGTCAGGACTGAGAGCCTGATGCCCATCAGGCCAGCCACTGAGATGCCTACCCCAACCACCCTTCAGACACCTCAGCTGCTTTGACCACCCAATACTTGGGTTGGGACCACCTTGACCCTGGCCTGTAGCCTGGCCAAGCTGCTCAGCTCTGCTCTCTGGAGCAGCCAGAGCAACCTGCAGACTGTGCACAGCCCCACCTCAGGCCTCTCGCTGATGCCTGCTCTGTCCAGAGGCCTGTGTGGGCCACCCATGACGGGGATACGCAGTGTACCGTCCCTGTTCGCAAAGGGACACGAGGCCACAGCGGAGAAACTCCCAGCCTGAGATCAGTCAGCTAAGGTTTCTGAACCAGGATTTGACCCCAAGATCGCCCATCTTGAAGCTGCCCTGCACGGTCCACATTGGCCAAACGCCTGCTGGAGGCTGCACACCAGGAGACCGAGACGTGACTGTGGGACTCAAGAAATGCTTGTGGACCGAATACCCCCGAATGGCCTGACGCCAAGTGTTGGAAATCCAGAGACGATAAAACACCGTCCTGGCTGTTGGGACAGTGATGTGCCCCATCACATGCAGGATAGGCTGTCCTGAGAAGCCCAGGAAAGGCCTGACCACGCCTTGCTGTGATACAGAAGAGGGAGAGAGGGGACTTCAAGCTGGGGTGCGAGGGAGGCTTTCCAAAGAAGGGTGGCAGGGTGAGCTGTGAAGGTTCTAGCTAGACTAGGACATGTGGACACGGAGAGAAAGGTTGTCCATGTCTACAGCTAGGCATAGACAAGGCCCAGTGGCAGAAGGCCAGGGTATGTGTGGTCACTGGCACAGGGTAGCCAGAGCATAGGAAACAGGGCTAGAAAAACAGAGCGAGTGAGTAATGCAGAGCTGTGAAAGCCAAGTGAAGGGGCCTGAACTTTATTCTACAGGCAGTGGAATAAGGCTTCCCAATGCTGCAGGAGAACACCAGGACAGCAGCTAACATGCACTGCACGTGACCTGGCCCAGGCGCCCCACTAAGCGCTCACCTCACCATGTCTCTGAACACTCACGGCATTCCTGTGGGCTGGGAGAGGCTGTCCCTGCCACCAAGGCGGGGAGAAGCCATAGGATTTGCAAGACAAGGCGATGTATGCGGCCCCATGAGCTTCCTCTCCCCAGGCCCCTTGTAATCTGCTAGCACCCACCTGCTCCTGTGCACGACTGCCTCCCAAGCAGACCAAGTCCTGCCATCCTCCATAGCCATCCTTGGAGAGGCCACAGGTGGTCCACAAGGTCAGCTTCCACTCAATATTGGCAGACAGGGACTCTCCGCTGGTAATTTCAGCCGTGGCCTGGGTCCTCCTGGGAGAGAAAGTCACCAGGGCCAGATGGAAGGACTCTTGGAAGGCCCAGATCCACCCACCCCAGCTCTGCAGGAAAAGGATACCTAAGAATGTCACCCCCGTAGGCCTTCCACTTTGCTCCAGCCCTCTGCCCTCTATTGGTTTTTCCAGCTTTCACACCAGCAAGGCCAGGAAGCCTGCAAGCCCAGGGAGCCCACCTTCCTCCTTGCTGGGGCCAGTCCCCTCTGCCCACAGAGCCACCTCCTTGCTTCAAGCTCCAGGCTCTGGAACCTTCTTCCCATCCCCTCACCCATTTTTCAGCCTGGAGTGGACAGTCTTTTTTTTTTTTTTTTTTTTAAATTTGAGACAGAGTCTCCCTTTGTTACCCAGGCTGGAGTGCAGTGGCACAATCACAGCTCACTGCAGCCTCTGCCTCCCGGGCTTCAGTGATCCTCCCACGTCAGCCTGCTGATAAGCTGGGACTACAGGCATGTGCCACCATGCCCAGCTAATTTTTGTATTTTTTGTAGAGACGGAGTTTTGCCATGTTGCCCAGGCTGGTCTCAAACTCCTGGACTTGAGCGATACTCCGGCCTCAGCTTACCAAAGTGCTGCAGGGATGAGCCACCATTACCAGCACAGAGGGCAGTCTTAAAGCTAACAGGTGGGCCGAGCCCTGCCAGGCCCAGCCACAGTGGCAGCAGGGGCAGCAACAGCAGCAGTGGCAACGGGGGCTCACACCTGTAATCCCAGCACTTTGGAAGGCCAAGGCAGGTGGATCACCTGAGGTCAGGAGTTCGAGAGCAGCCTTGCCAAAATGGTGAAACCACGTCTTTCTACTAAAAATGCAAAAAATTAGCTGGGTGTGGTGGTGGGTGCCTGTGACCTCAGCTACTTGGGAGGCTGAGGCAGGAGAATCACTTGAACCTGGGAGGCAGAGGTTCCAGTGAGCCAAGACTGTGCCATTGCACTCCAGCTCTGGCAACAAAAGCGAAACTCTGTCTCAAAAAAAAACCCAAAAATGGCTGGGCGCAGTGCCTCACACCTGTAATCCCAGCACTCTGGGAGTCTGAGGCGGGCAGATCACGAGGAGGTCAGGAGTTTGAGACCAGTCTAGCCAACATAGTGAAACCCCATCTCTACTAAACAAACAAACAAAATAGTCGGGCATAGTGGTGTACACCTGTAATCCCAGCTACTCAGGAGGCTGAGGCAGGAGAATTTCATGAACCAGGGAGGCAGAGGTTGCAGTGAGCTGAGATTGTGCCATTGCACTCCAGCCTGGGGACAGAGCGAGACTCTGTCTCAAAAAGAAAACAAACAAAAATCTAACAGGTAAGACCCTAGTCCCAAGCCCTGCCCAGCCCGTGGGAGAGCCAGGGGGCGCTCTGTGCCCAGGCCCAGGCCTCTGAAATCTAAATGCCAACTCACTGCAGCAGTGCATCCAGCAGCTTGGTGACATTGGAGGAATAATGGAGGACGATCACTGGCCTGAGCAGAAGCTGGGATATGTCCAGCTGCGGGGAGACAGGGAGGTCAGCAGGCCTGGGTCCCCCTTTCCCCAGCTTGCTTACCCTCACGGCCTGGTCTGATTTACCTCTCGGACCACGTTGTGGTTCAGGATGAGGAGAAGCAGGGCAGAGGCCCCCAGGAAGAGGGCCCGCCGCATCTGCAGAGGGACAGAAGGCGAGAAGCTAGCATATACTCTGCCTGCACACCTGTCTCACCACCTGCAGCCCCAGCTGCTCTTGGCCTCCCGCCCTGCAGTGAGCAAAACTCTGGAGACTAGCCATAGCTCCTTGAGGTCAAAGGCGGAAACTGCTTCTTCCTACCTCCCGTCAAGATGCGGGGTTCCTTCCCAGTCCTAGCAGGGCAGTCCCCGAGTCCCCACAGTGGCCGCCAGCAGCAACTCCCCCACCCCATACTCTCAGAGCTGGTCAAGCTTCCCAACCTCTCTCTGGCCTCTCCTCACCTTCCTGCTTCGAGGCCATACTGACTCCATTCTTCAAACTGGGGTGACCTGACCCATGCACGCCCAGGGCTTCTCTGCAAGCTCGTTAAGGGCCTACCTAAAGAGGGCCTGGCTCTAGCGGATGCCTTGGAATCCTTTCCTCCAGCCCCTCTCCCCCATAGACCTCCCCTGCACCTGCTGGACCAGGGCCTTGGGATAGGCCTGCGGGCCACTGCCCTTATTCTCCTGGTGGAACTGGGCCGCCTGCTCCTTGCCCACGTATGCCACTGCAATCCAGCCTTCCACCGGCGCCTCCTGCTCGGCATCCACGATGTCCATCTGCGTGGCAAGGGGCCATGAGCAGAGAGAGGTCGGGTGTGGGGGAGGAGGGAGCCGGGGTCGTCACACTGGATGCAAGGCCAGAGTTCGGAGCGCATCTGGCTCTGGGAAACCTGAATGCTGGGGGCTGGGCAGCCTGGGGAGGGGCGCTGGACTGCCAGCGCTCGGTGGAGGATGAAGGTCGGTTCTGGGTGCGGGGTCTATAGGGCGGGTCGGGAGAGGGGTTTAGTGATGCGGCCAGATGGCTCAGCAGCGCTCACCAGCAGCAGGCGACCGCCCAGCAGGGGCGCCGTGTCGGCTTCGGGGCCGATCCTGACGCCCTCCAGGACCAGAGCGTCCTGGCGCGGCAGCCTCACGTCCACCCGCACGGCGCGGGCTCCGCCCCGCCCCGCCCCGGCCGCGGGCTCGCTGCCGTCCGCCGCGGCCCCTGGCCCCGCCAGGCCCAGCCACAGCGGCAGCAGGGGCAGCAGCAGCAGCAGCGGCGACGGGGGCGGCGGCGGAGGCGGCGGCGGCGATCTCAGCGCGGGGCGAGCGGCGGGACCCATGGCCGGACCAGGCGGGCTGGCGCAACAGGGGGGCCGAGGGTCCCGGGCGCGGGGGGATCGGAGGGAGCGAGGCCGCGGCCGGACGGGGCGGGGCGCCGGGAGGGGCGGGGCCGCGGCCGGACGGGGCGGGGCGCCGGGAGGAACGGGGTGGGCGCTCTGCGGCTCCCGCGCCGACTGGGCCGCGCGCGCCCCCTTGTGGCCGCGGAGAACTCAGGCGCCGTTGGCCGAGGGAGCTGGAGAGGGGCAGAACCGGGGTTGCAGCGGATAAGCGCGAAGTCAGACAGGAAGGTGCTTGGAGCCAGCGGGGCGCTCGGGCCGCGGACGCGTCAGCTGGGAGACAGGGAGATAGTTGGAAAGGGTGACCTGGGGGAGCAGAGACACGATCAGAGTCCGACAAGGGCAGGAGCAAGGGATGTCTAGGGGGCCTGGTGACAGACCCTTGTTCTGCGGCAGCCCCACGGACCCACGGGGTGGCCAGGGCCAAGTCACGTCTTCCCTGGTGCTCCCTGTCTCAACCGCACTAAACAGCAGGAGGTAGAGAACCAGAGACTGGCAAGGGAAGCCGACGGGGGAGATGGAAGGGCAGGGGAGAGGGGCTGGGGGGCAAGGCAAGACGAAGCAGGCAGGGACCCAGTGCCTCAGTGGGGCCGAGAGGCTGGGTCACTTCCCTCATCTGTGAAACGGGCACCATAGGCCGGGCGCGGTGGCTCACGCCTGTAATCCCAGCACTTTGGGAGGCCGAGGCGGGCAGATCACTACAGGTCGGAAGTTGGAGATCAGCCTGGCTAACATGGTGAAACCCCGTCTCTACTAAATTTACAAATCAGCTGGGCGTGGTGGCGCGCGCCTGTAATCCCAGCAACTCGGGAGACTGAGGCAGGAGAACCCGGGAGGCGGAGGTTGCAGTGAGCTGAGATGGCGCCACTGCACTCCAGCTTGTGCGACAGAGTGAGACTCAGTCTCCAAAAAAAGAAGAAGAAATGGGCACCAGCAAATAACTCAAATGTCTGCTGGAATATGGAAGTCCCACTACTGTCCTAAAACTTGTCATTTTCTCCAAGGGTCGGGGCTGCTGGGAGCTGGCCCAGTCTGAAACCTGAGCCTTTAAAAATTTTATCGTGATATAAGGGCAAGGGCCAGATGAGCCATAACACCCTTTTTCTCCAGAAAATTGAAAGAATTTTACAGTGAACACCTGTATGAACACTGATATGGGATGTCAAGTTGCTCCTGAAGAAGTGTGAGATGGGAAAATAAGACAGCCCCTGATATCAGCCTAAAGACAGACAAATGAAATATGAAACAGGCCAGAAACTGACCCACATATCTAAAGATGGTGTATGTCAGAGAAAGTATTGTGTTTGTGGAGATAGAACGTGGAGGCAGTACCATGGACTGTTGGGTAAATTGTGCTAAGAAATTGAATTAACCATTAGGAAAAGAAATGAAATGAGACTCTTATTACACATCATGTACAAAATATGAAGTTCATATAAAGACCTAAATAAGAAAAGTGGCTGGACGTGGTGGCTCACGCCTGTGATCCCAGCACTTTGGGAAGCCAAGGTGAGAGGATTTTGAGGTCAAGAGATCGAGACCATCTTGGCCAACATGGTGAAACCCCTTCTTTACTAAAAATACAAAAATTAGCTGAGCGTGGTGGTGCACGCCTGTAGTCCCAGCTACTTGGGAGGCTGAGGCCAGAGAATCGCTTGAAATGAGGTGGAGGTTGCAGTGAGCTGAGATTGCGCTGCTGCACTCCAGCCTGGTGACAGAGACTCCCTCTCAAAAAAAAAAAAAAAAAGTAAAGTAAAAGTCTAAGCATTAAAAAATTAATTGTGTATTTGTTTATTTTTGAGACAGGGTCTCACTCTGTAGCCCAGGCTGGAGTCCAGTGGTGCCACCTCAGCTCACTGGAACCTCTACCTCCCAGGCCCAAGTGATTCTCCTACCCAGGCTCCAAAGTAGCTGAGATCATAGGGGTGTGCCACCACACCCAACTAATTTATGTATTTTTTTTTTTGTAGAGACAGGGTTTCACCATGTTGTCCAGGCTGGTCTCGAACTCCTGGGCTCAAGGGATCTGCCTGTGTCAGCCTCCCAAAGTGCTGGGATTGCAGGTGTGAGTCACTGAATGTAGCCAGATTATTCCATTCCATTGGTCTACAGTAGTCCCCACTTACCTGAGGTTTCAGTTACCTTCAGCCAACCGAGGTCCAAAAAAATATTAAGTGGAAAATTCCAGAAATAAACAATTCATAAGTTTTAAATTGCATGCTGTTCTGAGTAGCGTGATGAAATCTCTTGCCCTCCATCCCAGGGTGGGATGGAGAGGATGTGAATCCTCCCCACGCTGTAAAGGTTACCACCTGTTAGTCACTTAATAGGTCTCAGAGTTATCAGATTGAAGAAACACAGCATGTGTTCAGTACTATCTGAGGTTTCGGGCATCCACTGAAGGTCTTGGAACGTATTGTCCAAGCATAAGGGATCACTACCTGGATGTGTTTTGTTGTTGTTGTTGTTGTTTTTGTTTTGTTTTTGAGACGGAGTCTTGCTCTGTTGCCCAGTCTGAGTGCAGTGGCACAGTCTCAGCTCACTGCAACCTCCACCTCCCGGGTTCAAGCGATTCTCCTGCCTCAGCCTCCCGAGTAGCTGGGATAACTTGGATTTGTTACTAATGTTCTTTCGTATGTACGAACTCGCTCTTCGTAAGCTACAAAATGCACTGTGGAAGCCCCGTGGTGCCCATGGAAAGGCTTGCTTCTCCAATTCTGTGACTGTCCCAGCCCATCTGTCAGCTCCAATGACAGGGCTGCAAGGACACACCCTGCAATCAGCCAGGTCTTTGGCTCCATGTTCTGCCTGCCCTGTCCCCACTTTCACCTTACCCCTCACCCACCGACCTAGCTACCCCTCAACATACACACTCCAACCAGATGCAGGTCCTTGTTCACGCTTGTCCCTCACCTAGAACACAGTTCTGCGTCCCCACAAATATCCACATCCTAGCCTTCCCTCAATGGGAGCCAGAGGTCCCCCCCTTGCAAACTTGGTGGGTAACCCGTTCTCTGTGGTGTGTTATCCCAGAAGGAACAGGAGCTGGAGGATGTTGTCTCAATGTGGGTGGGTGCAGCCCAGCCCAGCCAAGGCCCTTCTGCCGCTTTTGGGGTGAGGAGGGTTAGGGAGTGGGTAAAGAAACAGTGAAGATTGGAGCCAATGCTGGGGGTAAGGGGGTGCAGCGTAAGCTCAGGAAGTGAGGCAGCCAAGGACGGGAGATTGACCGCAAGGAGATGAGTGACCTTGAGGCCCTGCCTGGGAGTGGAGCGTCTGAGGAGGAGGGGATTAGAGGACCTTAGAAGGGAGGGAAGGGATGTCAGCTAAGACACGCAGGCCACCCTGCTCCCAGGGATGGACGACAGGACCCTCAGCCCCGTGGGCTCTCTATGGAGTAGTCCAACCCACAGCTCCCAGCTCCCAAGAGAGGGTGGGGAACTAGAGGGGACAGGGCTGTCATTCTCTGGCCATGGGCCTCTGGATAAGCCACTTGCATTTTCTTTTTTTCTTTTTTTTTTTTTTTTTTGAGACGGAGTTTTTGCTCTTGTTACCCAGGCTGGAGTGCAATGGCGCGATCTCGGCTCACCGCAACCTCCGCCTCCTGGGTTCAGGCAATTCTCCTGCCTCAGCCTCCTGAGTAGCTGGGATTACAGGCACGCGCCACCATGCCCAGCTGATTTTTTGTATTTTTAGTAGAGACGGGGGTTTCACCACGTTGACCAGGATGGTCTCGATCTCTTGACCTCGTGATTCACCCGCCTCGGCCTCTGAAAGTGCTGGGATTACAGGCGTGAGCCACCGCGCCCCGCCGCCCCTTGCATTTTCTTGGCATGCGTCCTCAGTTGTAAAATGGGAGCTTGGACTAAATGACTGGGAAGGGCCTTTTATCAGACATGCTGTGATTTCAAGTAGCTTGTTTCTTGGATTATAAGGTTTCCTGGCCCTGGACTGGTCAGAGACCTATATGGAAAAGGCCCCAATTCCTCTGTGTCTTTTTACCCTGCAAAATTGCAGGAGGACCTAGGAAGAAATAAAGTTATTAATGAAGGTATGAGGCGGCTGGGCGCAGTGGCTCATGCCTGTAATCCTAGCACTTTGGGAGGCCGAGGCAGGTGGATTGCCTGAGCTCAGGAGTTTGAGACCAGCCTGGGGAACACGGTGAAATCCCGTCTCCACTAAAAATACAAAAAATTAGCCAGGCATGGCAGCGTCCACCTGTAATCCAAGATACTCAGGAGGCTGAGACAGGAGAATCACTTGAACCCGGGAGGCAGAGGTTGCAGTGAGCCAAGATCGCACCATTGCACTCCAGCCTGGGCAACAGAGTGAGACTCTGTCTCAAAAAAAAAAAAAAAAAAAGAAAGAAAGAAAGTGTGAAGCATGGAATATGTTACCCCAATGGTGGCAGGTGGTGGTGTTGAGGATACAATGTTTTAGAACTGGTACCAGAAATGGGGTGCATGATAAGGCCAGTGAATCCCGTGAATCCGAGCCCTCTGCTTCTCTTCCTTTGCTGTGAAATGAGTTATTTGGTCACACACCAGACTGTGCAAATGCCATAAAAATGGATGAGGCATTATCTGAGTACAGATGGTGATGCCGGCAGAACGATGAAGGGCAGAGAAGGCAAATCCACATCTAGAATGTGTCTATTCCAGTGAGCATGAACCTGGGTCCCTGCCCATGAGGAAGAGGCCAATGTAATCAAGCTGCCACCAGGTGGCAGGCAGGTCTCTGGGGAATGGGGCCACAAGGGGCCCAGTGACTGTTTTGTACAAAAAGAGCCCTGAAGAAGAGGATGCCTAACTCTAAATGTGTCATCATCAGTGGGGGCTTCAGGCCCAATGGCAACAAAGGACGGCTAGGCCTGAGGTGGTGGTATTTTTAGAATCTGAGATCCCTAAAATCCCTTTACCTTATTGGCATGAGCCCCAGAACATAAAACAAGTTGTCTTAGACTATCTTAAAATGTCCCTTGATTGCCTAGTTCCATCTGCCACCTCCCTCCACTTACCCAGATTCTTGGAGGGTTGATGACTCACTCAAGATCACACAGGGCAGATGCAGTGTAGCCGCAGTGTCATTATGGGGTGGGCTGCAAAGTGGAGAAGATCCTGCTCCTTCCTTGGGCCCAGCTCTCGGGCGGACAGGGTGAGTGTCATGC
Organism: Sapajus apella; assembly: GCF_009761245.1. Classification (NCBI taxonomy): domain Eukaryota; kingdom Metazoa; phylum Chordata; class Mammalia; order Primates; family Cebidae; genus Sapajus; species Sapajus apella. Next base: position 6,732,755 of record NW_022437035.1, read on the forward strand.
CCACAAATGGACATCAAATGCCTTCTGGGTACGAGGCACTGGGCATGGAGCAGTGTCCGTAACCAGCAATGGCTTCTGCCCTTGAGAACAGATAGGAAACCATAACCGCATACGCAAACAAGATCATTTCAGGCCACAGTAGGTGCCACAGGAAGGAGATCAAATAGCATCAGAGGGCTGGGCATGGTGGCTCACGCCTGTAATCCCAGCACTTTGGGAGGCCTGAGGTCAGGAGTTCGAGACCAGCCTGACCAACATAGAGAAATCTGTCTCTACTAAAAATACAAAATTAGCCAGGTGGGGTGGTGCATACCTGTAATCCCAGCTACTGGGGAGGCTGAGGCAGGAGAATCGCTTGAACCTGGGAGGCAGAGGTTGTGGTGAGCTGAGATCGCGCCATTGAACTCCAGCCTGGGCAACAAGAGCGAAACTCAAGTATCAAAAAAAAAAAAAAAAAAAAAAGCATCAGAGAGGGGCTGGGGGCCAGAGGCCACTTCAGCCTCATTACCAGGGAAGGGAGGCCTCTCTAAGAGGTGGTGTGTGGACTGGCACCTGAATGGCAAGAATAGTCGAGAGAAGAAAGAGTGCAAGTGAAAACAGCTGATACCAGCTGGGTAAGGTGGGTCACACCTGTAATCCCAGCACTTTGGGAGGCCAAGGTGGGAGGATCATTTGAGGCCAGAAGTTCAAGACCAGCCTGGGCAACATAGGGAGACCCCATCTCTAAAAAAAAAAAAAAAAAAAAACCACGAAACAAAAAATAAAAAACCGGCCAATACCTTCACAGTGTTCCAGTTACTCTTCAACGTTCTTTTCACGAATTAGCTCATTTAATCTCATCCCAATCATATGAAGTAGTAAGATGATCACTGCGATTTTACAGATGGGAAACTGAGGCAGAGGTCAAGTAACTGCTAGGTTATAGAACCGGGTCCCAAACTCAGGTAGTCTGGTTCCAGAGTTGGTGGGCCCACCCCATGCCATTCTGCTCTGAGAAGTCACTGGCGTGGGAACAAGCCTGCCTGTGGAATTTGGACTCTATTTAGCTCTTCTTGGGGTAGAAATGCCAACCCATCCTGCCCAAGGGAAATCTCCAGGCTCCTGCCAGCTAGAGCCAGAGCCAAAGCAGGGGCCCCAGCACCCCTCCCCTCTGGGGGATTCCTGAGGTCCCAGCTCCCTGCCCCCAGCCTCTGTGCTCCCAGCTATCTGGGCCACCTCATTCTAAAGGGATTTGGCTCTCAAGACAACTGGAGACTGGTGAGAAAGGGCTTAGGGATTAGACAGTGATACTCAGGAAGGTAAGGGACTTAATCGGGGGTTCGAGTGTGGGAAGTGGGGTGGGGAGAGGATTTTGTTTCTTTGCAAAGCCGGGCTGGACTGCGGAAGTGAGGAGGAAGTGGGGCTCAGGGGAGGAGCCAGACCAGACGGGGTTAGTTTCTCACTCTCTGTTGTGTCTTCAGAAGTAACACAATAGTAAGAAGGATCCCTCACCTGTGTGCGACCACCACTTCCCCAGCCATTATTCCACTTGAAATTCTCACAGGCGGGATTAGTTCTCTCCCCATATCACAGGCGCCCAGAGCAGGCAGGTGACTTGAGGAGGCTGCAAGCCCCACAGGGCCGGGCTGGGAGGAGGGGAGGAGGCTGGGCCAGGGCCTTTCTGCATGGCTGCCCGCAGGCACAAGGATTTTCCAGAGAGTTCTCGCTGACCTGGCCCCATGGAAGTAGAGAGTTCCACAAATATTTGTTGAAGGGTTTAAAAGACCGTTCTTTCCAACTCTCAAATCGTGGTGCCAATCTCTATGCCACCCCCTTCCCCCTGGAACCACAGATTCTGAGGCCAAGGCACACAGGGGGCCTCTGGTCTCAAGGCCAGTGCCCTCACTTTAGTGAGGACACAACGAAGGTCCAGAGGGCACAGGCCAGCAGCCCTGAGGAGACCCCCCTGTGTGTGCCTTGCAGAATAGTCACGGCAGCACAGTAAGCAAGAACATGGCCTCCAGCCCACACACTGGACTCCCAGTCCAGTGCTCCTTCCTGTGCCCAGAGCTGCCTCTCTGAAGAATCTGAAGCACAGGGCTCTAACTTCCAACACTAGGACTGCCACCCCCACGTTTCTCCTAGATCTCTGGGTGCCACCAGCCTTCATTTTTTTTTTGTTGACACCGAGTCTCGCTCTGATGCCCAGGCTGGAAGGCTGGAATTCAGTGGCGCAATCTAGGTTCACTGCAACCTCCACCTCCCGTGTTCAAGCGATTCTCCTGCCTCAGCCTCCCAGGTAGCTGGGACTACAGGTGCATGCCACCACGCCCAGCTAATTTTTTTGTATTTTTAGTGCAGACGGGGTTTCACTGTGTTAGCCAGGATGGTCTCAATCTCCTGACCTCGTGATCTGCCCACCTCGGCCTTCCAAAGTGCTGGGATTACAGGAGTGAACCACCGCGCCTGGCCGCCACCAGCCTTCTTTAAGTTGTTCACGCTCTGTGTTCCTCCAGCCAAAGTCCCCAGCAAGGCGTACCTGGAGTAACACAGCCATCGCAGCAGGCTCTCCCCTCCAGCCTGCCTGACCCGGGAGGCCTAGTTCTTCCTACTGGGCCACGCTGTTCCCTGATAATTGCCACCACTATGCATAGTAGTCCACATCAAGGCCAGGAAAGGGGGCTTCTGGTTGGCAGAGGTCGTGTTGCATTGGGTAGCTCGGGGAGAAGCTCCTGGAAACAGTATTTGATCAGAGCCTTGAGGGCTGGGGAAGACCTGGCAGGAGGATACAGGACACAGCAGCAACCCTCACAGAGGTGGGAGGGCAGAGGTGCGTCTGAGGGACAGCGGGAAGCTTCTTGGATGGAAATGAAGTGTGGAGGAGGCGAGTGGCATTGGCGCCGCAGGGAATGCTGGGATGGGGTTTGGCGCAGCAGGGAATGCTGGGATGGGGTTTGGCGCCACAGGGAATGCTGGGATGGGGTCGGGTAGACCTCAGATTCGGATCAGTGGAATGGAGCTGACTCAGGAAGGAATGAGGGAGCCATTGAAGAGTCTTGAGCAGGAGGGCAACATACCTAGTAGGGAAGAACTGTAGGGCAGGGACTGGGAGATGGAGAAAAAGTGGGGATGCGATGGAGGAACTCTCTCTCAGTAGCCAGCACCAAGGACTTCACCAGGTTATTTATTATTATTATTATTAATTTTTGAGACAGAGTCTCACTCTTGTCAACCAGGCTGGAATGCAATGGCATGATCTCGGCTCACTGCAACTTCCACCTCCGTGGTTCAAGTGATTCTCTTGCCTCAGCCTCCCAAGTAGCTGAGACTACAGGTATGTGCCACCATGCCTGGCTATCTTTTTTTTTTTTTTTGTATGTTTAGTAGAGACAGGGTTCATCATGTTGGCCAGGCTGGTCTTCAACACCTGACCTCAGGTGATCACCCCACCTTGGCCTCCCAAAGTGCTGGGATTACAGGCATGAGCTACCGAGCCTGGGCCTATTTAGGATTTATATGATCAAATCAACCAGCTGTTTTACAGTGGGCCAGAGATAGGTTAAGTCTCAGTGGAGGAAGAAGAAAGAGGCAGCTGTTGAACCTGAGAGGGGCAGGCCCGGGGATGGGTTCTTTACTGAGGTTTTTATTTGGGTAACTTCAGATGTGGGAAGGGCTGCATCCTGCTGGGTAAAGGTGGCCCAGTACTTTCCTGGGTAACTTCTGCAGGCAGTTCCCAGGCCTGTCCACACCTTGGCCTGGGAGCATTTGGCCAGAGCTGGGTTTAAGTCCTGACTCAGCATGTGCTCACCTGTGACCACCTCTCTCCCTCAGGCTCCTCAATAAGTCACTTGACCTGCCTGCCTTAGAGGACTGTCCCACACTTAAGTGACAAGCTGGATCTGAAAGTACCTTGTAAACTGTACATTGCTGAACCAATATAAGAGGCTGTGGGTTTTTTGTTTTTTGTTTTTTAGTGGAAGTCTTGCTTTGTTGCCCAGGCTGGAGTGCAATGGCGTGATCTTGGCTCACTGCATCCTCCGCCTCCTGGGTTCAAAAGATTCTCCCGCCTCAGCCTCCTGAGTAGCTAGGATTACAGGTGTGTGCCACCACACCTAGATAATTTTTGCATTTTTAGTAGAGACAGGGTTTCACCATGTTGGCGAGGCTGTTTTTGAACTCCTGACCTCAAGTGATCTGTCCACCTCGGCCTCACAAAGTGGTGGGATTACAGGTGTGAGCCACCGCACCCGGCCAAGACGCTGTTCTTTTATAATAGTTTCCTTTGAGTAGCCTCTAGCCTGGAAAGAACATCCTGGCCCTGGAAGGGCCTTATATAAAGATCTTAGCCATGTATCCAGTAAGGAAGGCAGTCCTGTCCTGCCCCAGGCCAGAAGCCAGCGAGCCTAACTAGGGCAGAACTGCCTGAAAACTCTCTGCAGAGGTGGGAGCTGGGGGCCTCAACCGTCACTCTGCACCCTGCAGCAGACTTCTATGGTGGGGGCCACACTAGGGGCAGAGCAAAGACTTAAAGTGTCTTTAACAGGCCTGATGCTTTCGCCTCTGGGTAAGGAGAGAGACTGGGGACATTCTGCTTTCTCTCTCCTGGAGACTTGGGTGTTGAGGCAGCCAGGGCATGGCTCTGGGAGACGAGATGCCCACAGACTCCTGGGCCTAGCTCTGCATTAATTCCAGGCCACAAGGGGAGGGCACAGCTGAGCACCTTCCAGGTGCCAGGCAGTGGGCACTCCACATCTGTCATCCCACTAACAACTCTGGGCAAGCCATGCCTTCTCTGGGCCTTAGTTTCCCTTGATGTTAATTGAGATAAGTTGCATGATCCCTGAATGATCTATGTTTCTGTCTCCCTCCCAGGGTTCTGCCAGCACGGGGATCTGTGTCTCTATTGGAGCATTTCTTTAATTAATTAATTAATTAATTCAGCATACATTTATTAGCAATTCCTGTGGGCCTGATGCCATGACTCATATCTGTAATCCCAGCATTTTGAGAGGCTGAGGCGGGAGGATCGCTTGAGGTCAGGAGTTCAAAACCAGCCTGGCCAACATGGTGAAACCCGCGTCTCTACTAAAAATATAGAAACTAGCTGGACATGGTGGCATGCACCTGTAATCCCGGCTACTCAGGAGGCTAAGGCAGGAGAATTGCTTGAACCCGGGAGGAGGATGTTGCAGTGAGCTGAGATCACACCACTACACTCCAGCCTGGGTGACAGAGCAAGTCTCTGTTTCAAAAAAACAAAAATGAAAACAAAACAATCCCTGTGTGCAGGATGCTGTGCTGGGGGTAGGGGAGTTGGGGGGATTTAGAGGTGAGTAAAACAGGGCCCTAGGCCCAAGGAACTCATGGTCTAGCAGGGCAGATGCTACTAAGCAGGGCTGCATCAAGGCTCTGAGGGTCCTCTCTGCCCACCCCCCTCTCTTCACCTCTCTTGTTGTAGCCACACTTCCCACCATCTACCAAAGCTTTGCTCATACCACTGTGCTGGCCTGGAATGAATGAGTCTTCCTTCTATGTCCCAGCTCCAATGCCACTCCCTCTGTGAATCCGTCTAGAATTCTTCCAAACCAAAGCAAATTCTCTCCTTTTTTTTCTTTTTTGAGTTGGAGTCGTGCTCTGTCACCCAGGCTGGAGTGCAGTGGCCCAATCTTGGCTCACTGCAACCTCCGCCTCCTGGGTTCAAGCGATTCTTCTGCCTCAGCCTCCCAAGTAGCTGGGACTACAGGCATGTGCCACCACACCTGACAAATTTTTGTATTTTTAGTAGAGACGGGGTTTCACCATATTGACCAGGCTGGTCTTGAACTCCTGGCCTCGTGATCCACCTGCCTCAGCCTCCCAAAGTGCTGAGATCGTAGGTGTGAATCACCATGCCCAGCCAAATTCTTCCCTTTTAAAGCACCCAGATACTTGCTACCTCTCCTCAGGACATTTACCTTGCCCTCATATTCCAGTAGATAGTGCCTGTTTCTTATCTTTGGGAGGGCAGGGTGGTGTCTGATACATTTCTGGGTCCCAGAACAGTGTGTACAGCCTGGTACACAGTAGAAGGAAAGAACGGCCCAAGACATGTGACCATGCGCTACTGTGGCGGTAAAGTGCCAAGAGACACAGGCAGCAGAGGGGAAGGCTGTTTAGTTCTGAAAGGAGGAAATGTCTTCATTGTATGGGGAAGGTGCAGTGATTGGGTTTGTGGCTGGGCAATCAGATGGCACAGGCCAGACAGGAGGCTGCAGGGCGTCCATCCCAAAAGTCAGACTTGCATTTACCTGGGAACTCACAGCTCTGGCCCTTGGGTGAGAGCAGGCCTCCTTCCACTGGGCATTGCTTTCACTGGTGGCTTCCTCCTGGTCCCCTCTGTTCCCACCCACAGGCTGAAGCCTGCCTGGCCAGGCAGGCAGCAAAGGGAGGTGGCACAGGGCAAACTAGGAAGTGGTTGCAAAGAGCAAGCCCTGTGCTAGGTCTTGCCCTCAGTGAATTAAGTACATCAGCTTGCTTCAGCGGCCTGCTGACTTCAAGTCTGGACCATCGCCCCTTTTCAGTGAATAAAGATGCTGGGATTGCAAGGAGCAAAGTGGCTTGCTGGGGTGTCATAGGCTGGCTGAGGTGTGAGCATGTTAGGAGTGCCTCTCAGAAAGCAGGGAAGGTCAGAGGCAGATGGCAGGGGCTGGGGTGGGGAGACGGAGTCTGTGCTTCTTTGCCCCACCCCCCGCCTCCGTTTGGTGCCCTGTTCTTCATCCTGCCTGGCCACAAGTGGAGAAGAAAGGCTGTCAATACTGAAAGGCCCCAAGCTGGGTCTAGCAGGAGTGGTCACACACTGAGGGCAGGACAGGAGGTGGGCCAGGATCTCAGAAAGGAATAGTCAATCAATGCCACTGTTCCCAGAGGTGGCGATGGCTGGGCTTAGGGGACATCGTCTCTCACAGCAGCACCTGGCAAGCTTTCTACGTCTGGCGGGGAGAGAGGGTAGCGGTCCCCCACTATGGGAGCCAGGTAAGAACTCATTAGGTAGCACCTTTCAATCCCTCCTTGTTCAGAGGCCCAGAGAGCTCAGGTGTCTCTCCCAAGGTCACACTTTGAGCTAAGGGTAAATTTGGAACTAAAATCGGGACTCCCTGACCTTCTGATGTCCACTGGCCTCAGTCCCGGTGGGCACACTTGCTCACCTCCTGCCCGGGTCTCTGACTTCAGGAGAGCAGAGCGGGGCGGCGTCAGAGCCTCCCGCGCCCCAGCGCATCGCTCCCTTCCCCGCCCCTCGGGATCCTTTAAGAGGCGGGGCTTGACTGCCAGCTCCACGGCCCGGGCAAAAGGCTGGGACTTTACTCCCGGTGGCCGGTGGCGGCGAGGACGAGTCTGTTCTCCATCAGCTGCCGCAGACGCTGCCTCCCGCCCCAAAACCCCATCCCAGCGGTTGAGCCACGATGAGCGGCAGAGTTGGCGATCTGAGCCCCAAGCAAAAGGAGGCATTGGCCAAGGTGAGCCCTCGCTCTGGCCCGGGCTCCCGCCCGGGGCTGTGGCCCTCGTCCTCCTGCGGCAGCGAGAAGGGACGAGGCTGGGTGGGGGCCGAGGGTCCGTGGCGGGCGGCCGGGGGAGCAGAGGCGGCCGCCCCAGCGTGGCCCGCGCCCGCGGACGGCTCCTTCCTCCCTCTGCCACCCTCAGGGTCCCAGGAAGTTTGGCCACCCCCCGCCCAAGTCCCGAGCAGCTGTGGCAGTGCCACCTGGGAAGGAGTGGTTGCTTGGTAGTCCCTGGAGGCCGCTGAGGGCACAAAGACAACATTCATCTTCGGGACTGGCAGCCCGGCCCTGGGGCAGGGGCAGGGGCAGGGGCAGGGCCCCAAGTTTCCTCCCATTTCCGGGAGGCTTTCCTCTTGCCGGGGCAGTGGCATGATGGAAAGGGACCTGGATAGCTCCTTGGGAGACTTGGATAGCTCCTGCCCCCACAACAAGCCGCTGTGCGACCTTGGGCAAAACCCTGTCCTTCTCTTTGCACCTTGATGCCATGGAATGAGGAGGTTGGACCAGATGATGTTGAAGGGAACACCTCCATGTGTGAATTCCAGGTTCCCCCCATGACGCACTGGGTTGGAGTTAGTTTGAGCTGAGACCAGCCGTCCCCATCTTGCATCCCAGACCCCTTCCTGGCTCAGGACTTAGGTTTATGTTCCTCAGAAGGCAAGATGGTGAGCTTGGCTTTGCCTTGGCACCTTGGACCAGGAGAGAGCAATAGTTTGAGGGCTGAACCCTCCTCTTCACCTACTAAATCTCTTCTCTGTCACCCCTGGGGAGTGAGGAGTTCAACTCTTCTCTGGACAAGAGCCAGTTGGGTCTGGCCTCAAGGTTTGGAGGCTCCACAGCTGGGAAGTTTTCCATGGCTGGGAAAGGTGCGGGGGGTGGGTAGAAGTCTCCTGCCACTGGGGAAGTAGGAGGGCACCAGCTCCATGAAGGCTTTGTCCCAGGCTGGGCCTCCGCGATCCCAGGAAGGCTGGACAAGGAGGCTTCAGATTTTACTGCTGACCCGCAGGAGAGGTCAGGCAGAGAAGGGATTAGGTGGTGATTAAACTGGAGACCAGGGGCTGGTTAGGGTCCTTGGAGAGGGGTAGCTTCAAGCCTGCAGTTTGGAGGAGCAGTTTCCCTGGAGCACTGGGAGCTGCTCTGGGGGGTGGGATGGTCTGAGTCCCTGGCAGACCTAGGCAAGGGCAGAGGTGGCCAGTCCTCATTGGTCTCCTCTGGGACTGCCCTGTAGGTCAGTGGCCAGGGAAGTGTGAATGGCTGGGAGCGGGAGGCTCAGGGAGGGCATATGGGGGCCTGCTCACCTACCAGGGAGTGAGAAGTTGGAAATGGATGTGGCTGTCCCTTGAGGTCACTGTCCACCTCTTTTGTTTGACACTACCTGCACTTTCCTGATTCCTCCCACTAGAACCGTTCTCTCCACCTGTGTTGCCTTCCTTCCTTCTGCTACCCTTGAAGTCCTTCAAGGCCAGCACTAATGCCATGCTTTATAGGAAGTGCATGAGACCACCTTTTTCTTCCCTCTGCTCCCCAGTAAACTCCTCACCATTCCACCGGGCAGAGAGCCATGGTGGAGAGTGTGTGCTCCGGATTCAGACAGACCCCACTTTGCATCCCAGCTCTGCTAATGACTAGCTGTTTGACTTTGGACATGCTACTTAGCCTCTCTGAGCTTTAACTCCTTCATCTGTAGAATGGGGACAATAATACTTCTAGGGGTTATGAGGAGTAAATAAGCTGTGGTGCCAAGATCAGCGCTGGGTGACAGGGAATGCTTTGTAAACTGACAGCTTTTACTGTGGTAAAAGTAATGCCAGAGTGCCTACTATCACGATGAGCTGGGGACACATCTGTCTGACCCAGACTGGCATGTGGAAACCTTTGTTGTGGGGCAGGGGCAGAGTCTCACTCCCTTCCCACTTCCTGCCCTGTTACCTGGCACCCCCTGGCAAAAGAGTGCTCCAGGTAGTGTCTGCAGAGTTCAGCCATGTTCAAGAGAGATCCAGCAAAGGCCCCAGTGGAGGGTCCTGGGCAGAGGGCAGTCAGGGTAGGCCCTACCACTCACCTGGATGCCTCTCCCTACAGTTTCGGGAGAATGTCCAGGACGTCCTGCCAGCCTTGCCGAATCCAGATGACTATTTTCTCCTGCGTTGGCTCCGAGGTGAGGGAAGAGGGGCTACGGGAGGCTGGGGCAGGGGCTTGTTCTGAGTAACAGAATGGCACCCTCTGAAAACCCTGCCCCTGGCAATCAGGGCATCTGGAATGTTCAATCTTTAATGTCAAAGGGTCCTTGGCAATGACATAAGCTCAACCCTCCTAGTGGATAAAGACACTGAGGCTCAGAGAGATGAAGTGACTTGCTCCAAGCCACACAGTGAGTGAGCTGCAGCAGAGAAAAGGGGAGATTCCAGGTCGGCTGACCCTTGGCCCACAGCCTTTTCCATCCACTCAAGAAATCTGCTCTGCTGATGGAGTTGGGGAAATGGGCTGAGGAAAAACAAAGCGAGAAAGGCCACAGCCATGTGGGTGGTCGGAGGCAGGGCGAAGTGCAGAACCAGCCCCTGATATGCTCTGTTAGGAGGGCAGGTCCCCGCTGACCGCAGTTTAGGCAACCTGAAGGCCTCAGCCTGACCTAGGGTGACAAGAGTCTCCTCAAACCACCACCAGGCTCTAGAGCCCAGGTCCTGGTTCTAGCTCTGCCCTGGCCTGGCTGTGGAGCCTGGTTCAGGGCAAACACTTCCCTAGGATCCTCCTCTGGAAGGGCAGGAAAAGACCTGTCTGCTCTAAGACATGACATAACAGAGCTCTGTGTGTGGCACTGAAATGTACACATTTCTGCTGGCATCAGGGTCAAGTTCAGCCCCATTCCCCAATCCCTGAGATGTTTCCATTCTTTCCCCTCTTCTCTTCTCCTGTGATTCAGGTCATGTGCCACCCTCCCTGGTTCTTCTGACACCATTTTCCCCCTCTATATAGAAACTTTAATTACAGACATAGGAATAATAAAGAAAATTCCACTATGGCCAGGAACGGTGGCTCACACCTGTAATCCCAGCACTTTGGGAGGCTGAGGCAGGTGGATCACTTGAAGCCAGGACTTCAAGATCAGCCTGGGCAACATGGTGAAACTCCATGTATACTAAAAAATACAAAAATTAGCTGGGCATGGTGGCGGGTGCCTGTAATCCCAGCTACTCAGGAAGCTGAGGTAGGAGTATCGCTTGAACCCGGGAGGTGGAGGTTGCAGTGAGTTGAGATTGTGAGACTGCACACCAGCCTGGGTGACAGAGTAAGACTCCATCTCAAAATGAAACAACAAAAAAGTAACTTTATTTATTTATTTTTTTAGAGACCAGGGTTTCACCATGTTGACCAGGCTGGTCTCAAACTCCTGACCTCAAGTGATCTGCCTACCTCAGCCTCCCAAAGTGCTTGAATTATAGGTGTGAGCCACTACACCTGGTCAGAACATTCCATTATGTTCTAGCAAAGCTTAAGTTGTGGTGTAGAATCATATCCTAAAATATGAAAGTACAATTTATGCCCTATTATTTTAATTTTCATTATTATTATTTTTTTGAGACACGGTCTAACTCTGCTTCCCAGGCAGTGGGCATGATCGTGCTCACTGCTGCTTTGAACTCCTGGTCTCAAGTGATATTTTTATTTATTTATTTTGAAATGCAGTCTCACGCCGTTGCCCAGGCTGGAGTGCAATGGCGCGATCTCAGCTCACTGCAACCTCTGCCTCCCAGGTTCAAGCGATTCTTCTGCCTCACCCTCCCGAGTAGCTGGGATTACAGGCTCCTGCACCATGATCTGCTAAGTTTTGTATTTTGAGTAGAGATGGGGTTTCACCATGTTGGCCAGGCTGGCCTTGAATTCCTGACCTCAGGTGATCCACCCACCTCGGCCTCCCAAAGTGCTGGGATTACACGCATGAGCCACCGTGCTCGGCAATAAATGTTACTAAAATTTATTTTTGAAATAGGGTCTTGCTGGCCTCAAACTCCTGGGATCAAGTGATCCTTTCACCTCAGGCTCCCGAATAGCTTGGACTACAGGTACACACCATTGTGACTGGTCCTGTTATTTCTTTATGGACACATACACACACGTGCATGCCCTAGGAGTCTTGGAGCAGGTGAAGAGATGTATATTCCTTTTCTTTCCAGAAATTTCATAGAGCTGACACACATGCTCCTGAGAGGCGGCTTGTAAACACCTGAGGGCAGATGCATCCAGGAGCCTCTGGAAGTGTCACTTACCCCTTTCCCCAAAAATACCTCCATCCCATTCCCCTATCCCAGCCCACCGCCCAGAGAGGGTAGAAGGGCAGCATGGGGGCGGCAGTGGAATCAGTTCAGGCTGGAGGAAATTTTGGCCCAGCATTTGCTGAAGGACTGCAGCTAGAAGCAGGTGGGTGGAGAGAGTGGGAAGACAGTAGCCTTCTTAAAGGGCCAGCTGCAAAATGATCCAGACGACTAGGGAGCTGCTGTTCCGCAGAGAAGCATGGTTTCTGAGAGCCATTAACAGCAATGCAGTTCTCTCTTACTGAAGCAGGGGCCAGCCAAGGGTCCTGGCAGCTGATCTCCCAATTCCTGGGGAGCCTCATACTCAGGGGTCATTCAAAGAGTGTGGTCATTCTCATTTGCCAGATGAGAAAACAGGCTCAAAGAGGGGAGTTGGGAAGGGGACTTACCTGAAGTCACACAGTTAATGTGTAGCAGAATCAGGGCAGAAACCTAGGGCTCCAGACTCCAGGCCAGCATCATTTCCAGTAAGCACCCCTGCTCCTTAAAGCCAGGCTCAGCCTCTTACAACAGAGGAAGTGTCTCCTCTGCATTTCACTTGTGCCTCACATTTCCTGGGCAGGAGCTCAGGCCTGGTCAGAGCCTAACATGAATTACAATTAGTTTTTCTTTTCCCCTTAAAAAAAAAAACCAAACCCAAACAACAACAAAACCCAAGTCCTGGCATGGTGGCTTATGCCTGTAATCTGAGCACTTTGAGAGGCCAAGTGGATCACCTGAGCTCAGGAGTTCAATACCAGCCTTGGCAATATAGCAAGACCCTGCCTCTACTTAAAAAAAAAAAATTAGCCGGGTGTGGTGGCACGCACCTGTAGTCCTAGCTATTCGGGAGCCAGAGGTGGGAGGTTGCTTAAGCCAGTAGTTTGAGACCATAGTGAGCTATAATCTTGCCACCGCATTCCAACCTGGGTGACAGAGCAAGATTCTGTCTCAAACAAAACCAACCAACCAACCAACCAGCCTTTTAGCATTCTCTCCTTGAATCTGACGGAGACATTTGCAAGCCACACACCAGCAGAATGTCTGTCCGTATCCTAGGGGTGGGCTTGGGGTTTCTCTCCCTCCCTCTTTCCCCAAGGAGGAGTTCAGTTTTCTGCGGGCTTCCAGGCACAGAGAGCAGGTCCCCGTCTCATCTGCCTCCCCCTGACTGGGGCTGAGCTCTGGGCATCCCAGCAAGGAGGATCGGAGAGCAGGATAAAAGAAGGAAGTGGTGTAAGCCTTGGGAGGGAGGCAGAGCAGGTCTGAGTCTCTGCATTTTACAAGTCTAGGGAATGAATGGACAATCACCACCCAGGCGGCTGCCCCTGAGCTGAGTTCTTGCAGTGCCACAAGCCATGCTTCGAGTGGCCCCTGACCAGGGCAGCAGGAGCCTGGAGAGGCCTCAAACAGGTATGGGAGGCCCCAGGTGTGGTACTGCCAGGAGCAAGTGGCAACTCTGGGAGAGCCCACATAGAAGATGCTGGATGTTGGGCCTTGGCAGATAAGGGTTAACTGGAGAGCCTCCCCAAGATAAGAGGCTCACAGTTCACCACCACTCCTAGGAAGATAAGGACTCTTCTCATAGTAATGATGTCCTTCCTATGGAAGATTCTCGTCATGGTCCCACGAACTCCCCCATCATGAGGATGGTGCCTTGCATCTTCCAAGTGTTTCTAGCTTATCAGACAATTTGGTCAGAGATGTGCATTATCTTGTCTAAGGTCAAACAGAGAAGTGGAAGAGCTGGGATGCAAATGCAGATGATATTCCTCTAAAAGCTGTCTCATGCTGCTGTGGCAACACATGAAGAAGGGTGGGATTCAGTTCTGCTAGGATGTGTCCAGCACTTGTGATGGGTGTGGCACTGGTCAAATCTGTTGAGGCAGCCTATAAGCCCGGGAGAAGGGACTGATTTTCATAACAGCAGAGTCAGGGAATGTGCTCGGCACTCCCAGAGAACGATGGTTAAGGGACCAGGGACGGTCCAGAGGGCAGCCTGTCTGGCCCAGGTTCCAGGGCTGTCAGCAGATCTAGATGCCAAATCTACAGAGGACACAGAACTGGGAGGGACAGTTCATAGGTCAGATGGCAAAATCGATCAGAATCCGGATCTCAAAAACTTAAAGGATGGATTGTGGAAATTTGACAGGGAAGGATCTAAGGTCTCACCTCTCCACGTATGCAATGGAGGCAGTGGCACAGGTGAAAAGGATTTGGAGGGTTCAGTGTCTATAAGCTCCACCTGAGTTAGGAGTAGGCCTGTTGCTAAGAAGGTTTTTGGGCTGAGCACAGTGGCTCATGTCTGTAATCCCAGCACTTTGGGAGGCCAAGGTAGGTGGATTACCTGAGGTCAGGAGTTTGAGACCAGCCTGGCCAATGTGGTGAAACCTCGTCTCTACTAATTAGCCGGGTATGGTGGTGTGTGCCTGTAATCCCAGCTACTCAGGAGGCTGAGGCAGGAGAATCGCTTGAACCCGGGAGGTGGAGGCTGCAGTGAGTCGAGATTGTGCCATTGCACTCCAGGCTGGGTGACAGAAGTGAAACTATGAGTCAAAATAAATAAATAAATAAATAAATAAATACAGACAGCACTTGGGGCTATATTCGTGGCTCTTAGAGCACACTCTGAGGGAACCCTGGAAAACATTCACAGGGAAGTTATTTGCATGGACTTGAAACCAAGTTGTGGTGCTTGGTATAGGCTCCAAGGATGGGCAGCATGCTGGTCAGGGAAATGCAGGGTGACAGCTCAGAATTTTCCTGTCTTGGAAGTGTTGTCATGTGGCTAAGAAGACAATCCTATTCTCTGAGTGCCTCTGAAATGAATATCAGTTCAGTACCATGACAGCTGAGTGCAAATTGCAGCTATGATTACCTGGGAGCAAGTGGCCTTGGGGATCAGTGAGTTATTTGTGTTCAAGCCTGAACAGGATACTTTTTGGGGTGTCATGCATAAAGAGTTGACCCAGGTGAAATTGAATTCTGAAACTTGTCAGGAGCCCTGGGAGGGGATGTGTGAGCCCTTTGAGGACATGACAAGGTTGGGTGGAGGCTCATCGACCCCTCTATCCCACTGGTATATTCTGCCAGCTCTGCCACAGATTGCAGGGGCAGCTATATTCATCCTTGTTTTTTGTTTTTCTTGAGACGGGGTCTTGCTCTGTCACCCAGGCTGGAGTACAGTGGTGTGATCTCAGCTCACTGCAACCTCTGCCTCCCAGGCTCAAGCAATCCTCCCACCACTTCAGCCTCCCAAGTAGCTGGGACTACAGGTGCATGCCACCATCTGTGGCTTTTTCTCTTTTTTTTTTTTTTTTAGAGATGAGGTCTCACTGTATTGCCCAGGCTGGTATGTTCATCTTTGAACTGTGGTATCAAGGTCTCAGGACTGCATGTGAGAATGTGGAGGAGATAAACTTTGTCTGTGTAAGGGGGAAGGCCAAATGATAAGAGGGTTCAGGGTTCATTTTCGCTGAAAGGAGGTGAGACCTTTAACTTGATTATAACCAATGGGGTAAAGCTCTTTTGACCCTGGTGTTATAATGGCTGCCCCAACTGCCCTGAACCTTGACCTGCTCTCCACACAAACCTGGGGTCTGTGGTGCCCCAGTTCTCAGTAAAGGCTCTCCTGTTAGCTTCTGCTTGTGGGAAGGTGTGAGGGTTAGCTGGAGAGATGACTGAGAGGAACTGGCCCTATCATGGGAATATGGGAATCTCTCCATCCTTGGACCCCCAGTCCTGTTAACCTAATCCTGACCATGTTTCCTTGTTACAGCGAGAAGCTTCGACCTGCAGAAGGCGGAGGCTATGCTCCGGAAGGTGAGATACATTTGGCTCCGAATCCCACTGTTGCCTCAGTTCCTCCCCTTCAGAATCGCACCTTGCGTTGACATCTTTTGCCACACCTCCCACCCCGATCACAGCTTTTGGCTTTGAGTATTAGCCGACCACTGTTGCCTTATCCCTCTGGGACAAACTGCATTCCCTTCCCTGGCAACATCGGCTTTCATAGTTCTGGGCCAGCCAAGAATGATAATCTCTTCTGCTAAGACCTCTAACACAGGCAGGGCCTTCTTTTCCATTCCTGCCCAATGCTTTCTGGTGACTGCCTATGATCTGGTGGTCCATTCACGCTGTTGCTTATTGCTACATGCCTATTAAACCTCCCTCACACCATCCCTGTTTTTTTTTTTTTGTTTTTTTTTGTTTTTTTTTGAGACAGAGTCTCCCTTTGTCACCCAGGCTGGACTGCAGCGGTGGCGCGGTATCAACCCACTGCAACCTCCACCTTCCGTGTTCAAGTGAGCTCATGCCTCAGCCATGGAGTAGCTGGTATTACAGGCATGTGCCACCATGGCCGGCTAATTTTCATATTTTAGTAGAGACAGGGTATTGCCATGTTGGCCAGACTGGTCTCGAACTCCCAGCCTCAAGTGATCCACCTGCCTTGGCCTCTCAAAGTGCTGGGATTACAGGTATGAACCACCATGCCCAGCTGTCCATCCCTCCTTTAAAATCTTCCCCATTGTGTCTTTGTAGCATGTGGAGTTCCGAAAGCAAAAGGACATTGACAACATCATTAGCTGGCAGCCTCCAGAGGTGAGCACAAATTATCCTACCTCATCCCTATGCTAGGTCTTTCAGACCCACAGCCTGGCTCCTGGGATCTGGGTCCACTGAGTTTGGATCCTCAGAGGAAAGGTCTGACAATGCCCACTGAGCCCTGGTGGTCTCCATTCGAATGGGCATCTGTTGGTACCCAGGGGAGGATATAGAGAAAGATACTGATGAACCTGGAGTAAGGCCCTGTGCTCCAGGCAGGGTATGGATGCCTTCTGACCAGGCCGCTCCTCTGTGTCTTTGACCAGGTGATCCAACAGTATCTGTCAGGGGGCATGTGTGGCTATGACCTGGATGGCTGCCCAGTCTGGTATGACATAATTGGACCTCTGGATGCCAAGGGTCTGCTGTTCTCAGCCTCCAAACAGGATCTGCTCAGGACCAAGATGCGGGACTGTGAGCTGCTTTTGCAGGAGTGTGCCCGCCAGACTACGAAGGTGAGTGGACCACTGTGGCTAAAAATGAACTGACCACAACAGAGGCATTCCAGCAGAAGTAGGCACGTCATGCAGGAATATAAGTGCAGCTTCAGGGCCAAGGCCTAGACTTTAAAAACTTAAAAAAATTTTTTTAGTAGAGATGGGGTTTCACCATGTTGGCCAGGCTGGTCTTGAACTCCTGACCTCAAGTGATCTGCCCACCTCGGCCTCCCAAAGTGCTAGGATTACAGGCATGAGCCACAGGACCCAGCTGAGGCCCAGACTTTGGGATTTCCTAGACCAATGACATTTCCAAATTTTAGAATATTGCCAAATGTCTATTTTGCCACGTAAGGCCTTTAAAACAATGATCATCTATTATTGCCATCATTAACACCCAAAACTATAAGAATGGCAATAATCTCAGATTAAAAAGCAGTCCTTAGGAGGCTGCAGTGAGCTGAGATCATGCTACTGCACTCTGGCCTCAGTGACAGAGTGAGACTCCATCATCTTAAAAAATAAAAATAAAAAAAGCAGACCTTTAAAAAACTCAAATTATTGTTATTTTTCTCTTTTATCTGGGGACCCAGTGAAATGTTATTGTGGACCAACCCATCCTTGAGCAAGTGTCTGGGTATCACTGGTGAAGATGATCTCAGAATCTGAGCTTCTCTAATTCTGTATCCAAAAAAAGATAAGGATGGCTGGGTATGGCAGCTCACCTGTAATCCCAGCACTTTGGGAGGCTGAGTGGGCAGACTGAGCCCAGGAGTTTAAGACCAGCCTGGCCAAAATGGCAAGAGGCTGTCTCTAGAAAAAAATAAAAATAAAAAATTAGCTGTGTATAGTGGCTCATACCAGCTACTAGGGAGGCTGAGGTGGGGGATCACTTGCACTTGGGAGGTAGAGGTTGCAGTGAGCCATGATCACACCACTGCACTCCAGCCTGGGCAACAGGGCTAGACCCTGTGTCAAAAAAGATGAGGTTAGCTGATTCCCTTACTGAGAAAAACACTGAAGAACAAGCAGAAGCTGCCACCACGGTTTTCCCTCCTGCCCTCCTCTCAGCAGTTGTAAAGATCCAGTGAAATGATGTGATAAAGTCTGGGAACATCCCAACACTCATCTGCAAACGTTCAGAGAGCCTACTGTGCGCAGAGACCCTGGGGAGCTGGGGATGCAGGAGGCATTAGATGTGGATGCACCCCTGAGGGCTGAGGCTGCACAGAACATCTGTGCCTGTGCGTGAGTGGCTCTACAGTTACCACGCACAGAGCACACAGTGACTCAGGAAGCAGGAGGCCATCAGGCCAAACTGCAGAACAAAAGCCATCTCAGTTGTCATCTAGATCCACCCAGTCATGTACTGGAAAAGAACACGGAGACCTAGGCAGGAAGAGTGACTTGCCTAGGCCACAAATCTGGCTTGGGGTGATTATCTCAATTTGGAAAACCCTAGATCCAGCCCTAACAAGCTCTGGTTGCTCTACTGGAGCACAGTGCAGTCATTCGCCCCGGACCGGGTGGGGTTCTGCAGTAGGACAGCCTGACAAGACTTTTTGCTCTGTTCCCTGCAGTTGGGGAAGAAGGTGGAGACCATCACCATGATTTATGACTGCGAGGGGCTTGGCCTCAAGCACCTCTGGAAGCCTGCTGTGGAGGCCTATGGAGAGGTGAGAGGCAGAGTGGGGAGGAGGGGGTCAGAGGGAAGGGAAGGAGGAGTGGGCCCCTCTGCTAGGCTGTCCTGCGGGATGAGTGAGGCCTTGGGGGCAGACTCTAGTCTAGAGGAAGCAGGGCCTCTGTCCCTGGGACAGAGGTTTGAGCCTGCTGGAATCAAGAGTGATTTTGTTTCCACAGTTTCTCTGCATGTTTGAGGAAAATTATCCCGAAACACTGAGGCGTCTTTTTGTTGTTAAAGGTAAGCTGGGAATTTCTTGTGATAAAGCCAGATGGAAAAGAGGGGTAAAAAATATGACTGGGGCAGATGGAGGGTCAAACAGTGAGCCAAAAGCAGGGTCTACGGACATGTTCAGAAAATTGCTGCCCCGGCTACTGTGCTGGCTCATGCCTGTGACCCTAGCACTTTGGGAGGCCAAGGTGGGCGGATGAACTGAAGTCGGGAGTTTGAGACCAGCCTGACCAACATGGTGAAACCCCCATCTCTACTAAAAATACAAAACTAGCCGGGTGTGGTGGCACATGCCTGTAATCCCAGCTACTTGGGAGGCTGAAGCAGGAGAACTGCTTGAACCCAAGAGGAGGAGTTTGCAGTAAGCCAGGATTGTGCCATTGCACTCCAGCCTGGGCAACAAGAGCAAAACTCCATCTCAAAAAAGAAAAAAAAGTTGAGGAAATGAGCTGGGTGTGGTGGTGCATGCCTATAGTTCCAGTTTCTCAAAAGGCTGAGGCAAGAGCATTGCTTGAACCCAGGAGTTCAAGGCTGCAGTGAGCTATGATTGTGCCACACTGCACTCCAGCCTGGGTGACAGAGCAAGTCTCCATCTCAAAAAAGTAAAAATAAAATAAAAACAAAAATAGGGCTGCGCATAGTGGCTCACTCCTGTAATCCCAGCACTTTGGGAGGCCGAGATGGGCAGACCACTTGAGGCCAGGAGTTCAAGACCAGCCTGGCTAACAAAGCAAAACTCCTTCTCTACTAAAAATATGAAAATTAGCTGGGCGTGATGGTGCACACCAGTAGTCCCAGCTACTCAGGTGGCTGAGCCACAAGAATTGCTTCAATGTGGGGGGTGGAGGATGCAGTAAGCCGAGAGCTCACTGAGGCTGTGGCAAGAGCATTTCTTGAGCCCCGGAGTTCAAGTCTGTGGTGAGCTTAGATTGTGCCACTGCACTGCAGCCTGGGTGACAGAGCAAGACTCTGTCTCAATAAAATAAAAAGAAGACTATCCTTCACATATGCAGACTACTTTACAACTCACAGAACTTTCAGTATGACTTCGTTTGAGCCACCCAGCCTGATGAGATAGGAAGAGATCATTTGACTATATCCACTGTACAAATGGGATGGCAGGAGCTCAAAGATGCCCATGCTGAGCTGCACACCCTGGCCTGCTTATGTGGGCTCCACAGCCCTAGGGAACATATGGCCCAGCATGGGCTGGTGGGAGGGTAGGAGGTGCTACAGAGGACGCTGTTAGGGACAGACTGGGCACTGCTCCCAGCCTCACATTATCTGGTCTTTGTCCCAGCCCCCAAACTGTTTCCTGTGGCCTATAACCTCATCAAACCCTTCCTGAGTGAGGACACCCGTAAGAAGATCATGGTCCTGGGAGGTAAGTGGTCCAGGCTTTTCTCAACTCCAAAGGATGGTCTGTAGCCCAAATTGGGTCCAGCTTTAGAAGTATGGCCATAGCCATCAGGGTGAAAGCTCCCTCTGCTAGTTTGGGAGTAGTGGGACTTAGGAGCAAGCTGGGGCAGAGCTAGTGCTTTCATCTGTTTTCCTAAGAACTCTTTCTCTCAGACACTCTAGAAGCAAGTACTGGGTCCATTATTATAGATTCAAAGATGAATGAAACTCCAGTCCTTGCCCTTAAGGAACTTATAGTATAATAGGAGACAGAACACCTAGAAAGAGAGGCTGGGTGTGGTGGCTCGTGCCTGTAATCCCAACACTGGGAGGCTGAGGTAGGAGGATCACTTGAGGCCAGGAGTTCAAGACCAGCCTGAGCAACAAAGCAAGACCCTGTCTTTACTAAAAAATGAAAAATAGCTGGCCATAGTGGCATGCATCTGTAGTCCTAGCTATTGGAGAGGCTTAGACAGGAGGATCCCTTGAGCCCAGGAGTTCAAGGCTGTAGTGAGCTATGATCATGCCACTGCACTCTAGCCTGGGCAACAGAGCAAGACCCTGGTTTTTTGTTTTTGTTTTTGTTTTTTATAAAAGACCTAGAGATACAGAGAAAAAAAATTAAAAAACAAACCTAGAGAGAGCGAGCTATGACATAAACTAGAAAAGATAGAAGAATAGTCACAGAGAGGGTGCCACAGAGGTCGCAGGAGCAAAGTTGCTTTTAGTTGGGGAAAACTAGGAGCAGCTTCGTTTGACAAGCACCTAGTATGTGCCAGACCCAGGCTAGTGTTAAGACTATAAAGATGAATAAGACAGAATCCTGGCTGGGTGCTGTGACTCACATCTGTAATCCTAGCACTCTGGGAGGCAGAGGTGGGCAGACTGCTTGAGCTTAGGAGCTCAAGACCAACCTGGCCAGCATGGTGAAACCCTGTCTCTACTAAAAATACAAAAATTAGCTGGGCGTAGTAGCACACACCTGTAATCCCAGCTACTCAGGAGGCTGAGGCAGGAGAATTGCCTCAATCTGGGAGGCGGAGGTTGCAGTGAGTCAAGATCATGCAACTGGCACTCCCGCCTGGGTGACAGAATGAGGCTACCTCTCAATAAAAAAAAAAAAAAAAAAAAGGAAAAAGAAAAAAAGACAGAGTCCTTTGAAGATCTCTTGGCCTCTCTATCAGCATGCTATGGTACATGTATGGAAGGGGAAACCACAAAATGCATGGGAGCACTCAGTGGGAGCACTCACTCCACCTGAGCTAGGCAGGGGGTGATGCCTACCTAAGCCGTGTGCTATGGAATGACTAAGAGTCTGCCAGATGGAGCAAGGCAGGAAGCTGCTTGGCAGAAAGAAGGGCATTGAACAAAGACCTTACACAGCATGGCAGAGGCAGCTGTTACAGAATTGGAGGTAGGGTGTGGCAAGAGATGAGACTGGAGAGGGAGGCAGGTCCCAGGAATCAGGTCCTAGAGAATCCAGGGCAGTTTTAGAAGCTGGGACATGACTCTACAGGCCACTGGGAATCAGAGGAGTTTTCGGCGTGGGAGTACCACAACCAGATTTTAAACTGGTTGTATTAGCAAGATTGCGAAGGATACCAGTTTGTATACTTGCCACAATCCATCCAAGAGGTGTTGCAAGCCTGAATTGGGGCAGTGGCAATAGGTACAGAGGAGAGGATGGATGAAAACTTATTTAGGGCCAGGTGCAGTGGCTCACACCCATAATCCCAAATACTTTGTGTTTGGGAGGCCCAGGTGGGTGGATCGCTTAAGTCCAGGAATTCTAGATCAGCCTGGGAAACATTTGTAGAGATGGTGAAACTCCATCTTTATAGAAAATAAATTAGCCAGATGTGGTGGCGTGTGCCTGTAGTCCCAGCTAGTTGGGAGGGTGATTGGTGCCACTGCACTCCAGCCTGGGCAACAGAGCAAAAACCTATCTAAAAAAAAAAAAAAAAAAAGACTTATTTAGGAAGTAAAACAGCAGAACTCAATTGACTAGATGTAGGAAGTAAGAGAGAAAGAAATCTAGAATGAGCTCCTGGTGTCTGGCAGAGGTGACTGAGAGATGGTGATGCATTTGTTCAACTGGGGAAAACTAAAAGAATAAGCTCAAAAAAGCTTGAAGTTGAGCTTGAGGAGTCTGTGAGATATAAAAATGTTGGGAATACCTGAGTTTGAAGCTTAGGAGAAAACTCTGCTCTGGAGATTTGGGAGTTATCAAATAGCAGCAGCTAAAACCTTGTCAGTACGTAAGATTGCCTATGGAGGAACAGAGGTGGAACCCTGAGGGTCATCCGAGCTCAAGAGCAGGCAGAGAAGGAGGAATCCACCAGGGAGACTGAGAAGAAGTGACTAATGAGGTAGGTAGAGAAGCAAGTCAACAGGGAATGACTATGCAGGGGCAACATCAGGGCACAAGGGAAAGTGTGACCCAAAACCCAGCAAAGAAGACACACAGGCAAGCCAGCTAGGGACAGGCAGTTCAGTTTTGCTGAAGTGGAGGGAGAAAAGGCTAGAAAGGTAGACTGGGCAGCCAGGTGTAGTGGTTCACACCCATAATCCCAGCTACTCAGGAGGCTGAGGCAGGAGGACCACTTGAGCACAAGAGTTTGAGACCAGCCTGGGAGACATAGTGAGACTCTGTTTCAAAAACAGAACAAAAACGTATATTGGGACAGGCTCGTGAAAGGGAGGATGCCGCCTACAGCATTGAACTTGGGGGTGGGGTAGGAAAGAGGGATTCTGAAGGCTTCTCAATGTTCACCTTTTGGTGACACATTAAAAGTGGAGATTTTCCAAATGTGTGCTGGTGAGACCTGGGGAGTGAAGTCATCAGGGAAGTGTGGGACCTCTGGGTTCCAGTCATAGCTCTAGCCAGCAACAAGCTCAAGTTCTGCTTTTTTTTTTTTTTTAATTTAGGTCCCTACAAAAGTATTCTTTTTTTTTTTTTTTTTTTTTTTTGAGGGTGTCTTGCTCTGTCGCTCAGGCTGGAGTGTAGTCGTGTGATCACAGCTCACTGCAGCCTCAACCTCCCGGGCTCAAATGATCCTCCCACCTCAGTTTCCTGAGCAGCAGGGACTAGAGCCACACACCAGCCTAAATTTTTATTTTTTATACAGACGGGATCTCACTGTTGCCCAGGTCAGTCTCAAAGTCCTGGGCTCAAGCAGTCCTGCGTCGGCCTCCCAAAGCACTGGGATTACAGGAATGAGCCACTGCGCCCAGCCAGCTCCATGCTTTTTGTTGCCTCAGTTACTCTCTCTGTGAGATGGGAAGAATCCTCCTGGCTTATCCCAACTCTCCAGCTGGCCTGGGGGAAGAACTATAAAATCTGAGCAAGAGGTTTTCATCATTTTTGTTTTTTCTGCTGCTACCACCCACCATGGGCATGAGACGGTTTGGTTTCCTGGCAGCAGAGCTGTGTAGGAGGTTCAGTCTGTTCCCCTACCCACACCTAAAACTCTTTCAACCAAACCTGCCTCAGGCTGGGAAGGTGCAGGATCTTCAACAGAGAGGGGACATTCACTTGGGCTGGTCACTGGAGCTTGGCAGTGCAGATTAAATCACCCCAAGAAAAACAGACAGTGTTCCCCGGAGTTGCATGGTCTTTGGTCCCTAAAACTCTGAAGGCTGGCAGACTCTGGACAGTTTCTGTGGGTTTCCAGCCAGCATGCCACTGGCTTGCACCCCAGAGCCTGGAGCTGCTGCCTACATATGTTCGACATAGTAGGCAGGTTTTCGTATCAAAATATTGTTCCTGGCTGATATTTATGAATTTGCACTGGTGGACAAGTGGTTTTAGCACTGGCTGTGCTAGAGTCAAACTCTCCTAGACAGGAAAGAGCTTGGCTAAAAAAAATAAAAAATAAACAAAAAAGAGCCAAATCACTGGTGGCTCAACAGCTGAAAACATCAGGAGCAGAAGTTAAATGGTGGCTGGGGTAAAGCCAAGGAATCCATTTAAGGGGTGACCCTAGAGAAATACATTTATTTATGAAGTCATGACTTAGCTGTAGGGGAAGGTGGGGGAAAGACACACAGTTCTGCCCTCACAAGGTTCAGTCTCATCAGGACAGGGTATGTGCATTCAGGCCTTCTGCCCACCACACAAGCTGTTCCCTCTGCATGGAATGCCCTTCTCCCCTTTCTTTGTCCCCATTCCTGCTGTGCTTCAATGTATCACCTCCCTGGGGTAATAACATACTCTTCTGTGTGTAAGGCACTTCATGGTTTAAAAAGCCCTCTCGGCCAGACATGGTGACTCAGGCCTGTAATACCAGCACTTTGGGAGGCTGAGGTAGATCATCTGAAGTCAGGAGTTCGAGACCAGCCTGGCCAACATGGTGAAGCGCTGTCTCTACTAAAAATACAAAAAACTAGCTGGGCGTGGTGGCGGGTGCCTATAGTCCCAGGTACTTGGGAGCCAGTTACTTGGGAGGCTCAGGCAGAACTGCTTGAACCTGGGAGGCAGAGATTGCAGTGAGCCGAGGTCGTGCCACTGCACTACAGCCTGGGCAACAGGGTGAGATTCTGTCTCAATAAAAAAAAAAAAAAAGCTCCCTCAAGTACTTAGTTCTTTTCACTCCTACCATAACCAGGAGGGGCAAGAATAAAGTCACTTAGCTGTTCGGACACAATGAGAACAGGAACCAGGATCTCCTCCTGATTCCTGGCCTGGGACAGAGCATCCTCTGGCTCCTACTGAATCCCCTACAGTACTCCTAATGCAGGAATTTGAGGCGGGCTGGTGGGGAGTGTGGTGCATGGGCTTTTTTCCGCCTCTTTAGTGTAGACCACCAGGGTTATGGTGAAATCTTACCTAGCGTTGAGATACATCTTTATCCTTCCTTCCCTCTCCTGCCAGCAAATTGGAAGGAGGTTTTACTGAGACATATCAGCCCTGACCAGGTGCCTGTGGAGTATGGGGGCACCATGACTGACCCTGACGGAAATCCCAAGTGCAAATCCAAGGTATGGGCCACCAGAGGCTGGAGGTGAACAGGGATACCTGGCTCAAATGCACATTCCAGTTTACTCCATGCCATGCTTCTAGATCAACTATGGGGGTGACATCCCTAAGAAGTATTATGTTCGAGACCAGCTGAAACAGCAGTATGAACACAGCGTGCAGATTTCCCGTGGCTCCTCCCACCAAGTGGAGTATGAGATCCTCTTTCCTGGCTGTGTCCTCAGGTAGGGGCCTGGGCCCTTCCAGGAGACCTGAGCTTTCATCTATAGGTCCTGATGGGTGGGCTGGGGTAGGACAAGCCCTGGTTCCAGGAACCCAGGAGGGTACATGCAGACAGAATTATGTCTAAACTGGTGATGTCCCCTGCAGGTGGCAGTTTATGTCAGATGGAGCAGATGTTGGTTTTGGGATTTTCCTGAAGACCAAGATGGGGGAGAGGCAGCGGGCAGGGGAGATGACAGAGGTACTGCCCAACCAGAGGTACAACTCCCATCTGGTCCCTGAAGATGGGACCCTCACCTGCAGTGACCCTGGCATCTGTAAGTATCTCTGCCTTGGCAATACCTTGAAGCCCTATGTCCAGCTTTCTGCCTGTGAGGATCCTCTTCCTCCATGGATTTTTGGTTCTCAGAGTGTTAGAACTAGAAGTGGGATGCCATCAGATCAACCCTCTTCTTGCCTAGATGAAGAAACCTAGGCTTGGAGAGGTGAAATGACTTGTTTATGGTGGCCCAGCTGGTTAGCAGCAGGGTGGGACTTTGACCTCATACTCCCAGGTATGGGTGAGTCATAGTCCTAGGCCATCACAGGGGTTCAACACTTCTGATTTCTGGTCCAGGTCTAACTGGGTCTGTGACTGGCCAGGTATTTCTTGGGGATGCTCCTACCCAGAGGTCACAGAGGCAGAACTGGCTGGGTGAGCATGGGATTGCAAGGTAAGCGAAGTGCTCAAAAGTCCATCCTTCACCTGAGTTTCACTCATCTCCAGGCTGACCAAGGAACGAACACAGATTATGAACAGGCAGTTTACACAAGAATATAAGAATGGGGACAGCTGCGGTGGCTCATGCTTGTAATTCCAGCACTTTGGGAGGCCGAGGCAGGTGCATCACAAGGTCAGGAGATGGAGACCATCCTGGCTAACACAGTGAAACCTGGTCTCTACTAAAGATACAAAAAATTAGCCAGGCATGGTGGCACGTGCTTGTAGTCCCAGCTACTTGGGAGGCTGAGGCGAGAGAATCACTTGAACCTGGGAGGTGGAGGTTGTAGTGAGCCCAGAGCGTGCCACCACACTCCAAAAAAAAAAAAAAAAAAAGAATGGCAAACAGACATTGGAAAAGGTGCTTAACCTCTCTTAACTTTGTAATATTCATTAAAATTCCCCTTGACTCAGCAATTCTACTTCTGAAAATTTATCCTACAGAAATACACAAAGATATAGGAACAAGGATGTTTCTAGCAGCCTGGGAAACTGGCAGTAAACCATATGACCATAATAAGGTCTGTTAAGTAAATTACAGTCCATCCATACAATGTTAAAGAGAATAAACTGACATGTAAGATGTCTGAGACATGTTAAGCATGAAACACAGCATGTATGGTATGTACTCACTTTGGTTAAAGAAGTGTGTACACAGAAAAGAATTCTGGAGAATCTATGCTAACTCTAAAAGTGGTTATCTATGGGGTGACAGGATGTTTATGGAGAGCTTTCATTTTTACAGTATTTCTGCAAATATATTTTATGATGACTATGTATTAATTTTACATTTATAAGCAGAAAGCCATACTTACACCCTCCTCAACATCCACAATCAATTCTCCAGTTACTTTTTGTCAGAGCCAATGGAAAATCATTGACAGCAAAGGCTTTATTGTCAGAGCTGAGCTGGACTTGACTAAAGACTAGCTGCATGGCCTTAGGCAAATGACAAAACCTAATCTTCAGTTTCCTGACTGCTACACTGGGGATATCTCACAGGGATACTGGATGATTCAATGTGATAAGTTCTGTGAGGCGCTTAGCATAATGCCTGGCATAGAGCAAGCACTCAATGCACTGTAGTCACCACTATTATAAGGACAAAGCGTGTGGGAGAAGGGTCATCCTGGAGACAATGCTGGGAGATGGGAGAAGCCCTGTGCCCCATTTCTATGGCAGTACCAGCACCACCAGAAGATCTGAACTAGCCCCATAGATGTCTCGGCCTCTGTGCTTGTCCACACTGTCACCCAACCTGAGATTTTGCCTCCTTCCTCACATCCCAGGCATCCTTCATCTCCACCATCCCCTCCTCACAGATGCTCTGTAGTACAACATAGCTCCCTGGGGAGGGGGGAGTATTCTTATTAATGAGCAGCTGGGTCCTGGGGGAGAAGGCGTATACTGTGCGCTTCAGCAAGACCAAGGCTTAGCACAGGCCAGACAATGTCGCCCACAGAGGAGAAAGCACTTCATATATATAAGCTTGAATTTTTTGTCTGTTTCTTTGTTTTAGCAGAGATGAGGTATCGCTGTGTTGCCCAGGCTGGAGTCTCGAACTCCTGGGCTCAAGCAACCCTCCCACCTTGGCCTCCCAAAGTGCTGAGATTACCAGCATGAGTCTCCATGCCCAGCCTTGAATTTTTTTTTAACGGATGGGGAAGCTGAGGTATAGAGAAGGGATGTTATCTCTCCTATAAAGTAGCTTGTGTAAACATCAAGACAGAAGACACAAGAGAATCCTAGAGTCCTGATTCAGAACCTTTTGGGCATTGACTGTCCTTGATGTGACAGAGTGGAATCCCAGACCAGGGAAGTAATTTACTAAAGGTCACAAAGCCAGTAGGAGAGCCCCAAACCTTTCTCTAGCATCCACCCATTACCACTTCATCTTCTCTTTAGTATCCGAAGGACACTGCCCAAGAAGGGAACATGAACCTTTTAACATAATCAGGCTTCAGCTTGCAAACCCCCAAATTTATTTTAGCTCCTTCTGTATACATTCTCATACAGAACCATTACCTGCCTGCAGGGCCTTGTCTGGGATCTGCTCCTTGCCCATTCCCAAGAAGAGCAGAGTCAGGCCACAGGACCCATTCCCCCTTCCCAGGTATAAAGACAATGAAGTAGGAAGCAGCTGTTACCTGGCGCCACAGCTAAGGTTAGATGTGAACCCAGAGAACCCAGTATTAGCTTGCAAGCTCACCTGCGGGAGGGCAATGACCTTGGAGAACCAGGAGACCCCTGGAAAGTGGAACAGTGGAAATTAAAACTGTGCCAGCCTCCAATGGCAAGAATACATTAACCTTCCCCAGGCTTCTCTGGTCCTTATCCCAGGAAACTAAATTATCAGGGAGGAGAACAAAAGTTTGAATTGATTTCACTTTTGTGTTCTCATCGAATATTTACCAAGGGCCTACTGAGTATAGAATACGCAACTATGAATGAAAAGATTCCGAAGGAAAGACCTGGACTTTGTCCACTAGAAGTGCACAATGTGGTCAGAAGACTGGAAACACTGTAGGAAGGGTCAGCAGTGCTGGTGAAAAGAGCCCAGCCAGGCACCAGGAGACCTGGTTTCTGAGTCCAGCTTTGCCAATAACTCTCCCAGTGTTTTCAGCAAGTGTCTCTATTAGGTTTGGTTTTCCTTCTCCTTAAAATAGCAGAAGAGATGAATGGGCGTGGTGGCTCATGCCTGTAATGCCAGCATTTTGGGAGGTCAAGGCACGTGGATCACTTGAGGCCAGGAGTTTGAGACCAGCCTGGCAAACATGGCAAATCCCTTCTCTACTAAAAAATACAGAAATAAGCCAGGTGTGGTGGCACGTGTGATGATCCCAGCTACTTGGCATGAGAACTGCTCGAAGCCAGGAGGCGGAGGTTATAGTGAGCCAAAATTACACCACTGCACTCCAGCCTGGGCGACAGAGAGAGACTCTTAATCTGGGGTTCCCCAGAGCATTGGTGCTAAATCCTAAAGACCCAAACACTTCCT
Organism: Sapajus apella; assembly: GCF_009761245.1. Lineage (NCBI taxonomy): Eukaryota > Metazoa > Chordata > Mammalia > Primates > Cebidae > Sapajus > Sapajus apella. Next base: position 6,761,859 of record NW_022437035.1, read on the forward strand.
CTTTACAACAAATAGTGTCTAAAATGTCCCCTTTACTATTCTGAAGTGAAATTCAAAATACAGAAATTCTGATTATAATCCGAAAATATAACCCATCCTACCTCCACACATAATTTAAAAATCAACATAATCTCCTACTGTAATAGAAAAGAGATATACAAGGGAACTAATTTAAAACATATATTTTTTCAATACATAAATGAGGGTAAGGTTGTAGCTTTCCCATTGGGAACCACAGCCCCAGAGGGTCTACAATGGGCTCCAGGAAATCTAAGATTGTGTGCTTTCCTCAGATTCTCCAGGGGGTCAGTTACCCAACTAAAGTTAAGGAGCCTTAGCCTGGAGGGTCTCTAGGGGCTCTGTGAGTCCATGATTAGTGTCAAAATGAACCACACAGACTCTGGAGCTGCAGTGACTTCACTTCCCTTGGGCCTGTGACTCTCCATCAACCCCTTTCTTGTTTCTGAGGTCAAGTATCTTGCTAGGCAGCGCCATTATCAACCTAGTACTTGGTCCAAAGAATGCAAAGGACCTCTCCTCCAGCATGGATGATCCTGGTTGCTAAGGCTCTATTATCCAGGACAGAGATGAAGCTTCACTCTTGCCAAAGGAACTATTAGCCCTGAAAGAACTCTAGTACAGAGGAAAAACAGATGACTAACACTTTATACCATGAGGAAAGAGTGGGTGGTGTGTCTACCCTTGGTCTAAACTATGCATTTTGTCCAGAGTCAGGAAAAGGTTAAGTCTTAGGATTAAATACAGGATATTTTTTAATTGCTGGGACTAGTGAGAGAAGATCAGGGTAGGGACGGGGCAGAGCCAGTGTTTTTGTTTTCACACTCAGTTCTCCTGAACGGGTGTTTGGCTGGAATGGAACAACTTCTCAAAGAAACAGGGTTAGATTAAAAGCAGCTTGTTCCTCTGCCAAAGTGTGGAAGCTTTCTCTGCCAAGTGCATGCCCACTTTCTCTTTGAGAAAACCACTGCTAATGTCTATTATTCTATCAGGTATCTTCCATCTAGAAGCTTTATGTTTCCATAACGAGCAGGGCATACAGTGTTCGCTTCGTCAGCAAAAGTACTAAAATTGAAACAATACAGAGATTAGCACAGCCCCTTGTGTGAGGATGACAATCAGATTATCTTAAATAGAAAACAGGACATATACACATACATAATAGGAATTGTCTGCCATTCACTGTATGTTTGAAGAAATTTTGAAACAGTGAAACTCATCACAGGATTTGAGGAAACTTTCCCTTTAGGACAAGTACCAGAGTGGCATCATCAGAGAATCTGGGAGTCGAAACAGATTAAGCAGTAAAGCCAAAAGTATTTTTACATATGTATTTACAAAAATGTTACAAACTGTTTAAAACTGTTCTGTACCTTGCTTTTTTGGCCTCAGGATATACTGTGGACAGTTTCCTGTCACTTCTATGGAGCTAACCTCCTTCTTAAAAAATACATCACTATTCTATCATATGGATTACAGTATAAAATTGTTGAAGCAATTCTTCTTTGATGAACATTTGAGTTTTCCCAATCTCTTATTATCATAAATAGGGATGCAATGAACATCTTTGTCCATTTATCTTTTTGCAGGATAAATTCCTGGTACACAAGGTTTGCACATTTTACCTTTTGTCAGAAACTGAACAGAGACAGGTTTTCCAGGGTCTAAGTCAGGCAGAACAAAGGCAGCAATGTGGACCAGACGGAAACTCCAGTTCTGTCATTTCCTCACTGTGTGGCACAAGAGTCTCACCACCTCCTTTTTATCAGACATAAAAGAGGACTAATGCTGAACTCATAGATATGGGGGGAAGAGTGAGATAACATAGATTACCAACCCAGTGCTGTGACACACAGCTGTTATAATTATTACAACTGGTACTGCTGCTGCTAATTCTCCTCCCTCCTTTCAAAGTCCAGTTCAAGCTCTAACTCCTCTAAAAAGCATTTCACATGATTTCAGTCTACCAGGCCCTCTTCTTCCAAGCTGTACAGATGAGATGGTCTCTGTCACTCATCTGGCACTTGGCATGTTCTGCCTGTTTTTTTCTCTCCATGAATGTCTTGTCAACCCAGCTAGATTAAGTTTCAGAAGGTCAAGGATCACTACCTATGCCACCTTCATCCCCATGACCTGGCACACTGCCTTGCTCAGTCAATAAACATCAACAAAAATCGCTGTCCCCAAGCCCTTTGTCAGAACTGCCTGAATGTCTGGTTTCTGCCTCCCCTTAGATGTCCTGCGGTTTGACAACACCTACAGCTTCATTCATGCCAAGAAGGTCAGTTTCACTGTGGAGGTCCTGCTTCCAGACAAAGCCTCAGAAGAGAAGATGAAACAGCTGGGGACAGGCTCCCCAAAATAACGCCTTCTCCTACAGCAGGCCTGGCCCCCTCAAGTGTCTCCCTGTCAATTTCTACCCCTTGTAGCAGTCATTTTCGCACAACCCTGAAGCCCAAAGAAACTGGGCTGGAGGACAGACCTCAGGCTGGATCTGGGGATCTTTCATTTCAGAGATAGGCAGAGGAAGAGTGACTGAAGTGGGTCTCCTTGACTCTCAAATTCCTAAGGAGTCCCCAGGGGCTGGCTATTCTGATAGAATCTGTCTGTCCTGTAAAGTGTGCCAACTTCACCTGTCCAGGGACAGCAAATATAAGGAGGGGGGTACCACAGGGTGGCAGTAGGGAAAAACATTAGAAAAGGGGGAAAGATTGGGACTTAACACTTCAGGGAAGCCAGCTGCCAGGGAGAAATTTGCTTCTAAATGAACACGTGAGTTTAGATCGAAATGAGGAGTAGCAGAGTAGCTGGTTGCTAGAGTTATGGTGGGGATGAGAGGCTCTTCCAAACTTTTTAGCCTTGAGGCTGGGGTAGCTTTTGGCTTTTCCCAGGTCTCAGGAGGTGGCGTGAGTCAGCACAGATCTTCCCACTCAGGGGTAGACAGGCTGGCTTCTCCCGCACTTTGAGAACTTTGGCAACTCCTGGGCCACACGGCCTGCCTCTTTGACTACTAATGACTGTCAGTGACTCAGAGCTTCCTGGGGCTTCGGGTGCCCATCCGCTGTTCTTCATGCAAACAAAGCACAAGGGAAATGACCCCCAGGGATCACAGCTGCAGGGAGGGTCAGGGAGGTTGGGGGCGGGAGTGAATGCTAAAAGGGGATCTTCCAGTGCCCTTTTCAGTGCTGCCGGCCTCTCACCAAGCAATCCTCCAAGTCAGCAACCCAAAGACAAAAATGCTAAGTGGGATCAAGAGAGCAGCACTCGGAGAGGGTGTTTCCAGTCTGAGCGTCCCGCGGTGCCCGCCAACCCGCTTCCGGACTGACCTGAGCAAGGTCTTGGCAGTCCCATCTCTGTGGGAGGCACACAACGGATGCAGGGAGTTCAGATGCCAGTTGGCGCTGCCAGGCCAGGAGGCCCCCCAAAGGCGGGGCCGGCGTCTCGCACGCCAGGGGCTGGCGGCGGCCAAAGTTGGCCTCGAAACCACAGCCCTTACCCCGACCCCACGCGCCCAGCCAACGAATCCCAGGTGCTGGGCTGCACAGGAACACGGGAAGGCGGCCTCAGACCTGGCGGAAACGTCTTTCCCTCAGGGCCAGGCCCCGTCCCCGCCTGGGAAGCTCATCTTGCGAAGCTGAGGGAGCGCGGAACAGAAGGGGCCGAGGCTGCACTGGCCTCTGCCAGACCGCTCAGAAGGGCTTCCCGGCCTGGGTTTACAGTGCTGTTAAGAAAATTAACCGATGAATAAAGCAACATTCAGTGCGCAAGGAGTGAAATTCAATGCCCACCGCTTACTTCCTCGCTGCCTCTCACTCAAGAGGCCCAAACTTAAGCGGCCTCAAGAGCGCAGCAGCCATCCCACGCCGCTAGGTAGGGCGCAAGCGCAGACACCCTCTTCGGCTCTCTAGAATGAGCTTTCCTATGGGGCCACGCCCAGCTTGCCTTCTGATTGGCCCAGCCGGTGGGTCGGTGGGTGGTGGGTGTGTGTGCGCGCGCGCGCGCGCGCTCTTCCGCCATCTTTGATCAGGGCATGAAGGATGCTCCTGACCGCCTTCACAATGAGGGCGGAGGCCCCGCCCCACCAGCTGCTCAGTACGTGCCGCGTCGCCCGTGCGCGCCAAGTGTGAGTCGGTGCGAGCGCCCGCAGAGCTTGCGGTGGGCCCAGAGTGAGCGGGAGGCGGAGGCGGAGGAGCAGCAATCACGTGGTTTTAGGGACTGTCTAATAATTCCACGCCAGTATTGCGTGTGTTTCAGGGGCTGGGGACCACTGCGTTCCGCACCAACCTTTCTCCCACGAACCAACCACTCGCCCCTTCGGCCCCCGGGCTTGTACGGTTACAAGCCCAACTCCGCTTGAGGTCCCATACTGTCCCATACGGCCCTACAAGACTGAGGCGCCTAGGGCTGAAAGCGGCGGGCCTCAACAGGGAGTCAGTGTTACTCATTTTCCCTACCTTTATTTGATGAGAATAAGAGCTAACTCTTAATGAAGGCTACCGGGTATCACGCAAAAACCCTGTGCTTACTATTAGTCTTCGGGTTGTTGCAAAGATTAAAGGAAATAATCAGTGCCAAGCGCTTAAGAGCTTGGTATAGGTAAGTGCTCGTCAGTGTTGGCTGCTCTCATTTTTTTTTTTGCAGTCGTGGGAACTGGAGTTCAGGAAGGCTAACAGCCAATAGGTGGCACAGCTGGGATTTGAACCCAGGATTGTCTCCAACGCCGCTCAGTTATACAAGCCAGGGAGTCACAGAGACTTAGTGAAGTGCACACATTGCCCACCTGGGTAAACTGAGGTCCAGCAGGGGAAGGTTTCCTCCTGTTGTAATCACTAACCTTGCCCGATTCATTCATTCATTCGTTCACTCAATTCAACAACCTGTCTCCGAGAGGCTCAGTCAGAGGACATACTGATCCAGTTAGATCCGAACGCTTCCCAGATATATATGGCGCCTGCTGAGAAGGGACTGCAGAGTCCAGGCACCCACCTTCCAGGCGCTCACCGTTCACCCCTTTGGCATCATTTACTGAGCTCGTATTAAGAGCATGGGATCTGGATCCACACTGTTTGGATTCAAATCCCGACTTCACCACTTAGCAGCTGTGTGTTCTGGGAAAGTGACCCACCTTCTCTGTGCTTCCATTTTCTAACTTGTAAAACGGGATGCCAGGCTGGTGGGAGGGGTTTAAAGGTGTTAGCCATGAAGAGTTCTTTAGCGAACATCCAGACTGGCAATAAACTCAATAAATGGTGACTGTTATAATTAATCCTCGGAACCATCCTAGGGAGTGGACACTACTGTGTCCCCCCTTTTATTTATTACATTATTATTATTTGTAGACACGAGGTCGCGCTATGTTGCCCAGGCTGCTCTCGAACCCTTGTACTCAAACAATCTTCCCGCCTCCGGCCCTCCAAAGTGTTGGGATCACGGACATGAGCCAACAACGCCCAGCCCGTGTCCCTCCCTCGTTTTTACAAATGAATAAAGAGAGGCTGGAGAAGCAGACTCTTGCCCGAGGTCACCGGCTTTGCAGTGTTGCCTCCCCCGATTTGGTCTCCTGTCTCTTTGGCTCCAAAACCTACAACCAGTCCTGGGAGCGATTCGCGGCAATCGCTCAGAGAAAACGTGACGAAAACCAGTCTGTAAAACTTTAGCCTAGGAGAGGGGCTTCGGTGCGCGGGGGAATTTGCAGACGCTCCCTGCTGGAGGAGATTGCCTGACCTGTCCTTCAGCGCGGGACTTTCGGCGGGTCCCAGCCGGGCCGACCCGAGTGCCTGCGGCGGAGACGGCAGTGGAGCCAGTAACGGCTGCAGTGGCCGTGGCGGGAGAATTATGTCAGAGCCGCAGCCGCGGGGCGCCGAGCGCGATCTCTACCGGGACACGTGGGTGCGATACCTGGGTGAGCGCGAGGCGACCGGCGCCGCGACCCCACCAACACCGGGCTGGGGAAGCAGGGGTCGCCGGACGCCGGCCGGGGCCTGGAGGAGGCGGGAGGATCTTAGTTCTCATTCTGCTTTTGCGCCGGAGACTGATCTCAGACAGGGCTAGGGACTTGTCCAAGGTCACACTGCCCTGGTGGGGCGCCCGGGGTGGAGGATCACACGGGGCGAACGGGCTGCCCGCTCTGGCATGCGCTCTGGCTGGCTGTGGAGTCGGGACCTCCACTCCCATTTCCGTCCTGACACGCGCTGGCTGTGTCTGAACCTGTTTCCTCAGCAAAAAAACAAAAAGCAAAAAACAAACCGGATGCACAGGAGGTCCTCTCTCATTGGGTGGTACTTTCGAGGGTGGAATGGGATAAAGCGCAGAAAAGCCTGGCACTTGGTGAGTGTCCGGCCCTCGATCACTATGCCCCTCTGGGTGCCTGTCACCTCATTAGTGCAGCTACTCCTGGGACTGAGGCCAGGAAATCTAACCAATAAGCAATAGTAACAGTGACTCCGTGCCCAGCCCTCCCTCGGTGGCCCAAGGTCGGAGGTGGGCATCATGGCACCAGTTTACAGTTCGGAAAGGGAGGCTCAGAGAGGTCAAGTCACTTGCCTAAGGTCACCCAGGGAATGCTTAGTTGGCCAGGATGAGAACCAGCCTGCTCCAGCGCCCCCTCGTGGAACAGTTCGTGGGCCTAGGAATTAAATCTTCCCTCCTCCAGGCTATGCCAATGAGGTGGGCGAGGCTTTCCGCTCCCTTGTGCCCGCGGCAGTGGTGTGGCTGAGCTACGGCGTGGCCAGCTCCTACGTGCTGGCGGATGCCATTGACAAAGGCAAGAAGGCTGGAGAGGTGAGTGTTAGCCTATTTTTCAACCCCCACCCCAGCTCTCTTCCTGTGTGGTTCAGTCCACAGCCTTGCATGTGGTAAAGTCCCTGTGGGCCACTCCAGTCCCTACAGACTTGCCCAGTGCAGTCCATAGTCAGTCCTGTTTGTAGGACAGTGTATCCCCAACCCCACACTCCCACTTCCTGGATGCGGCAGACTGTACCCTACTCCTGGGTGTGGACAAATCTATGGGCCCCTCCCAGTCTAGTCTCTTGCTCCTTGTCACAGGATTTCCTGCCTCTGCCCCAGCTAGATTAAGTGTCTCTGCGCCCACCAGGTGCCAAGCCCTGAAGCAGGCCGCAGCGCCAGAGTGACAGTGGCTGTCGTGGACACCTTTGTATGGCAGGCTTTGGCCTCTGTGGCCATTCCAGGCTTCACCATCAACCGCGTGTGTGCCGCCTCTCTCTATGTCCTGGGCACTGCCACCCGCTGGCCCCTGGCTGTCCGCAAGTGGACCACCACCGCGCTTGGGCTGTTGACCATCCCCGTCATTATCCACCCCATTGACAGGTGGGTGCCTTCCTGGCCTCAGGGTTCAACCACGCTCCAGGTAGAGCTAGACTCTATGAGGCGTGGGGCGTGCCCACTTTGCCAGAACAATAGTAGGGACAAGGCTGGCACTTGGCTTCTGGGATAGAAAGGACGGACAGCCTGTACCCTTGTCATATGGTCTGGCAGGTACTTTGGCAATGAAGGAAGAGGGTTGCCTTGAGGGTATGGGACACAGGACAAGTAAATTCCCAGAAAGAAAGCCTAGTGTTACAGAACCACCAGAGGCAGGCAGGAGCAGGTGCACCTGGAAGGGATGCATTTCAGGAGGTATTGGTGACAGAAGCCTAACTCAAACTGAATGGTTGAATAAAATGGAGTAAAAGTCCAGGGTTGTGTTGCATTCAGGCATGGCTGGATCTAGGTACCCAGATGATGTCATTAGGGATCTGGGTCTCCCCATCCTGCTGCCTTTCTCCCCACCCCACCCTATTTCTTGCTGGCTTCACCCGCTTTCTCCTTGTGGGAGCAGAAATGGCCCTAATAGCTCCCGACTTCTATCTCATCAGCTTAGCCTCCCCAGCAGAAGCTTTTAAATAGTAACAACAAAAATCCCAAGGAAGGGTGTCATTGGTTTATCCTGGACTGCCTGCCCACCCCCTGAGCCAGTTTCCCTTTGTTGATTGGCCAAGTTTGGGTTACGTGTTTGGTCTTAGAACCAGAGATGGTCTCAACCCAACCAGACCAACATAAGAGTGAGAGGAGGAGTCTTTCTCCAGGAGAAGATAGCTGACCCTGAGGCCCTGAGCAAGTCTTTTACCCAGTGCCTCAGTTTCCTCCTGAATAAAGAAGAGGATGGCTTCCACTCTGGGAGTTTGATTCTAGCTTCCCCAAGTAGCCCAAGGTGGGAGGATCAGGATAAGGGTGGGTCTCTGCCTAGAAGGCATTTGTATCCTGCATCTAAGCATCCCTTTCCCTAACTCTGACCTGCCTTCTATTCCCTCATGAACACCCCGGCCACCTGCTCACCACCCTCCCCCTCCCTACAGGTCGGTGGACTTCCTCCTGGACTCCAGCCTGCGCAAGCTCTACCCATCAGTGGGAAAGCCCAGCTCCTCCTGACCACATGCTGGTACCTGGCCTGTGCATCGGCCTCCTCCTGCTTCATGTCAATCAACCTCCCACTCCTGCCAGGGGATGTGGATGCCTGACTCCCTGGGGTACAGAGACCCTGGCACCTGAGTGGTTTTGAGCCACATGGAAGCTTAGAGACAAAAGCTTCAAGAAGCAGTGGCTGCAGTGAGTCACAGACAGGCAGGACCCGAACCCTGACTGCTTCCCTAGAATCCATGATACTGACTGGAAATGGACCCTGGGTGGGCCTGGCCCTGTCTTTTGACAGGAAAGTTACATCCTCCCATGGAGGATGAGAGACTGAGGCTCAGGGAGGGCAAAGTATAGGCCCAAGATCGCTGGGCAAGCTGGGCACCCAGGTGCTTGATGGAGTCACCCCACGGTGGCACAGCTGGACAAGGAGCAGCAGACAACTCAGGGAGAAACTCAGGAGTGCAGCAGCAGGGACACCTCAGGACAGATTCTCAGGCCCTTCCCTGACCCAATAAATCCTGAAGAAGTTGTTTTGTCTTCATTTCTGTTTGGGATGAACAGGGGTGTGGTGGTGGGGAGGAGGGATGGGTAGTGGCTTCTCTACCCATCAGTGCTCCCCTGCAGGTGCCTAGACTCCCACATTGGTGCTGCCAGCCTCCTTTGGGGTAGGCATTACCCTTTACTTTCCCGCCTCAGCATCCCAAACTGCTGGGATTATAGGAATGAGCCACTGCACTCAGCCTGGCATTGCCCTTATTTTGCAAGCCTCCTAAAGCCCCAACCCCTCTGGTAGAGCAGCCTGTTGGGCAGATAGTACCTGAGCCTGAAGGTGTCCAAGATGGTGGTGGCAGCCCCATGGGAGGGTCACATGAGACCTCCTTATGAGGGGACTCAGCAGCCTGGAGAGAAGGAAGTGACCGGGGGGCTTTTTCCACTCGGAATCGGGGAATGGCCTGTTTTCCTTGTGGCTTCGCCTGAGCCGCTGGGCTCGAGAGTGCTAAAGGGGGTCACTCCTCTTTGATCCTGGGCCAGTCCCCTCAACAGCTCAGAGAGATAGAGAGGTGGGAACACATGGCTGAAGCAGACCCGGGTTCCTCTCAGCCCTGCCCGAGCCCCAAATTAGCTCCAGCCAAGGCTCTGGCCGCACCCCTTGGCCAGGTGCAGCCAGGTGGGCTGACCCTGCCCTGGTGGGACTTGCCAGCACCTGGGCTGGGACTTTGAAGGGCTGCAGGGCTGGGAGGCGGTGCTGCCAGCAAGATAGGATGGGGGCTCTGGGGTGGTGGCCCCTGCTGCTCTGGGGGTGTCCGTGGCTACAGGATGAGTCTGATGTGGGATGTGCCTTTTTCTGCTACTCTTCTCGTCCCACACTGGCCAGGTCCTCTTCCCAAGCCCCTATGGCCTCTGCCCAATCACCTGCTGCTCCCTCCCAGCTCCCTTAAAGGCTCTAAGCCCCGCCCCATTATCTAGCCCCTAACCCCCATCCCCCATTTCCCATGTGAGCTGGCACTCACATCCTTCTCCAGCCCAGCATTTTCCCAGCTCATCTCCCCGGGCGGTCGCAGCTGCATCCCTATGACATCTGGCATCTATCACCAATTCCTTGCCCACTCACTCTCCACCTTCCACTCTACGGGCTCTCCCTGAAGCTGGGAGCTGCCCGGGCCACACGCAGGCTTTGTGCTCGTGGGCACTCAGCCTTGTCCTCCCCATCACCTGCCCTCCTGCGGCTCTGTGCCCCTCCCCACGACGCACCGTTCCTCAGGTGCAAATCCTCTTCCTCTTGGCCAGCTATGAGCATCCTGCAGAACCAGCTCCAGTGCCCCTTCTGTTGTTGCTTCTTACTATGCCCTACTATGGGCCCCTTCTACCCTTGACTGCCCTGGTGGTGCCTTGTAGGGAACTACTGGAGTGCAGGTTTGCAGATGCTTGGTACATAGTAGGTGCTCACATAAGGGGCTTTCAGGCAATCCCAGGCCAGGCTGATGGGGATGAGGTCAGTGGACAGCCTGTCTGTAGTGGGAAACACCACCATCCCCCACCCCAACTTTACCCTGCTCAATAATTTTTTTTTTTGACATGGAGTCTTGCTCTGTCACCCAGGCTGGAGGGCGGTGGCACAAACTTGGTTCGTGCAACCTCTGCCCCCTGGGTTCAAGCAATTTTCCTGCCTCAGTGTCCTGAGTAGCTGGGACTAGAGGTGCATGCCACCACGTCCAGCTAATTTTTGTATTTTTAGTAGAGACGGGGTTTCACTATGTTGGCCAGGCTGGTCTTGAACTCCTGATCTCAAGGGATCTGCCCACCTTATCGTCCCAAAGTGCTGGGATTTTAAGTGTGAGGTCACCTGAGGTCAGGAGTTCAAGGCCAGCCTGACCAACATGGAGAAACCCTGTCTCTACTAAAAATGCAAAAAATTAGCCGGGCGTGGTGGCACATGTCTATAATCCCAGCTACTCAGGAGGCCGAGGCAGGAGAAGTGCTGAACCCAGGAGGTGAAGGTTGTGGTGAGCCGAGATTGTGCCACTGCCCTCCAGCCTGGGCAAGAGCAAAACTCTGTCTCAAAAAAAAAAAAAAAAAAAAAAAGGAACAAAAGGATAACTACTCCACAGAGCAGCAGTATGGGCTGCTTGACTGAGTATACTTACAGTTATTTCTTGATCATGTAACTGTCCAGCGGGTTCACTTTGCCCACTACGTAAACAGAGCCCATTGATCAAGACAGGGGAATTGCAACAGAGAAACAATTCATGCAGAACTGACTGTGTGGGAGACAGGAATTTTATTATTACTCAAATCAGCCTCCCTGAGCATTCAGGGATCAGAGTTTTTAAGGATAATTTAGTGGGTGGGGGCTGCCAATGAGTCAGGAGTGCTGACTGGTTGGGTGGGAGATGAAATCATATGGAGTGGAAGCTATCCTCTTGCACTGAGTCAGTTCCCAGGTGGGGGCCACAAGATCAGATGAGCCAATTTATTGATCGGTGTGGTGCCAGGTGGTCCAAGTGCAGGGGCTGCAAAATATCTCAAGCACTGATCTTAGGCTTTACAATAGTGATGTTACCCCCAGGAGCAATCTGGGGAGGGTCAGAATCTTGTAGCTTCCAGCTGCATGACTCCTAAAGCACAATTTATAATCGTTTGGCCAACTTGTTAGTCCTACAAAGGCACAAAGGCAGTCCAGTCCCCAGGCAAGAAGGGAGTCTGTTTTGGGAAAGGGCTGTTATCATCTTTGTTTTAAACTATAAACTAAGTTCCTCCCAAATTAGTTCAGCCTATACCCAGGAATGAACAAGGACAACTTGGAGGTTAGAAGCAAGATGAGGCTAGGCATGGTGGCTCATGCCTGTAATCCCAGCATGTTGGTAGGCTGAGGCAGGCAGATCACTTGAGGTTGAGGTCAGCAGCTTGAGGCCAGTCTGGCCAACCTGATGAAACCTCGTCTCTACTAAAAATACAAGAATTAGCTGGGCATGATGGCGGGCACCTGTAATCCCAGCTACTTGGGAGGCAGAGGCAGGAGAATCACTTGAACCTGGCAGATGGAGCTTGGAGTGAGCTGATTGGGCCACTGCTCTCTAGCAAGGGCGACGGAGCAAGACTGTCTCCAAAAAAAAAAGTTTGAGACCAGCCTAGCCAACATGGAGAAACCCTGTCTCTATTAAAAATACAAAAAAAATTAGCCAGGCATGGTGGTGTGTGCCTGTAATCTCAGCTACTCGGGAGGCTGAGGCAAGAGAATCACTTGAACCTGGGAGACCAAAGAAAAAAAAAAAAAACCGTAAAACATGGATAAACAATTACTCATCAGTGTTCTTGGAAAGAGGTGGGCAATTCTTTGACTGACGGTTCCTTTCCTTTTTAGGCCATATAGGGTAACTTCCTGATGTTGCCATGGCGTTTGTAAATGGTTGTGGTGCTGGCAGGAGTGTCTTTTAGCATGCTAATGTATTATAATTAGTGTATAATGAGCAACGAGGATGACCAGAGGTCACTTTCATCACCATCTTGGTTTTGGTGGGTTTCAGCTGGCTTCTTTACTACATCCTGTTTTTGTTTTTCTGTTTTAGAGATGGAGTCTGGCTCTGTCACCCAGGCTGGAGTGCAAAGGTGCTATCTCGGCTCACTGCAACCTCTGCCTCCCGGGTTCAAGGGATTCTCCTGCCTCGGTCTCCCAAGTAGCTGGGATTACAGGCATGCACCACCACATCCTGCTAATTTTGTATTTTTTTTTTTTTTTTTTTTGAGAGAGACGGAGTTTCCCTCTTGTTACCCAGGCTGGAGTGCAATGGCGCGATCTCGGCTCACCGCAACCCCTGCCTCCCGGGTTCAGGCAATTCTCCTGCCTCAGCCTCCTGAGTCGCTGGGATTACAGGCACGCACCACCATGCCCAGCTAATTTTTTGTATTTTTAGTAGAGACGGGGTTTCACCGTGTTGACCAGGATGGTCTCGATCTCTTGACCTCGTGATCCACCCGCCTCGGCCTCCCACAGTGCTGGGATTACAGGCTTGAGCCACCGCGCCCGGCCTAATTTTGTATTTTTAATAGAGCGGTCAGGCTGCTCTCGAACTCGTTGCCTCAAGTGATGCACGTGCCTCAGCCTCCCAAAGTGCTGGAATTACAGGTTTGAGCCACTGCGCCTGGCCACCACATCCTGTTTTATCGGCAAGGTCTTTGTGACCTGTATCTTGTGCCCGCCTCCTATCTCATCCTGTGACTAAGAATGCCTAACCTCCTGGGAGTGCAGCCCAGTAGGTCTCAGCCTTATTTTACCCAGTCCCTATTCAAGATGGAGTCACTCTGGTTTGAAAGCCTCTGACATTAGGATTGGGGAAGACACTTGACTGGTAGCATCAGAGGTTGGACATTATACACAGGGACAGGATGACATGGGCACCCAACTGCTGTGGGATAGAGGGATAGAGAGGACAGAGTCAACGTCCTGTTGGTTCTAGTCTGTTTCAGCACCCGTCACTTGGAGCAGGCCCCTCCTACTTTTCTTAGTTCCTACTCTCACATCTATCATCCTCTTCGCTTCTCCCAGGGGATTCATGTCAAATGGTCTCTCCCGGCCATTTTGATATCTCCTCTCCAGTCCTGCTCACTCTACTTTTAAAGTGCCAAACAAATCCCCTCCCTCTTTCTCAAAGCACGGTGATGTGCCACTGAGCCCTGCCCAGCACCTCAGTGGAGGGGGCCTGCTGGCTCTTTCTTTTGCTCCCAGATCCTGGGGTGGGAGAGAGTGTTTGATGGACTGGAGTTGGGGCAGGGTTGGAGAGCTGCAGCCACCTACCGCTGCTGCACCCCAGGAATACAGGATGTGGACATGGTACCCTCTGCCCAGGTGATAATCATGAGCTTCCCAAAACATTCTTTTTTTGTTTTTTTTTTGAGACAGAGTTTGGCTCTTGTTGCCCAGGCTGGAGTGTAATGATGCAGTCTTGGCTCACCGCAGCCTCCACTGCCAGGGTTCAAGTGATTCTCCTGCCTCAGCCTCCCGAGTAGCTGGGATTACAGGCATACACCACCACACCTGGCTAATTTTGTATTTTTAGTAGAGACAGGGTTTCACAATGCTGGTCAGGCTGGTCTCAAACTCTTGACCTCAGGTAATCCACCCACCTCAGCCTCCCAAAGTGCTGGGATTACAGGTGTGAGTGACCAGTCATGGCGAAAACATTCTTTTAAACACATTCGAGGAGCCCAAGGAGGAAAGGGACTGCTTATTCCCAAGGGTTATTTTGGGGGAGGGAAGGCTGTGCATAGGGGCATATTCTTTAGAATCTATTTTATTCATTGACCTTTTTTGGGACATGTTACCCCAAAGGTGTTTCTAAACAAAACAAGACAAAAATAACACCGAAAGGCCAATCTCAGGTTCTAAAATGGTGATGTTCTCTGCAGGAGTAATTGGGGAAGTTGCATATCTTCTGACCTCTGGAATACAAGTGTCTATCATTTATGTCTACACTTTAGGAGAATTCAGCCTTTTCTATTCTCCTAGGCTGGTGGTCTCTTATTAGTTTTGCAAAGGTGGTTGAGTTTTGGGGTAAGGCTATCACCATTTAAACTATAAACTGTCTCCCAAGGTTAGCTTGGCCTAAGCCCAGGAATAATTAGGGGCAGCTTGAGGAACAAGGGCAAGATGAGGACTTGGCTAGATCACGTCTCTTTCATTGCCATAATTTTCTCACTGTTATAATTTTTACAAAAGCAGTTTCACTCTGGGCTCCCTCTAGCCCAACACTCCCTCCATTGCTGTAGTAGCTGCCTGTGGAGGCCTCTGCTTCTCCTCTGTGAGCCCGCATCTGTCCTGGAGGCTGCGCACATCATCTGTGTGGCTCTCAGACAGCAGGAGCCTCACTGGCCTCATGGTGAGGTGGGGCTAGCAACAGAGACTCCTCCCACCAGCTTAGGAGGGCTGAAGTGAGACATCCCAGGTGTCCGGCATAGAATGGGTAGTTGCCCCCTCCCAGGCAGCCCATCCCTTGCCTCTGCCCCAAACTCCCGGGGGTAGTTGCTGTGTTTAGCAAATAACAGGATGCTCAAATGTGAATTTCAGATAAACAGCAAAGGATGTTTCAGAAGTGTGCCCCTAACATTGCATGGGACATACTTATACTAAACTGGGCATCCGGTATTTTACCTGGCAACCTTACCTGAAGGGGCATCCACAGAGCTGGAATACCTCCTCCAAACACTCTAGCCGTGTACAAGTGGGAAGCCCTCTCTCCAGGGGAAGCCAGCCCCTTTCCTGGGCATGGGACCAGAGCCAATTCTTAGTGATTATCACTTCAGTGCTAACTCATTAATATGGATGGGGAAACACGTGCGGAGAGGTCAACCAGACAGGAGGTAGCAAACGCTGGTTGTGATAGAAAATCGCCATCCCCTGTGTGAGAGGATGGAGCAGACCCCAGCTGGGATGCACCTCAGGGGAGCGTGGATGGGGCGGGGTTTTTCTAGAGCATGCTGGGAGTTGGGTCCCGTGTGGCAATCTTCACGCAATACTAGCAACAACCGCAAGGGGGCAGCATCTCCCAACGTGCCCATGTTGGACGATTCAAACTGGTTATTGATAAACTCTTAGTGAATGGGCACCGGGTCCTGTTGTAAGCAATTCATGCGATGTGGTTCATTTAATCTTAATAGCCTTCAACAGAAACAGGGTACAAAAATAATAGTAATCTTCACGACCTCATCTTGAGACAGATGTTTGGTCTCCATCTCCTTAAGTTAAAGTCACTGACCCAAGCTCACACAGCCCCCTAACTCCCGATACCTCCCCTAGCCGAGGGCTGCTTTTGCCCACCGCCGTTACATCCACGACACAGGCAAGGGCAGAGCTGATTCATAGGCTGTGTGACCTTGGGCAACTTATCTAATGTCGCTGAGCACTGGTTTTCTAGTTGCACAGTACTCTGTAATGACCTGAAGCTGTTGTGAGGATTACAGGCAAAATGATTCACAAAGCATCCGGGCAGAGTGGGGCTCACAGCAAGAGCTCCACAAATACTGGCCACTATTTTTGTGGCAAGAGACAGCCACTTCGAGGGCAAATGATTGAATCGTTCCATCTGGTGTCTAACCCAGATACAAAAAATGCCAATTATATGGTTCAGGGATTCCACATTTAAGAATTTATTCAGAGGAACTAATTGGACAATTGTTCAGAGATGTGCATCTGAGGATTGTTGGGGTCTTATTTGTGTGAACTAAAAGCTTGGAAATTTCTTAATTGCCCATTGCACAAAGGAACATTCTGATCTGATCACACTGGTGGCTGAATCTCTCCAAGTCCCTCCTCTGTCCTGATACCTTTCATGACTCCTCATGGTCCCCAGGATCCAGTCTGAACACCTCAGCCTGGCACTCAAAACCCCCTGGCCTCAGCGGTCTCATCTGTCACCACGACACATCTCTGCACCCATGATATTGCCTCCCCTGAGTCCTCGTCATTCTCTGGATGTGCCCTGTGCGTCCTGCCTTTGCAGGCAGTGTCAGGCCCTATCATCTGCCAAGAACGCCCTCCCCAACCCCATTTCCCTCTTTTTCCAGCCTTCAAGGCCCAGCTCTAATGGTACCCGCTCTGTGAACCCTGCTTGGCTCCCTCCCCAAGACCGAGTCATCTTGTCCTACAGTCCCCTCCATCACGCGCTCGGGCCTCCCCTTGGACACCTGCAGAGAACGAGGATGGAGCTCTTTCCATGTGCCATGCACTGAGCTAAGCATCAAATCATGTAACCTCCCTGACAGCCTCATGAGACAGGTGCCATCATGATCACCTTCCTGCAGATGAGAACATTAAGTCCACTGTGCAGCCAACCTTCATCAGCATTAACTCTGTGAACCCAAAAGTATCTGAGACAGGTCTCAATCAATTCAGAAAGTTTATATTGGTTTGGCGTGGAAGGATAAGACAACTTGAAGCAGGGGCTTCCAGGTAATAGGTAGATTTAAAAATTTTCTGATTGGCAATTAGTTGAAAGAGTTACTATCGATAGAAAAGAATTATCAATAGAAAGTCTGGGTCAGGAAAAGGGGTCATGGAGATTAAGGGTTTTGCTTTTTTTTTTGAGACGGAGTCTTGCTGTGTTGCCTAGGCTGGAGTACACTGGCATGATCTCGGCTCACTTCAAGCTCCGCCTCCCAGGATCAAGAGATTCTCCTGCCTCCCTCCTGAGTAGCTGGGATTATGGGTGCCCACCTCTGCTAATTTTTGTATTTTTAGTAGAAATGGGGTTTTGCCATATTGGCCAGGCTTGAACTCCTGACCTCAGGTGATCCACCTGCCTCAGCTTCCCAAAGTGTTGGAAATACAGATGTGAGCCACCTTGTCTGGCTGAGACCAAGATTTTATTATGCAGATGAAGCCTCCAGGTAGCAGGTTTTGGAGAGAACAGACTGTAAATGTTTCTTATTAGACTTAGGGTCTGTGTTGACGTTCATCTTGGTTGGCTTTTCCTGAATTCCAAAACGTAGGAGGGTATAATGATGCATGTCCGAACCCACTCCCTTCCCATCATGGCCTGAACTGTTCTTTCAGGTAAACTTTGCAATGCACTTGGCCGAGAGGAAGGGTCCATTCAGATGGTTGGGTGGGTGGGGGGGTGGGTCTTAGAATTTTATTTTTTGTTTACAACTCTTACTAGCTTTAGTAAATCCAATGTGAGTGAGGAGGACTTTGGAGTCTTCCTTAAAATCAGGGGGCATTGCAGATAGGCGTGTGTGTTTGACAGGGTGGGGACGGGTGTTGCTGGTAGAGGAACGTGGAAGTGTTTGGCCTGGACCCAGCTCAGCCATGCCCTAGGTGTATCTGTAGGCTCCAGGTTCCTTTCCTGACCCTTCTGGGTCTATTTAAGGAGGCTTTGGGGCGGCGGGCAATGTTGCTTTTTGACAATGGCTGCCCCCAAAGGGCTTCTGCTGCTTGCTTCAGTCTTGCTACTTGGTAAGGTCTGAGCATGGGACTCCCTTGGGAGATGGGGTGGTGGAGCAGGAGCCTTCCTCCTGCCCTCTCTGCCCATGACCAAGCCCACTTGGCCAGCTGTGCACCTGGTAAGGCCGCTCCAGGATACTACCACCCTAGGCCTGGGCTGCAGCAGGAGCTGGTCTTGGCATCTTGGGGATAAGAGCAATAGAAGACTTCTTTCCCCATGACCTGTGAATCGCCCTGCTGGATGCCCTCTGACAGCCCCAACGCCCTATGCCCCTGACCCCTGGGGTCCCTTGCTTCTTCTCACAATGAGATCTGAGGCCACCAGGACGCTGGGTTACCCATTTCTTTCCCTTGACCATCACAGTGAAATCTGGGGAGCCTTTCAGGCTTGTTGCAGGCTGAGCAGGGCCCTCCTGGAGTCTAGGGAAGTCCTGCTTCCTGAGGCTAGGGCTCCCCAGCCAGGCCAAACTCCAGGGACAGGACCCACTCCTACCTTGATCCCCTGGCCTCTTGGGCAGAGCTTGGCGTGTAGTAGATACTCAGTAAACACCAAATAAATGCCTTACATTCTCCTTAAAAAAAAAAAAAAAAAAAAGCCCAGACAAGGAGAGGTGGCTCATACCTGTAATCCTATTTAATCCTAGAACTGGGAGGCCAAGGCAGGAGGATTGCTTGAGGGTAGGAATTTGAGACTAGCCTGGGCAATGTAACTATACCTCATCTCTACCAAAAAAAAAAAAAAGGCCAGGCACAATGGCTGATGCCTGGAATAAAATGTGCCAACCTCACAAAGCTCTTGGCAAAGTTTCTGGTACGTAGAGAGCACTCGCCAAAGGATAGTTGTTGTTTTCTTTATTATGATTATGCCAGATGTGACTTCCTTTGCTTCCAGGAAAGTCCCTAAAACATAAGCTATATGCTCCAAGGGAAGTGGGTGAAGGTGGGAAGCTGAGCATGCAAGTCAGACAAAGCCTGATGTAGGCAGCTCCTATCAGAGGCATGTGGCCTTTGTGGCTGGGACCCTCAAAAGACAGCCACTGCAAGAAATCTGTAGACTGAATTGCCTGGGTTTGCAGGAAAGAGTCCAACCCCACCGCACCTCCGCTCCTGTCCAAGGTGCTGAAACCCACCCCACATAAGCTCCTCCCAGTCATGTATAGCCATTGAGTCAGTCGCCTGTTCTCTACCTCTGGTCCTCCATTCAATACCGCAAATATACACTGAGCATCTACTATATTTAGGGGGTGGAAATAAAAATTATTTAGATATGTGTTCTCCAACCCAAGTTGCTCACAGCCACAGGGAAGGAATTCAAGCACACACATACATGCCTTAGGGTAGGTGAGGACAAAGGCTAGGGGATTCATTTTCCTATTTCTTGAGTTTCAGTGACACCCACTTCTTGCATTTACCATTGCTTTTTCCTCTTCTGCAACCTTGGTACCCTCCAAGGTTATGCCTCTCATACCTTTCTTGATTTGACCACAGCAGATGAGTTTTCCCCAGGGCAGCTCTTTCTGTACTCACTAACATCACAGAGTCAGGAGGACTAACAATCAATTTCAGGGAGGGAGGGAGTGTAGGATATAAAGAGAAAAATCAAAGGGTTAGGAGGTCTCTGAGAAGTGTGGGAGCCACCTAGACAGGGGTGAGCTCCTTATCATACTTCTGCATGCCCTCGTCCGGGAGCAGGACCTCCACTGTGAAGCTGACCTTCTTGGCGTGGACAAAGCTATAGGTGTTGTCGAAGCGTAGGACATCTGGGGGACAGATGGAAAGAGGGGAATTGGGCTTGGCTTTACATACTCTGTGTCCCTCCCCTAGCCATGGAGGAGGACAGGCTTGTGTTCCCACTGGCTTTGTTTGTCAAGCTTGGCCAAGCTTCCCACCACGCCTCTTTCCTTCCGCATGGGAACTGCCACCCCAAGCAGGTCCTGTAAACAGACACCCACTTCCTCTTGGCATGTGCCCAGGCCTGGCTTTATTGGCATTGAGACCAATGGTCATTACATCCCATGGCCTCATACCTGGGCACTCACATAACGGGGGTGTGAAGCACATGGTTGGGTCTGTTGGAGACCTCCCAGCCCCCTTAGATGAAGCAGGGTTCTGGAGCAGGCCTGCTGGACACTGTTTGCCTCTTCACAACCACACCAAAAAGCAGGCATTATCACCCCTGGCTCACAGGTGAGCAAACCAAGGGTCCTTCCCAGATTGGTCGGACTTTTGCCCAGAACTATGCAACTACCCCGAGGCTGGGCTGGTACCCTGGAATCACACTCAGCTTTGCAGCTCTGCACAGTCGATTTGTTTTTCAGAGCCTCGTTTTCCTCATGTGGAAAGCTACACCTGTTCTGTCACTTGTCTGTGTTCTGCAGTCCGGGTGCCCCCAATCCCTTCAGGGCCTGTGTGTCTCTGGCTCCTGGTGCACAGTAGGTGCTCATGAGTATGGACTGAGTGAATGACTGTATGAATGAATGGTGCTCACCTAGGCTGTGTGTCCCTGAATGGGGAAGGGGTGTCACTGCCCTTCTGTTTCCTTTTCTAAACCATGGAACAGGTGGCTCTAGCCTCCCAGAGCCAAGGCCCAGCTGGGGAAGACTTACAGACGCCGGCCTCCAAGCACGTGAGGCTCCCATCCTCAGGCACCATGTGGGCATTGTAGCGCTGGTTGGGTAGCACCTCTGTCATCTCCCCTGCCCGCTGTCGCTCCCCCATCTTGGTCTTCAGGAAAACTCCGAAGCCAATGTCGGCACCGTCAGATGAGAACTGCCACCTGTCAACAGGAGGGGGAGGAGATAGGTTGCTGCTCAGCCTGATGGGTCTCTGAGGGGTCAGGGCCTGCTCCTACCTGAGGACACAGCTTGGAAACAGGATCTCGTATTCCACTTGGTGTGACGAGCCGCGGTTGATCTGCACCGAGTGCTCATACTGAGTTTTCACCTGGTCCCGCACATACATGGACTTGGGAATCTCCCCGCCATAGTTGATCTGCGGACATGGATGAGATGGGCTTGCTCCCCTGTCTTGGCCATTGTTCATGTTTCTCCTGCCTGAGACACTTTCACCACCCCCTGGAAGTATCTACTTCATCCTAGCCCCACTCTCCCGCCTCGTCAAGCCTTCTTTGACCTTCCAGGCCAGGCCAGTGCTTCTGCTGGGAGCTTCCCCTTCTAACTCATCCCTCTGGGTTAAAATTCTTCCATTTCTTGTTGCCTTTACAGCTGCTAAGAGCTCTGTAAGGGCGAGGATTGGATTGTCTAGCTTAATACCTAGTTCTCGGGATCTCTCTATAGGTACCTGTGGAATTAATGACTGGGTGGAAGGGGAACCCAGCTTAATTCTTGAGCCTCTCTTGTCTGGGGAAGGACTCTTTGTACCTTGGTTAAACATTTGGGGTTCCCATCTGGGTCAGTCAGGGTGCCCCCAAACTGGGCAGGCAGTTCCTCAGGACTGATGAGTTTCAGCAAACCTTCCTTCCAGTTACCTGGGAGCAGTGGGATTCAAGGATGGTTAGCAAGAATGAAGGGGAACAACTGGCCTCCCACACCTACCAGGATAATCTGAACTTGGGGAGAAGCCCTAAAGGAGGTACGCTGCTAGAGTCAATTCCCCAGTATCCTAGGCCTGGGGCTATAGGAAGTGTCTTTCTCAGCATTGTATTGCTTTGGAAATCTATTTCCCCCCTTGGTAGATAGATCAGTACTTTTTTTCTTTTTTTGAGACAGTGTCTCACTCTGTTGTCCAGGCTGGAGTGGAGTGCAGTGGTGTGATCATGGCTTACTGCACCCTCAACCTCTTGGGCTTAAGTGATCTTCCCACCTCAGCCTCCTGAGTAGCTGGGACTACAGACATGTAACACCATGCCTGGCCAATTTTTGTTTTGTTTTGTTTTGTTTTTTTATAGAGATAGAGTTTCACCATGTTGCCCAGGCTAGTCTCAAAGTCCTGGGCTCAAGTGATTGTCTCACCTGGGCTTCCCAAAGTGTTGGGATTACAACTGTAAGCTACCATGCCCAGCCTACAGCACATTCTTTTTTTTTTTTTTTTTTTTTAGACGAAGTCTTGCTCTGTTGCCCAGGCTGGAGTGCAACTTCTGCCTCTCGGGTTCAAGCAATTCTCTGCCTCAGCCTCCTGAGTAGCTGGGATTACAGGCATCCGCCACCACATCTGGCTAATTTTTATATTTTTAGTAGAGATGGGGTTTCACCATCTTGGCCAGGATGGTCTTGAACTCCTAACCTCGTGATCCACTTGCCTCGGCCTCCCAAAGTGCTGGGATGACAGGCATGAGCCCCACACCTGGCCAGCAGCATATTCTTGAAGGTCTTCCAGTCATGAGCAGTGAAGCTAAGAGTTATCTAATTGCCTCAAGGAGACTTTAGAGCTCAATGATGTCAACGGCCTTCTTGGGGTCACTCCGTGAGTAAGTGGCATGCCCAAGTCAGAACTCCTAGTGGAGGATGGACAGCCTTGGGCCTTTGGAGGGACCCTCCTCACCTCTCTCTGCCTAATCACCATGACCATAATGCTTATTACTGTTCTTCATGCCCTATGCAAATCTCTAAGAGTTCTGGATCCTGGCTGTTACCATGGCCCCAGCCTTGTGGCTAATCTAGGCTACCCACTTCCCAACATCCTCACTTTGGCCATGAGAGATTCCTTCTCTACAGTGGGATTAAGGGGAAGACCACAGTGTCCCACATACCAGGGCCAAATGAGCAGAGTCACGTGGGGCAGAGGCTGTGGATTTACCGCCTGGACTCTGCTGGTAACCTACACTGCTCCAGGCCTCGGAGGCTTAGCAGGCATGAGCCTGGACCCTTCAAACCAGGCCCTCATAATCTATCAAGTTCTCTATCCCAGTGGAATTGGGTAGAGGCAGAGACTCAGGTACCAGGAAGAAAGAGAAAGTAAGGATTTGTAAGGTCCCCCTCACCGCTGGATCCTTGGTTCTCCTAATTCTGTGATCTGACCATCCTGCTTGGGAGAAGTTTTCCTCAAATCCAGGGTCATTGGTTTGAGTTTAAGAACTATTTCCCCTCTTTCTCTTTCTCTCAGCCTGTCACTTGTAAATGCAACTATTTTTCCTATTTATAAAATTAATATATATTCTTTTTCTTTTCTTTTTTTTTTTTTTGAGACGAAGTCTTGCTCTGTCGCTCAGGCTGGAGTACAATGGTGCCATCTCAGCTCACTGCAACTTCCACTTCCCGGGTTTAAGTGATTCTACTGCCTCAGCCCCAGTCCTTATTGGGCCCACCACCACGCCCAGCTAATTTTTGTATTTTTAGTAGAGACAGGGTTTCACCAGGTTGACCAGGCTTGTCTCAAACTCCTGATCTCAGGTTATCCACCCACCTCGGTCTCCCAAAGTGCTGGGATTATAGGTGTGAGCCACTGTGCCCAGCCTAATGAATATATATTACTATACAGAGTTTAGAAAACATAGAAAATACAGGTAATAAAATTTAAAACCACGTGATTTCTCACTGTCAACAAATAAATATTTTGTTGTGTTTTCCTCTAGAAATATATATTTATTGCCCATATATTTGTTTTCATAAAAATAAGATTATACTTCCAGTTGAATCTTATTTTAGTTTATACTTATGAAGATAAGTTTATAATCTACTTTAAAAAAACTTAATGACATTTCCCATGGCACTAAATATTCACTCACAGAGTTCATCAAATGGATGCATCATTATTTACTTATCCCGTTCCTTCTTGTTGGCGCTCCTTTCTCAGAACTGTGGCTACTCCTTCTGCTTGTCTGCCTCATCCTCCTCAGCCGAGGTTGCCTTTAGAAGCACTAAGCTTATGAGTGTTGAACACAAACCGAGGCCTGTATACCAGAAATTGACTAGCAACCAAACTGAAACCAGTGAGGTGGTAGGTGTGGAGGCCTTGTCCACCAAAGGGGTATGGCAGGGAAAAAAGCAGAGGTAACAAACTCTTTAGGATAAGACCCACCTCACTGTTGGGAAGAAGGAGCCTCTGACTAGGTGATGTGTAGAGTTCTCTTGTTGTTTTTAAGACAGGGTCTCACTCTGTTGCCGAGGCTGGAGTGCAGTGGTATGAACACGACTCACTGCAGCTTCAGGCTTCTGGGCTCAAGTGATCCTCCTGCCTCAGCCTCCTGAGCAGCTGGGACTACAGATGCAGAACACCACACCCAGGTAATTTTTAAATTTTCTGTAGAGATGAGGTCTTGCTATGTTGCTGAGGCTGGTCTCAAACTCCTGAGCTCAAGCGATCCTCCCGACTCAGCCTCCTAAAGTGCTGGGATTACAGGCGTGAGCCACTGCACGCAACCTAATGTGTGGAGTTATAGATGGGGTAGTGGACCAACCTCACTCCAAAGTTTATGTATAGGTCAGGAAATTGAGCTGGCACTACTTACTTCCCAACACAATAATTTTCCTGCGAGTGTCCTCACTCAGGAATGGCTTCATGAGGTTGTAACCCACAGGGAAGAGTTTGGTAGCTGGAGAGATAAAAGTAAGGATAATAGGAAGAAAAGAATTATATTGGGCAAACCCCTCCATAATGGTTATAACCAATGATACAGAGGAGCCATGACTAACCCTGGTCAATTCCAATGTCTGTCCTGCACCCAACAAACCATCCAAGCAACCAGTCAACCAGCCAACCAACAGCCAACTAGCCAATCATGCATCAATCATGCAATGCAATTATCAAACTCATTCAGCCAACAAAGCAGCAAACAGTTCAAACTTCTAATCAGCCACCTATTCAGTCAAGCAATAAACCAGCCAACCTACCAAACAGCCAACCAACTATCCAACAAACCAGCCAACTGACAACAAATAGTCAAGCAATTCATCTTCTAATCAGCCAACCTACCAAATAGTCAACCACCTAACAAATTAGCCAAACAGCAAAGTAATCAGCCAGTGGAACAGCCAGATGATTACTCAACTAACTGTGCTCTCTAGCCAGCCAGTCATCCAAATAACCAGTCAGACAACCATCCAAATAACCAGCCAGCCAGTCATCCAAATAACTAGCCAGCCAACTATTCAAATAACCAGTCAGCCACCATCCAAATAGCCATCCAAGATTCAGCCAAACCACAAACCAGACAACCAACTAATCAGCCTGCCAACCAGCCATCCAAACAACCTGCCAACCAAAATGCCAACCAGTCACTCAGTCAACCAAGCTAAGAACTAGCCAACCAAGCAGCCAGCCAATTCTCCAACCAACCATCAGTCAGCCAACTAACCAAGCAACCAACTGGACAGTCAACTGAGCAAGCAATCAAGCAACCAATTGACCAACCAACCAGCCAATCACCAAACATCCATCCATCCTTTCTTCTGCCCACCAACCCAAACAACAATCACCCAAATACCTATGGAGCATCCGCCATGGACCCAGGCCTGTGGGGGCTACAACAAAAGTTGAGAATCATGGCCCCTGCCTTCAAGGAGCAGAAAACTCAGCCCATAAAGCAGGATGAGCACAAATAAAACAGCTGGAGATCCCTAGAAGGCAGCAAATAGGAAAGGCTATACCAATTGCCAGTGCCAGAGGCAGTCTGGGGAGGGAGAGATCATCATGGCCAGGAGAAATAAGGGAGGATTTCTGGGAGAGCTGGGATTGAAGCTGCCTCCTCGTAGAGTAAGGCCAGCCCTAGAAGTTACCATTTATTGAGTACTTACTCTATGCCAGGCACTCTAAGTGATTTGCATACAGCCAAGGAACCAACCTGCCTCACCATAATCCTGGGACAAGGCAGTGTTATCACCCTCAGAGTAGAGATGAGGAAACAGAGTCATTTGTCACACACCTTTCACGATAAGCATGAACTTCAGGGTCTCTGGGTAATTCTCTTCAAGGAGGCAGAAGAACTGTGGAACCAAGAGGGATCCCTTCAGAGAGCACATTGCATTTTCTCCTACCTCCATCTCCTTTGCAATCTCCTGTTGGGAGGTCTCTGATGCCTCTGGAGGATTTTCCTTCATGCCATCACCTCCACTGCCCTCTGGAGGGAACCTTCTCACCTCAAACTATTATAGCCATACTCTAAGAATAACTATAGAATAATCATTTGTAGTAAATACTGTAGTAATGGTAGTATAATAATAATGAGTAGTTTATTAAATGTTCACTATTTGCCAGGCAATGTATATATACCTTACATAATGACTTGCTGAAATATCCCTACATTGCTATCTCCATTTTGTAGGTAAGGAAACTGAGGCATGGCAAGGGTTTAGTGGAAGCTGGCACGTGTGGTCTCAGTACAGTGTTGTCCCCAAAACCCATTCTGCAGGATCTTCTAGGAAACATATTAAGGCCTTTTGGGTTTTGAGTCACAGTGAGGGTGCCCAGGATATTTTTAAACTAAATCTTGGCTCTCAGTGAGCAGCTGGCTCACAGCAGGCCAAGCTGGTCATCAAAGCAAGTGGTAGGCGGCCATGGGCCTTCTCCTTACCTCCTGGTATACTTCTACCAGAGGTTTCCAGAAGTGCTTCAGTCCCAGGCCCTCACAGTCAAATATCATCACGATGGTCTCAATCTTCTTCCCTAGCTGCAAGGATGAGAGCAAGAAGCAGTTCCAGGGTTGAAGGTGTAGGCTTGGGAGATGGTGACCCAAGTACATGACCCCTTGGGGCTTCTTCTAGCCCCTGACTCTGTCCTCAGAAGAACAAGTGGACAAGCCAGTGGATGCATTTCCCCATCCATCCATCCATCCATCCATCCCCTTATACATCAATTCATCCATCAATTAATTGACCCATCCATCCATTCATATTGTCATTCATTTATCCATCCTTCATTTTTCCAACTGATATTTATCAAGCACTTTTTTTGTGTGTTAGACACTGAAAATGTAACAAATAATGCTTGATAACCCAAATTCTTGTCCTTAAAATGTTCACCGTCTGACTGGGGAGATGACAAGCAACCAGGTCATTCCAATCCAATGATAAGTGTTGTAATAGGTCAGTCACAAGGGCTGCAGAGGTACAGAAGAGGTTATTTAACCCAGGCAGGGGCTCAGAGAAGGTGACATCTAAGTTTCAGACCAAAAGGATAGATAGGAGAAAGTCAGGGAAAGTTGTGGGGGGTAGGTGTGTGTGGTAGGAACTCGGGTCGTTCTGGCAGAAGGAATAGCAAGGGCAAAGGCTCAGAGGGAATAGCAGTAGCTACCATTGTTCAGAAATGTGTATTGGACCCTGCGTGCTAAACTACATACTTGCATTATCGCATTTTGCATTTGCAACCATTATTTATTATTATCTCTATTTTATAGATGAAGGATCTGAGGCTCAGACAGGTGAAGTGACGTATTCAAAACACTGAAAAAAAAAGTCCCCGTCAACCAAGAATTCTGTTCCCAGCCAAAGTATCCTTCAAAAAACTGTCTTTCTGTGACTGTGGCTTTTCAAGGCCTCACAGCTGGTAAGCAACTGTTTGACCCAAGAGCCCTCTAACTGTGGTTGTCCGGAACAGGTATGTTTCTGAGACCAATCCTCGCTGGCAGCCTCACCTGCCCCCAGCCATCCACCCCACCTGGCCTGGGCCTCACCCTCTCTGTCTGCAGGTCACACTCATGCAGGATGCGCTCACAGTCCCTCATCTTGGTCTTGAGCAGGTCCTGCTTGGTGACTGAGAAGAGCAGCCCCTTGGGATCAAGTGGGCCAATGATGTCATACCACACGGGGCAGCCGTCACGGTCATAGCCACACAGACCGCCAGGCATGTACCTCTGGATCACCTGGGCATGAAAAGATGCACAGAACTTGGCATTACACACCTCCTTTGAGACCCCCAGACCAGGCTGACTTGGGTGGCCCAAGCCTACACACACTATGGTATACAGTACTGTCCCTCCCTGGAAGGCAGTGCTATTGTCGCAAGTGAGAAAGCTGAGGTCCTGCAGGGGAGGGCCTTGCTCACAGAGGGTAAATGGCAAAGCCAGGTCTCAGCAGGCCCCTGGGCTTCTTATGTCTGCTCCGACATCTCCCATGTCCCTTTCTGTGGAGAAGAGTTGGGTTGACTGACAAAGAACACAGATTCTGAGGGTTAACAGAGCTGGTTCAAAAACAGACACTGGCTGGGCAAGGAGGCTCATGCCTGTAATCCCAGCTGCACAGGAGGTTGAGGCAGATGGGATCTCCAGAGGCCAGGAGTTTGAGACCAGCTTGGGCAACAGAGGAGACCCCGTCGCTACAAAAATAAAATAAATTAGCCAGGCACGGTAACACATATCTGTAAGCTTGGGAGGCTGAGGTGGGAGAATCACTTGAGCCCAGGAGTTCAGTTCAAAGTTGCAGGGAGCCATAATCGTGCCACTGCACACCAGCTTTGGCAACAGAGTGAGACCCCATCCATTAGGGAAAAAAAAAGGCAGTGATACCACCCCTCTGAACTCCATTCTGCCTCCTGTTCTGTAAAATGGTTTGGATAATCCCTTACTCTTGGGATTGTTGGCAAAAGGCCCTGAGTTAATGGTGGCAAAGCAGAGTGCCCAGCCCAGAGTACACGCCCGACAAGTGAAGATGTGACCATTACTCTACCAAGATGCCCGTGGTTGTGCTGTTCTCATTGGCGCCTTGATGGGCTAAACTTCTTTCCCACCCAGACAGGATGCTTTAAGCAGACCCCTAGCGGGCAGGGGCACAGAAGCACAGGCTAACTGTGGTGGTAAAGAGCCTGGGTTTGGGGGCCAAAGAGGCCTGAACATAAACCCAGCCCTACCTTCGGGCTATGGGACTGTGGGCAAGTTACCTAGTTTTGCTGGGCTTCAGTGTCCTCATCCACAAAATGGGGACAATAGAATCCATTGTTGTGATGATTGAAGCAGCTCACACTGCTAACGTCTTAACCTAGGCCTGGACCTCGCAAGGCCCAGGAAACATTCATTATTACTATAAGAAAGGAGACTGTGGGCCCGCGGCTTCCACAGGCTTCTCAGGCTTGCTGCCCCTCATTCGTGGTCCCCAGTGACCTTGAAAGACTGAGGTGTTTGGGGGTGTTGGCTCACCTCTGGGGGCTGCCAATCAAGGATATGGTCAATATCCATGGTCTTCCGGAACTCCACGTACTGAAAGGGAAATGAGTGGTAAGACCCGACTGGGCTCCTAGCACCACGAGAATGGGGATGGAAGGAGGGGTTTGAGACGTAGATTGCCCCCGACAAAGCCCCTCTATAAATCTCCAGAGCGGAGAGGTCTCACCTTGCGGAGCATAGCCTCCGACTTCTGCAGGTCAAAATTCCGAGCTGTGGGAAAACAAAGATGTGAGGCCGGAAAGAGGTCTTGTCTTGTTCCTGGCCAGGGGGAGCTATGGAGGACACCGGGGCCTGGGTAAGACCTCGCTCCCCTACCCTCTTCCCTCCCCTGGACCCGAACATGGGAAGCAAGATTGTGTGGATGGATCCTGAGAGCCATGAGGCATTCTGGAGCAGTTGGGACCAGGCCCCTCTTGCTGCCCCCGATCCCTAACTCTGCCACCTCTGCCCTCACCTCGGAGCCAGCGTAGAAGGAAATAATCATCAGGGTTGGGCAGGGTAGGAAGCACATCCTGGACATTTTCTCGGAACTGGCAAAAGAGATGCTGGTTAAAGCGGCTCTCTCACATTGAGCCGTGGCTGTCAGACTCAAAGCTGTTTTCATCATCCCTCCTTTCCTCCCACATGCAGAATGGCCCACAGTGATGAAAGGATGGGTTAATGGTTGACTAGAAGGAGAGATGGATCACTGGATAGGTGGATAAATGGAAGGAGGATAGATGGGTGAATAAATGGTTAGAAGGAAGAATAGATGGGTGAGTGGATAGGTAGAAAGAAAAAGGAAGAAGAAATGAATGAATGGATGGATGGATGGATAGAGAGTGGGTACGTGGATAAGTCGGTGAAGGGACAGAGGAGACATGGATGGGTGATGGAGAGAAGGAAGGTTGGATGGATGGAAAGGTGGGTAGGAAGATGGATGGGTGGATGAAAGAAAGGATAAACCAGCTGGGTGCGGTGGCTCACGCCTGTAATCCCAGCACTTTGGGAGGCTAAGGCTGGTGGATCACCTGAGGTCAGGAGTTTGAGACCAGCCTGGCCAACATAATGAAACACATCTCTACTAAAAATACAAAAATTAGCTGACTTGGTGGCACACGCCTGTAATCCCATCTACATAGGAGGCTGAGGCAGAAGAATTGCTTGAACCCAGGAGGTGGAGGCTGCAGTGAGCCCAGATCATGCCACAGCACTCAGCCTGGATAAATGACTGGGTGAGTGAATAAGTGGATTGGAGTTTGGAGGTATTCATAGTTCCCTCCGTGTGTTGGCCCCCAAAACTTCTGCTTCTTTTTCTTCCCACCTTCTTTTAAAACATGGTTAGTAATTATATGTCCTCTCTGCTCTGTCTCTTGGGCTTTTACAGGTCAGTCATCTTTCAGGATCCCAAGGAGGGAGGGGTTAAAGGGCAGACCAGCAGCATCCTACCTACGGTCCTGGGAAAGGAGGAAGGGGTGCCTGGCTGCCAGGGAAACCTCTCTGGTCCTGGCTCCTGGATGAGAAGAAGTCAGCCTTGACCTTGGGTGGGCACCACCTACACTATTGCCCGGAAGTGGCACTAGTCCCTCATCCCCTGCCCTGGTTAGGGTAGATGTCACTGGGCACTGTAGGGCTTGACCCTTTGGGAGGTAACAGCAAACAGACAATGTCAAGGACGGGCTGAATCAACTGAGTGGGGCAGGGTTCCAGCCGCTCCTTTCCACCCCCAGCCCCTTTCCCCTGGTCTTCCGGAACTCCAGGGGGAGGGGCTCTCACCTTGGCCAGGGTCTCTGCCTGTTTGGGGCTCAGGTCTCCGACTCGGCCGCTCATGGTGCTGGCTGAGGCTTGAGGAGTGGTGACCGCTACAGGCAAGAGGCCAAGCCTAGTTTGTCCGCCCTGACCCAACTGGGTCCTTTTGCCCCCATTCCTGGGCGTGGCTCCAAGCACCTCCTCCTTGGCCAACTGTTTAAATTGCACATTACATAATTGGGATTAAGTGAGGTCCCGTGCTTGGCTCAGGGACAGATCTGAGGGGACAAGCGGGCATGGATCGTGTGCCAAAGTCCCCTGCAAGGAGGAGGCTGCTGGGAGGAAGGGAGGCTGGTCTCCCCTGGCCATGGAGCCCAAGGTGAGTGCCTACAGAACCCACTGACCCTCCCAGGCCTCCACTGACCACTGCCCTAGAGAAGCGGGAGTTGCAGGGCAATGAGGACCACTCCTTGTGGGTACCCTTTCTCCCTGAACCTCAGTCTTTTCACTTAGGATTCTGCAAAGATCACCCCCCTTTATCCAGCTCTGACAGGGTCAGATTCTGGGGCTTGGTCAGTGTAGCAATGAGTTCATTTACTTTGTTGGGGGTGGGAGGCTCAGGTTCTTCTTTCGTAACAAATGTCCACAGTCAAGAAGAGAACAGATGGCATCTTTTGAATGTCACTTGCTTCATTTATAAAATGGAGCTGTTAACACTTGCCCTGCCCTCCTTATGTGGCTGAAGGGAAGATCTAATGAGACGTAGGGACTGTCAAGGATTGTGTACATCTAAAGGACACTCCCCTTCAGCTCAGCTGGTCACCCCAGGAGCTGTGAGCTTCAGCCCCACGAAGGGAGAGGCCCTGTTATCCATGACTGTCTCTAAAGAAACCATCAGCTTGAGACTGCAGCATGGCCACATGGCCACACCTTGGCCTTGTGGGTGTGTGCATGCACTGAAGCCACCTCTGGGCTAGCTTCAGCCCTACCAGGTCCCCTACTCCAGGGCCTCTTTAGGCTATTGGATGTTGGTCAGTACCACATATCTTCTTGGAACATCTTTCTTGCTCCGGGCTCCTGATAGAATTGGATCCAGGAGAAGGTGGGGCTGACGCTGTCCATTTCCCTCTGCCTGGGGTGTTCGTGGCATGTACTCAGGAACAATTAGGTAACTCTCCACACCCCAGCCCTGCCCCATTTCACATTCCAGCCTCAATTTCTGCAAAGCCCCAGCTGCTGTCTACACCCACTTCCTGCAAGGCCGGCTGTGTGCAGAGATTGGGTTCCTCCACTGCCCTCTCCCGAGCCACTAATCCTGCCCATTTCTCACCAGTCTCCTTTCTCACCCTAATCCCTAGGTGTGCTAGTTACTTCTGGGGGCATCAGAGACTGCGAAAGGAGAGCCGGGAGGGAGGATTGAGGTCTTCTCAGGAATTGGGAGCCTTTCCTGACCCAGACCACAAATTTGAAGCACTTTATTATGTTCACAAATCCTCATCAGCTACAGCCTCGACACAGGGAAGACGTCACTGGGAGAAGCTACGGCGCGTTTCAGTAGAGCTCTCTGTGATGGTAGACATTTTCTGCCTGGGGATCCTATTAGACATATCTGGTAGCCAGCAGTTCCATGTGAAATATGGTTAGTGTGACCGAGGAACTGAAGTTTTAATTGAATTGGATTTTGATACATTTTACTTTAAATTGTTCCATCTGGCTCATGGCTATCATATTAGATGGTGCAGGTTGACCATTTTATTTTTATTTTTGAGACAGGGTCTCACTCTGTTGCCCAGGCTGGAGTGCAGTGACATGATCTCGGCTCACCACAGCCTCAATCTCCCCAGGTTCAATCAATCCTCCTACCTCAGCCCCCTGAGCAGCCCAGACTATAGGTACATTCCACCACACCCTGCAAATTTCTCGTAGAGATGAGGTCTCATTACATGCATTACCTCATTTTGGCCTGGTGCAGTGGCTTACACCTGTAATCCCAGCTCACACCTGTAATCACCTGAAGTCAGGAGTTCAAGACCAAACTGGCCAACATAGTGAAACCCCATCTCTACAAAAAATACAAAAATTAGCTGGGCATGCCTGTAATGCCTGTTACTTGGGAGGCTGAGGCAGCAGAATGACTTGGACTCAGGAGGCAAAGGTTGTAGTGAACTGAGATGGTGCCACTGCACTCCAGCCTGGGTGACAGAGTAAGACTGCATCTCAAAAAAGGAAAAGGCAGTGCATTACCTTATTTAAATCTCAGAACATACCTGTGGTGTTAGGTAGGTACTATTATTAAGCCCATTATAAAGATAAACTAACTGAGGTATAGAGAAGTTAAGTAACTTATCCAGGGGTAAGTAAACCCATGCAATTAACCACTCTGCTGTTGTGCTGTTAAGCTATACCCTAGTCTTGGCTCCAGAAGCTTCTGCCCTAGTTAGGGAGAGGGCCCAAGCACAGAAGTCACTCACATGTCATACAGGTGGCATTTGAGCCAGGCCTTGAAGAAAGGAAGGATTTTGATTTATGGAGGGCAGATAAAGGGCATCCCAAGTGGAGGGAATGGCACGGGCAAAGGCGTGGAGGGGGTTGGGAGATTACAGCAAACAAGACAGATTAGGACCCACCTTGCATAGAGCTCACAGTCTTCCATTGGGGAGCACTCCCTCTGTGCTGGGAGCTTTACATTATTATCATTCAGGAGCAGGTATAGGTATTCCCCATTTTAGAGCCATAAAGAAATAGAAGTTCAGAGAGATCAAGAAACTTTTCTGAGGTCACACAGCCAGTAAATGAGGAGCCAGAACTTGAACCCAAACCTGTCTGACTCTAGATGAGATAGACCGCCCTGCTTTCCCCTGAAGGGGTTCATATTGTGCCCAGAATAAAGTAAGTGCTCAATAAATGGTCTGAATCATTGTGTGGAACCTGCATCTACCTGGATTTGAGCTGGATTCAGGCTGCAGGGTGTCTTGGGGCCAGCAGGGTTAATTTTGCTTGCCTTGAAACAAAGTCCTTGGGGAAGTAGAGTCCCCTGCCCCCCACCTCCCCAAACCCCAGAGCACACTGTCTCCCAGTAAGGTCCCATGTGTGTTTGGCTTCTCACTTACCAAGCTCTCAGGGGACCATGGCAACCACAACCTAAACAACCAACCACAGGTGGGTAGACAGAGCTGACTGCAACCCACAGCAGAACCCCTCCTTCCAGCTGGTTACTAGGAAATCTGAAAGAGCTGCCTCTTCCAGCCCATCCCTGGCACATTCCCGATCACCCCTCCACCTGGATGGATCTTGCCAGAAGCAGTTGGGTAGATCCAGAGGGGCCCCTCTGGTACAAGAGTCTCAACACAGGGCAGGCATCACTGGGAGGAGGTGGGGGGTGTGGGCGGCACTTAGACCACACAGATGTGAGGTGGGTGGCCTAAAAAGGAGATGGGGGCCAGGGGCTGAGGCTCATGCCTATAATCCCAGTGCTTTGGGAGGCTGATGGGGGAGGATTGCTGGAGGCCAGGAGTTTGAGATCAGCCTGGGCAACATGGTGAGACCCTGTCTTTTCAAAATATTAAAAAATTGGCCAGGCGTGGTGGCTCATGCCTGTAATCCCAGCACTTTGGGAGGTCAAGGCGGGTGGATCACGAGGTCAAGAGATTGAGACCATCCTGGTCAACATGGTGAAACCCTGTCTCTACTAAAAATACAAAACATTAGCTGGGCATGGTGGCGTGTGCCTGTAATCCCAGCTACTCAGGAGGTTGAGGCAGGAGAATTGCCTGAACCCAGGAGGCGGAGGTTGCGGTGAGCCGAGATTGCGCCATTGCACTCCAGCCTGGGCAACAAGAGCGAAACGCCGTCTCAAAAAAAAAAAATATATATATATAAATTAGCTGGGTGTGATGGGGCATGCCTGTAGTCCCAGTTACTTGGGAGGCTGAGGCAGGAGGATCACCTGGGCCCAGGAGTTTGAGGCTGCAATGAGCTCTGGTAGGGCCCCTGAACTCCAGCCTGGGTGACAGAGTGAAACCTTATCCTTCAAAAAAGTAAAAGGTTGTGGGAAGATGGCAAGGGATTGGGGTGCACTTCTCCAGAGCCCCAGGGGTGCTCTCAGTAGCACCTGACAGTTCACTTTCTTTTACCGTTGGGCAGTTTCATCTCCTTTAATTTAAAAAAAAAAATTGTGATATAATTCATATACCACAAATTCATTTTTTTAAAAATAGAAAGTACCAGTTTTTTTTAATCTTTTTATCAGTATCAGACAACAGCATGAGACATCTACAGAGTGCTCACTCCAGCACCGTCCGAGGAAAAGGTCACCCAGGGTAGGAGAGGACCCATGCAGTGGGGACCCCGGCTTGGGGTGGTGATGGAAGCTAATAGCCAGTGGGTGCAGCAAGAGAGGGTCATTCTTGTCACCCCAACCAGTGGGGTCAGGAGGAGATACTGCAGAGACAAACTGAGCCACCAGGCCTCTCCTCTCTGGAGAAGCAGGGAACTAGGTAACAGGCCCCAGCTGGAGCCTCACCTAGCCCTTCCCCAGAGACACAAGGGTCATCCCAGCATAGCTGAGGCTGGGACTTGTGCAGCCAGTGGCATTCTCTAGAACAGTGCTGTTTGACAGAAGGAAATGCGCTGTGTGTGGCCAGCGCAGTAGCCATGAGCCACATATGGCGACCGAGTGAGCCCTTGAAGTGTGGCTAGTGCAGCTGAGTTAGATGGAGCAGGGATCCCTGAGGGGCCTGCTGGGCTCCCCACAAGGATGGAAATAAAGGAAAATCTTGAGCTCCTTCCAGGGAAATTCCAAGCCCCTACCTAGCCCTGAGAAGTAAACAAGCAACTTGATAAGCAAGAAGGTAATCGTAGCCTAAAACAACAGCCAAGGAAGTTAGGGTCAGATGTTTGTTCCTCTATAGAAACCAAAGACAACATCTGAGTATAAGTTTGAGTTATTTTGCAGAAACCTGGACCCCTCCCAAAAAGGATCCGCTGAAGACTGAACGCTTTGCTGTAAATTTCTTCCTGAAGGGCTTAGAAAAACTCACACCCACCAGCCCAAGTTAACATTCAATTTCTGCTGACCCCTAATTTTTAAACAAATCTTTACTTTAACCAACTGCAAATAAGAAAACTGACTCTCCCTACTACCTAAGCCCCAGCTGCAAGATATCCCACCCTTTTAGGCCAAGACCAATGTGTAACTTCCATCTTCCTGAAATTTACCCCGGCCTTAAAAAGCCTTGCCTGCAAACCGTCGGGGAGGTCAGGGTTTAAGCCTTAGTGGTCTGGTCCTCTTTGCTGGGTGCCCTGCAAATATACACTTTCTTTTCTACTGCTGCAAAAATCTCAGAATGGATATCTGGTCTTACTGTGCCAGGTGAGCAGACTCCAGTTTAGTCCTAGCACATGAGGGATGAATTAACTTTGTGATTTTAGTTGACTTAAACAGCCACACGTGGTTACTGTATTGGATAGCACAGGCCTAGAGCTTAGAGAAAACCAACCAAAGAATGCCAGCTGGGTCCCAGGCAGAAGAGGGTAGAATGGGCTACCTCAGCTATTCTAACCCAGTGAAAAGGCACCAGGTGCCACGTGCAGTGGTTCACACCTGTAATCTCAGCACTTTGAGAGTCCAAGGCAGGTGGATCCTTTGAGGTCAGGAGTTCAAGACCAGCCTGGCCAACATGGTGAGAGCTCCCCACCGCTTCCACCCCACAAATTTCTACAAAAAATGCAAAAAATAGCCGGGCATAGTGGTGGGTGCCTGTAGTCCTAGCTACTCAGGAGGCCGAGGCATGAGAATCACTTGAACGCAGGAGGTGGTGGTCTTGGTGAGCTATTACACCACCGCACTCCAGCCTGGGCGACAGAGAGACTCTGTCTCAAAAAAAAAAAAAAAAGCACCAGGAAGGAATGGGGCAAGAAAAGATGCCAAAATGCATCCAGCCACACGAAAATTCGCTCACTCAGTGGGGTGCGGTGATTTATGCTTGTAATCCTGTAATCCCAGCACTTTGAGAGGCCCAGGTGGGCAGCTCACCTGAGGTCAGGAGTTTGAGACCATCCTAACCAACATGGTGAAATGAAAAATACAAAAATTAGCTGGGCATGATGGCACATGCCTGTGATCCCAGCTACTTGGGAAGCTAAGACAGGAGAATCACTAGAACCCAGGAGGCAGAAGTTGCAGTGAGCCGAGAAAACGCCACTGCACTCCAGCCTGGATGACACAGGGAGATAATGTCTCAAAAAAGGCCAGGCATGGTGGCTCATGCCTATAACCCCAGCACTTTGGGAGGCCAAGACAGGTGGATCACTTGAGACCAGGAGTTTGAGACCAGCCTGGCCAACGTGGCGAAAACCCATCTCAACTAAAAATACAAAAAATTAGCTGGGTGTGATGACAAGCACCTGTAATCCCA
Organism: Sapajus apella; assembly: GCF_009761245.1. Classification (NCBI taxonomy): domain Eukaryota; kingdom Metazoa; phylum Chordata; class Mammalia; order Primates; family Cebidae; genus Sapajus; species Sapajus apella. Next base: position 6,798,919 of record NW_022437035.1, read on the forward strand.
GCTACTTAAGAGGCTGAGGCAGGAGAATTGCTTGAACTCAGGAGATGGAGGTTGCAGTTAGCTGAGGTCACAGCATTGTACTCCAGCCTGGGGGTGAGAGTGAGAAACTATATAATTTGAAAAAAGAAAAAAAAAAAAAAAAAAGAAAATACGCTCACTCAAGCACCCAGTCAACGTCAAACTGGGAATAGCACACCATTTCCAGCAATCTGTTTTTCTAGAACCAAGGAATAATATATTACAAGAACAGACACAAATATCCCGCCATTCTCTTCATTATACTTTGGGATCTGCTAAGAAACGTGTTTCAGCAAAAGCTACTTCTTAGAGGAAGCAGATTCAGAACAGATCAAAGTCATGAGCAGGGGATTGTGAAGTATTTAAAAAAAAAAGATGGAAGCTAAGCTATGAAGATGCAAAGCTGTAAGGATGTACTTTGGGGACTGGGAGGAAAGGGAAGGAGGGGTGAGGGATAAAAGAACACACACTGGGCGCAGTGAACACTGCTCTGATGATGGGTGCACCAGAATCTCAGAAATCACCACGAAAGAACTTATCTGTGTAACAAAACGTCACCTGTTCTCCAAAAACCTATGGAAATTAAAAAAGGAAAGGGTCTTAACGAAAGAGAGGAAAGGGGTAAGGGTGGAAAAAGAGGCCTTGTTTGAAGCTATAATTTTATTTTTAATTAATGAAAATCCTCCTCCTCAGCAGAGTGCGATGGCTGTAGTCTCAGAGGCTCAGGAGGCTGAAGTGGGAAGATCCTTTGAGTCTATGAGTTTGAGCCTGCCGTAAGCTATGATTGTGTCACTGCACTCCAGCCTGGGTTACAGGGCGAGACCCCATCTCCACAAAATAGTAATAAAACTGGCCAGGCTCACACTTGTAATCCCAGCACTTTAGGAGGTCAAGGTGGGTGGAGCTTAAGCCCAGGAGTTTGAGGCCAGCCTGGGCAACAAGGTCAAACGCCATCTCTACAAGAAAATACAAAAAATTAGCTGGTTGCAGCGATGTGTACCTGTGGTTCCAGCTACTTGGAAGGCTGAGTGGGGAGGACGGGGTTGACGTGGACAGGAGGCAGGGAAATGCTAGGCGGAAAAGGACAAGTTCCCTGGACAGAACCACGCCCTCCAGCCTGGGACCGTTGCCCGAAGTGTTCTCACTTTGTCTCTTTTCCAGCTCGAATGTTGCTTTCTGGCCTGCCCCACCCCCCATCTTTTACCCACCAAAGCCCCAGACTCCACTGGCAGAGGGGTGGCACAGTGGTGGGGTGGAGCAGCAGAGGAGAGAAGAGAAGCAGTAGCCAGCTTACCAGAGAGACCCCCCCACCCAGGCGGCGCTGAGGCGTTAAGCAGATACCCAGATAGAACAGTAAAGTGGGACTATCCAGGTTGTGGGGGGCGGCCAGCAGCCTTCCGAGCTGAGAGCCTCAGAGGCTGACAGCATTCTGGGCTGGGGGCCTTGAGCAGACGCTGACCCATGTATTTCTTCTCTCAGTACAGGTGATTATTGTTAACAAACAGGTGTTCCGTATTTTCTCATGAAACCAAAAATAAAGTAGGTAGGCAGCTGGTGCCTGCTTACCACTGATACTACAAAGTATTCTCCACGAGGGAGCCACGGGGGCAGGGTCACATAGCCTGTGCTTAAAAAAGTGTTTTAACAGGTATATGAAATACGTATACTGTCTTGCTACGTTAGAATGCCCCAAGTAGTTTTCCACTTGGGGGGGAGTCTTCTTAGCAAACAATATATTTTACTTTACACTCAGCATTTCTCAACACAGGTGTTGGAAAGAAGGAGTTTGACTTCAGAGGGATGGCTTGACCGTGAGACTTCGGAGAAGAGTTCCACCAGGGACAGACAAACTCCAGGGGAAGATCACCTTCCCACTCCATTCCTGTTCCAGCTCTCCATCCTGCTGAGAGCCACTTACACTGCTCAATAAAATCCTCCAGATTCACCACTCTTCAATTTATTTGTGTGACCTGAATCTTCCTGGATGCTGCTGGACAAGAACTTGGGTACCAAGAGGGCAGGTGCAAAAGGCTGTATATCATCTATGGAGAAATGCCTAGTCAAACTTGAAAAATGTCTATCTACTGTGCTGGGTGTGGTGGCTCATGTCTGTAATCCCAGAACTTTGGGAGGCAGAGGTGGGTGGATCACTTGAGGTCAGGAGTTCGAGATCAGCCTGACCAACATGGTGAAACCCTGTCTCTACTAAAAATACAAAAATTAGAATTCGCCTCCTGCCCCCCACCAAGCATCCATGGTGACAATGCACCCACTTGATAACTGATCACTGGCGTCACTTTTACCTCCCTCCCTCCATGAGTGCAAACCTCCAGTTAACACAGTTGAGTCAGCCCAGAGTCCACAGTGTCCCCAGGGCCTGCAGTGCCTGGTGCTGGGGAGATACTCAATAAACATCCAAAAGCAGGCTAGGCCCAGTGGCTCACACCTGTGACCTCAGCACTTTGAGAGGCTTGAGCCCAGGAGTTCAAGATCAGCCTGGGCAACATAGCAAGACCCCGTCTCTGCTTTTAAAAAATTAACATCAATGAATGAATGAAGAAACAAACTTTGGGCAACCCACTGCCCTTCCTTGGGTGACTTGTGTTTTTTTCAGTTTTGTAAAGAAGTGACAGTGTTAAGAATTGGAAATGAGGGCTGGGCATGGTGGCTCACACCTGTAATCCCAGCACTTTGGGAGGCTGAGGCAGGCAGATCACTTGAGGTGAGGAGTTTGAGACCAGCCTGGCCAACATGGTGAAACTCCATCTCTACTAAAAATACAAAAATCAGCCAGATGTCGTGGTACATGTCTGTAGTCCCAGCTACTCGGGAGGCTGCGGCAGGAGGGAGAATCACTTGAACCCAGGAGGTGGAGGTTGCAGTGAGCTGAGATCATGCCACTGCACTCCAGCCTGGGCAACAGACACTCTGTCTCAAAAAAAAAAAGAAGAATTAGAAATGGGGTTGCTGAGGACATGTGCTCCTGCTGAGCTTCCAGTGTGCCCTCCCACCCTGGCTTGGTAGGAGATTCTGCTCTCACCTCTGCAGGCCACCCCTGTGCTCACTGCAATTCTGTCACTGGTGCCTGCACCTGACCCCATTTCTGTTTGCCATCCCCCGGGCAGCCGGTATTTGTGATCACAGCCCTGTGATCAGAGCCTTGGAAACCCTTGTACAGGGGGCAGAGCAGTCCTTGCTACCCGCAAGGAAACCAGACAAGGCTGTGCTGACGGTGGAAAATTGACTGTGGGTAGTTACATGGGCAAGAATCAGAGTTCAAGTCTAGGAACCCCTGGTTTTTAGGCGGAGGACGTCAAGGCTGAAGTGAGGCACTATAATCCCCCATCATGACAAGGTGGGCCTTGTGACATTTAGCACAGGGTCCTCCCAACTCCAGTCAGTCACAGCCTGCCTTGGAAGCCCAGGTGCCTCTGGCCCTCCAGATATCACTGCATCTGGGGAAGCAGCAGACAGGGTGGCCATGCAGTGCAACAGGGTCGGGGGATGCCTGTCACATCTCAGATGCAGAGGCAGCCCCTGGAGATGGGGATGTTCTGTGACTCTTGCCCGACAGCCCAGGCCATCTCCATGGAGCCAGCACAGCCATTTTTTTTCTTGCCGACCTGCTCAAACACCCGGTTGGAACAGGGATGCCTCGTGGCACTGGCTTTAGGAGTTTAAATGGTTTGCTGTTTCTAGCAGCAAAGCACCTGTTCAGGTGCTACGTATATGCATCCATGAATGGTGCAGCTGCCGGAAGAATCAAAGCTAAATGTTGGCAGGATCACAGCAGGTGTAGAGAGAGGGGAGAGCACTGGGAATTCCCGGAGACTCAGTCGTTACCCACTCAACTGAAAGGCTGTGCGTGGCTTTTCCTCTGATGGTTACCTCTGCCAGGGCCCACCTCTCCATTTCCAGTTTTCTTTCATTTATTTGTTTGTTTATTTTGAGACAGAATCTGGCTCTGTCGCCAGGCTGGAATACAGTGGCAGCCTCACTGCAACCTCCGCCTCCCAGGTTCAAGCGATTCTCTCACTTCAACCTCCTGAGTAGCTGGGATTACAGATGCACACCACCATGCCTGGCTAATGTTTGTATTTTTAGTAGAGACAGGTTTTGCCATGTTGGCCAGGCTGTTCTCGAACTCCTGACCTCAGATGATCTGCCCACCTCAGCCTCCCAAAGTGCTGGGATTATAGGTGTGAGCTGCCGCGCCCAGCCCATTTCCAATTTTCCATCCAGTGGTGGCAGAACAAACTTGGATGGGCCCCAATGTTCTGCTGGAACCAGGACCCTCACCCTTGCCCTATCTCATTACCCAGCCGCCTCCAGCTGGGCCTGCCCACCCTGCTGACCTCCTACGTGCAGAGAACGGGGCTTCTCTGCTTTTCAGGCCTAAAGCAGTGATGCCCACAGGGCCTGGGCCACACACACCCCCTGAAGCCGGAACTCCAGGCATGGGCGAGTCCTGGGTGGCTGGACCTTGTCGGGATGGATGGAAGGGCAGTTTCTGCAGGCAGGACCCATCTTCAGTGGACTGGATCATCTTCCGTGTCTCATTCTCACCCCCATTCTCTGGGAACAGGGAAAGAGGTTTCTGTCTGAATCTTCAGCATGGTCTATGCCCTGGTGGCCTCTTACTGGTTGGCCACTGTGGTAGGTGGGTCCACAATGAGCTGAGATGGTGACGTGGGACAGGTGACTCTTTGCAGCCACCTTCAGCACCACCCTGCCTGGGACTACAGGGATTGGGGATGGGAGCTAAGGGGTTGGAGCACACAGGCTGAGGTGGCTAGGGTCTTCACTGTGTTGGGAGGGACTCGTTGCCTTGAGACTCTGCAGTGTCTCCTCAGAGGCCTTGTCGGGAAGCAGCACCTCCACAGTATAGCTGAGCTTCTTGGCGTGCATCCGGCTGTAGGTGTTGTCAAAGCGCAGGACATCTGCAGTGACAGAGAGGAGATCAGGGAGCACGAACCCCGTGTATCTGCAGGAAGAGAGAGCCCTGCATGGCTGCATCCCTGGAACCCTTGGGAATGAGCTGTCCAGGATGGTGGGTGGAGCCTGAGAGCCAGCCTGTGTCCCTCCCTAAGCCTGTTGCTCACTGCCATCCCATGGTGGCTTGCGCTACATAAAGGACTCATGACAGTTACCAGCCCACAGAATAGCACACAACCAGGAAGCCTGCAGCCTGGGAACAGGATCTTGGGCTCCACCTGCAGGGAGGAGCTGCAGCCCACGGACATGCTATGCCCATACTGCGTCCTGGCCTGGTCGCACAGGTAGTAGCTCTAGGGCCTCTCCATGCACTATGCATTCCATCACACGTTACGGTGCCCTGAATCCTCAAAGCAGGCCCATGAGGAAGGCAATGCCATCCTCATTTTACGGATGAGAAAACTGAGGCTTAGAGAAGTGATAGGATCTTTCAGCGGTCACAGAACAAGGCAGGGGAGGTACTGGGATTCCCTTATCCCGATGCCCTAACCCAGGGAGGAGCCCTGCCACCCCAGGAGGAAAGGGCTGGACTACGTAAGTCACTTTATCATCTTGCAGAAGGCATGTCCTTCAATGCCAAGGTCCAACATGAACTGATGAGTCGTGCAGACTTCTCTGTCTCTACTCTCCTAAGGCTCCCTTTCCACAAAGTGAAACAAGATCATGTGTTGACTTAAGCATAAGCAACACCCTTCTCCTCCATAGGAAATCAACCTTGGGCTCCCCTGCTTCTAGCTCTGTTCCCAATAGACGTGGAAGGGCAGTGGTGTCTCTCGGCAAGCTGCTTCCGGTGAAGCTGACTGAGCTGCATCTGGCCTGGGAGGCCTGAGAGTGAAGGATAAACACCTGGAGGAAGCCACCTCTTTGGGATTCCCGGAGTGGGGTGGTTCATGCAACTGGGTGGTACCCTTGCCAAGACCCCTGACTCTAAGTCCGTGGCCTCTTACTTACCTGTCTCTTAGCCCAATGAGCCTGGTATAGGGTCTTCTCAGCTGAGCCCAAGGCCCCAGGTTCTGAACACCAGCTCTTCCCCCACAATGAGTCTGCCCTCATACCCACACGTAAGGGCCACTCATCCCATCCGTGGCCCTGAAGCCAGCTCCCCTGAAGCTTACAGACGTCCCCACACCCCTCCCGAGAGCTGGAAAGAGAGGGCAAGCAGAGGGTAGATGGCAAGGAAAATAATTCCAGTAAACCCTGGAGCTCTTACAGACGCCAGCCTTGAGGCAGGTGAGGCTCCCATCCTCGGGCACCAGGTGGGCGTTGTAGCGCTGGCTGGGCAGCACCTCTGTCATCTCCCGAGCCCTTTGCCGCTCCCCCATTTTGGTCTTCAGGAAAACTCCAAAGCCGATGTCCCCGCCATCCGATGTGAACTGCCACCTGCAGTGGACAGAGCCCCATTGGCGACCCCCTGCCTGGGCTCTGGCACCTACCCAGCTGTGCCCAGGTGTGGGGTGGCTGCCATCCCTACCTGAGCACACAGCCTGGGAACAGGATCTCATTCTCCACCTGCAAGGAGGAGCCTCGACCCACGGACTCCGTGTGCTCGTACTGCAGCCTCACCTGGTTGCACAGGTAGTAGCTCTTGGGCACCTCACCCCCGTAGTTGATCTGTGGGTGAGGGGCGTGAGTGGGCACTAGATCACAGCTTCTCCCCTCCCTCCCCATCCTCTGGGCACCCTGTACCTTGGTCAGGCACTTGGGGTTGCCATCGGGGTCAGTCATGGTCCCCCCAAACTCCGCAGGCAGCTGGTCGGGGCTGATGAATTTCGTCAGCTCCTGCTTCCAGTTGTCTGCATGGGAGCAAGAGGGACTCCAAGACTCGACAGAGGGCAGAAGGGGCTGAGCCTGGCGAGGGGACCTGATATGTCCTGGGCATGCTCCCCCGGGCGCCTACTCCTAAGAGCACCCAAGACCTTTACTGGCTCCCAGCCCGTGGTCTAGGACCCATGTGTGTAGAAGCTGACCAGGGTCAGGCCAGGGCCAGTTCCCAAGTAGAGGGCAAGCCAGGGAGAAACAGGGTCTTTAGTGTCAACCTCTGCTTCCCAGGCACATGGACACAACCAGAGACCGAATCACTCACCTCCCAGAATTACAATCTTCCTGCGTGTTTCCTCACTCATGAACGACTTGACCAAGTTGAAGGCCACGGGGAACAGTTTGGGGGCTGAAACACATGCAAATCTCCTGAGAAGCTGGAGCAGAGAGGATGTGGGGATACAGAGCCACAGTCAGGAGCATGTGCTGGGCTGGAGCTGGACAGATACGGACTCTGCCGCTGTCTGCGGTGTGACCTTCAGCACCCTCTCTAAGTCTCAGTGCAGTTAACTGGAAAAGGAAGGTGAAATAACGTATATATAACACCTGGCACAGTTCCTGGCTTTCAATAAATGGTTGTCTCGGGCCAGGTGCGGTGGCTCATACCTGTAATCCTAGCACTCTGGGAGGCTGAGGCAGGCAGATCACTTGAGGCCAGGAGTTCAAGACCAGCCTGGCCAACATGGTGAAACCACGTCTCTATGAGAAATACAAAAATTAGCTGGGCATAGTGGTGCATGCCTGTAATTCCAGCTATTCGGGTGGTGGTGGCATGAGAATTGCTTGAATCTGGGAGGTGGAGGTTGCAGTGAGCCAAGATTGCACCACTGCACTGCAGCCTGGGTGACAGACTGAGATTCTGTCTCTAATAAATAAATAAAAATCGGAAAAAAAAGGTTGTCTCCCCAGCCCAGTTGTAAGGAGTTGAGCACAACTAGGTTTAGCAATGCTGATTCCCCAATAGTATCTCTTCCTTTCCACACTCCAGGCTGTCTGAAATCTTCTCGGGTGTGACATTTACATTAGACCTACTGTCCGCCCTGAATTGCTCATACTCAACTGAGCACTATGTGGGCCAAGCTCTGTGTTCCGTCTTCACACACTGTTTGGTTTAACCTCATAGTTCTCTTATGGGGAGGGAGCCACTCTATCCCCATTTTACAGAATGGGAAAACTGAGGCTCAGTGAGGTTAGGTAGACTTCAATAAAATCATAGAGCTAGTTAGATTTGAACCAGATCCTCTGACTCTGGAGCACAAGACATCACCAGTGCAGCCAGAGACCATTCCCACTCAAAGTGTGTCCATCCGCTAGCGGAGTCCATGGACTGTTCTGTTCCCAGTCCACACCGACATAAGTAACAGTAAACATTTAGAAACTTATAACTTATTTAGACTGGGCACAGTGGCTCACGCCTGTAATCCCAGCACTTTGGGAGGCTGAGGTGGGCAGATCACAAGGTCAGGAGTTCGAGACCAGCCTGCCAACATGGTGAAACCCGTCTCTACTAAAAATACAAAAATTAGCTGGGTGTGGTGGTGCATGCCTGTAATCCCAGCTACTCAGGAGGCTGAGGCAGGAGAATCACTTGAACCCAGGAGGTGGAGGTTGCAGTGAGCCAGAATCTCATCACTGCACTACAGCCTGGGCAACAGAACAAGACTGTCTCAAACAAACAAACTAAAAAGAAACTTATAACTTATTTGACATTGCTGCAACATACCAGTGCATGATTTTGTATATTACAAAATATCAGTCTGTGAAGGACTGGAACTAAAAAATAAAACCAGAGGCCGGGCGTGGTGGCTCATGCCTATAATCCCAGTACTTCGGGAGGCCAAGGCGAGTGGATCATTTGAGATCAGGAGTTTGAAACCAGCCTGGCCAACATAGGGAAACCCCACCTTTACTAAAAATACAAAAATCAGCCGGGCGTGGTGGCGGGCACCTGTAATCCCAGCTACTCGGGAGGCTGAGGCAGGAGAATCACTTGAACCCTAGAGGTGGAGGTTGCAGTTAGCGAGATCGCACCACCGCACTCCAGCCCGGGCAACAGAGGGAGACTCCATCTAAAATAAATAAAAAAATAAAAGTGAAACCAGAAGCCAACCACACAAAACCTGGTTCTTCACAAACGATGGCTGAAGAAGCCTTTAACTCCACGGCTTACCTACTGCACCCCCCATTCCTGCTTCTCCCTCCCCAGGAGGTCATCCCGGTAATGAGCTTACCTCGAATAACAATTAAATTCTTCAGAGTCTCAGGATAATTTGCTTCCAGGATGCTAAAAAACTGTGGAGTCAAGAGGAGTCTGGCTGGGGCTCTGTTCCATCACCTCCTGCCCACGGATTTCTGTGGCCTCTGATGCTGCTGAGACAAGAGGCCCCTCCCTGGCCCATCCCACCTTCCCCACGAGCACGCGCCTCCTTCTCTCTGTTATTCTTTTGTTTGCTTATTTGTTCTTGAGACAGTTCTTTACCCAAGGTGGAGTACAGTGGCACAATCATAGCTTACTGCAACCTTGAACTCCTGGGTTCACGAGATACTCCTGCCTCAGTCACTCAAGTATCTAGGACTACAGGCACGTGCCACTGCACTGGACTCATGTAAAAATTTATTATTATTGGCCAGGTGTGGTGGCTCATGCCTGTATTCCCAGCACTTTGGGAAGCCAAGGTGGGTGGATTACGAGGTCAGGAGTTTGAGACCAGCCTGACTAACATGGTAAAACCCTGTCTTTACTAAAAATACAAAAATTAGCCAGGCGTGGTGGCGGCCGCCTGTAGTCCCAGCTACTCAGGAGGCTGAGGCAAGAGAATTGCTTGAACCTGGGAGGCAGAGGTTGCAGTGAGCTGAGATCGCATCATTGCACTCCAGCCTGGGTGACAGAGTTTCCATCTCAAAAAAAAAAATTACTGTTATTATTATTAATAGAGACAACATCTCACCTGTGTTGCTCAGGCTGATCTTGGACTCCTGGACTCAAGTGATCCTCCAGCCTTGGCCACCCAAAGTGCTGGGACTATAGGCATGAGCCACCGCGCCCAGCCTCTTTGTGTTAATCTTGCTCCTCCTTCTCCTTGGAGGGTGGACTCTAGGCCAGTGGCTGGTCTGTGGAGCCCCTGCAGGGTATCCCCACCCCTCTATCTCATTGGATTCTCACAGTAATTCACAGCTAGGGCTCACAGCTGGGAGTCTCCGCCCACACCAGCCTCAAGCCAGCTGTGCACTTTACCTGCTGGTAGACCTCCACAGCTGGCTTCCACAGGTGTTTCAGGCCCAGCCCCTCCATGTCAAACACCATCAGCGCCGTCTCGATCTTCCTGCCTAGCTGCTTGGGACAGAGCCCCCATACAGGTCAGACAACAGCTCCAGCCAGGAGATCCTGGCCAGAGAGACTTGGGCACCTCTCCCCGCCTTCCTGCCATCCTACCCTCTGGCAGCCCATAGCATTTTCCAGACAAATGGAAAACACCTCACCTTTATGGGTGGCTAAGGGTGGGAGAAACCCACATTCCACCAGAGCCCTGAGTGCTGAGGGCTGGGGAAGGGGCAGGGGGCACCCTTCTCTGGTCCTGGTGCCACCCAGTAGACAGATGAGGCCCACCCCACCCCAGCTGCTCACCTTCTGAGTCTGCAGCTCACACTCACGCAAAAGCAGCTCGCAGACCTTGATGCGCTTCTGGATCATATCCTGCTTGGAGGCCGACAGCAGGAGACCCTTGGGGTCAAGGGACCCGATGATGTTGAAGTACACAGGGCAGCCTTCGTAGTCGTAGCCACACAGACCTCCCGAGTCGTACAGCCGGATGACCTGGAGGTGAGGGCAAGGTCCTGACTCGCTCCAGCTCACCAGGCTGGGTCCCTATTCCATCAGGTGGCTGGATGTGGTGGGTGGGAGGTGAGGTTGGGGGTGAGGGGCCTCAAACGGCCTGGGGGATGCTGCTCGAGGCTCACCTCGGGGGGCTGCCACGAGAGGATGTTGTCCAGGTCTTGTTGCTTCCGGAACTCCATGTGCTACAGGGACATAGCAAGAGCTGTAGGGTTCTGCAGGAAACTGGGGACACCAGGCTAGGTCCCTCTGCCCACAGTCACCAAGATCCCACCAGAGCATACCCATAGACCTAGGGATGGAGACAGGAGCTTGGGTCTGAGGCAGAAAGGGATCCAGGGAGGAAGAAAGAAGAAGCAGGAGGATGGGACAGGACCAGAGTCCCTACCCTTTTGCCACCAATCCCTGGGTGCATGGAAGGCAGGGCAGTAGGGATCATAGATGCTTACCCTCCGGAGCATGTCCTCGGATTTCTGCAGGTCAAAGTCTCGAGCTGCAAGAAGATGAGCTAAGTAGAAGCACAGGGCTAGATCTAGAAAGAGCCATTCCCTAAAAATTCGTGAGTTAATAGCTAAGGTGTCCCCAGCCTTTTCCTGACACCCCAAGAATCCATTGAGGATCCAGAAATAGTTGTTTTTTGAGACAGGGTCTTGGCTCAGTTGCGCAGGCCAGAGTGCAGTGATGTGATCAAAGCTTACTGTGGCCTCTGGCCCAAGCAATCCTCCTACCCCAGCTTCCCAAGTAGCTGGGACAACAGGCCCACATCACCATGCCTGGCTAATTTTTTTTAGATTTTTTTTTTTTTTTTTTTGGTAGAGATGGGGATCTTGTTATGTTCCCAAGCTGGTCTTGAACTCCTGGCCTCAAGCAGTCCTCCTGCCTCAGCTTTCCAAAGTGCTGGGATTATAGGCGTGGGCATCTGTGCCTAACCTAGAAATGTTTTTTTTTTTCTTTTAAAATATTTTTTGCTACAATTGGCTGTGAACTCTACCACAAGTCATGTTTTTTAAAGAGTTAAGGATCTTTAATCCTCTAAAAGACTTTGGAGAGCCCTTGAGTTCAGTTTCCAGTCTTCTTAAAACTTTCTGGAGGCTGGTCTAGCCTGTATTTGATGTCCCTCAGGAAGCAGAGACCCCTTGCCACCTGCACAGTGTTAGGGGTGGTGGGGAGTGTGGGGTTTGGATTCACACAGACTGGCGCTTTAAAGTCTAGTATTGCCCTTTTATTTCCTGTGCAGCCTCGAGCAAGTCATTTACCTTCTCTGAGCCTTAGTTTTTTTTTAATCAGTTAAATGAGAACCCTATCTTTTTCAGTTCTTCAGAGAACAACATGAGATAAAATATATAAAGTGCTTGGCCCAGTACCTGGCTCACAGTAGGTTCTCAATAAACTGTAGCTATCATGATTACCTATTTTAAAGAAATAGATATACTTTCATTGAAAACACAATGCTCTGTTTTAGAAATGCTTTGACTGTTGCTTTCTGAGACCCTCGGCTCACTGAGGACTAATTAGGGGGAGTAATTCGTCCACTCGAGGAGGAATTTGTTCACTCGTGGAGCTGAAACAATATGCAGGGTCAGAGATTTTGAAATGGAAGGGATCTGAGACGCCCTCCAGGCCTCCTCTGCTCTGATCATGAACCAGCTCCGGAAATCACTCCTGACCAGGCATGGTGTCTCACAGCTGTAATTCCAGCACTTTGGGATACCGAGGCAGGCAGATCATTTGAGGTCGGGAGTTCGAGACCAGCCTGGGCAACATAGTGAAACCCTGTCTCTACTAAAAATACAAAACTTTGCTGGGCATGGTGGTGCACACCTATAGTCCAGCTACTCGGGAGGTTTAGACATGAGAATCGCTTGAACCTGGGAGGAGGAGGCTGCAGTGAGACAAGATCACACCACTGTACTCCAGCCTAGGCGACAGGGTAAGACCATGTCTCCAAAAAAAAAAAACTCCCAATGCAACAGCTCAGCCTTGATTATCTCCCATGATGGGGAGTTCACTACCACAGAAGACATTATCATTCCATTCCTCAGCAGCTTTGACTGAACCCAAATCTGCCCTGTGGTGATTCCAACCCTGTCCTCAGAGGTCAAACAAATGTATGTAATCCCTCGTCAGTGTGGCCATTCTGTAAATATTTGAAGACAAGCCACCCAGTTCACCTGACCAATCTTTGCTCTAAGCTGTGTATTTGTTAAAATCATCTTCCGTGTCAATTCTGTCCAAGATAACGTTCTGTGATGGTGGAAATGTCCTATACCTGAGCTGCTCATCATGGTAGCCGCTAGCTGCCTGAGGCTACAGAGCAACTGAAACGTGGCAAATGTGACTTAGGACCTGGAGTTTTAATTTAAGTTAATTGTAATAGTTACATGTGGATAGAGGGTATCAAACTGAACAGGGCAGTTCTACATACTTCAGAGATTTTAAGATTTTTTCTGTATAGGTCTTGTGTCTTCTAGAATAAACTCCTGGGTTATTTTATGGGCTTTGTTGCTGTTTTGAACGGTATCTGACTTTTCGTTATCTTTTTTTTTTTTTTTTTGAGACAGAGTCTTGCTCGGATTCTAGTCAGAGCAAGGTGATTTCAGAGCCTATGTTCTTTACTTTACAGCTCCATTCCCCAAAGCCTCTACTCCTCTCCTGAGACCCTCCTTCCTTCCCTCCCTCTCTGCCTCCCCTGACCCCTGCCAGCCTCACCTCGCAGCCAGCGCAGGAGGAAGTAGTCATCAGCATTGGGCACTCTGGGCAGCAGGTCCTGGAGGTTCTCCCGGAACTGAGTGGGGGAGGAAATATGATCAGTGGGGTTCTCTTGACCTCAGGAACCACCAACCCCACCCCAGCCCTTCCACCTCATCTGCCAGTCAGCCCCACCTGGAGACCCTGCAGGGCGCTGCCCCAAACGACTTTGCCATCTGAAAAGAGGGCACCCTCCAGCCCAACATAGGAAAAACTATTGGGTCCTTCCCAAAATGTGGGAGCACCTTACATGCAGGGCTCCCATTCTGCATGTCTAAAGTGGGGCCCTGGCATCCTTATTTAAAATTTTTATTTTATTATTATTATTTTTGACATAGGGTCTCACTCTGTTGCCCAAGCTGGAGTGTACTTGCGTGATCTTGGCTCACTGCAACCTCCGCCTCCTGGGCTCAATAGATCCTCCCAACTCAGCCTCCCAAGTAGCTGGGACCACAGGCACACTCCACAACACCCAGCTAATTTTTATATTTGTTGTAGAGATGGAGTCTTGCCATATTGCCCAGGTTGGTCTCGAACTCCTTGGCTTGAACAATCCACCCGCCTCAGCTGCCCAAAGTGCTGGGATCACAGGCGTGAGCCACTGTGCCCAGCTGACAGCCTTATTTTTCACAAGGATCCCTGGGTGATTCTGATGCAGGCCAGCTAGATGGTTTTAGGAATGTTGTCCCTGATACTGCAACTTAAGGGTTGAGATTTAGAGGCAAGTTACCAAACCTCTCTGAGCCTCCGTTTCCTTATCTGTGAAATGGGGATAATAATGAACTTGTGCCAATCAAAGGAGTTTGTGCACGTAAAGCATTTAGCAGACTTGGCTCCAAGCAGGTGTCGGATAAATGTGAGCGCTCAGCCAGCGTGGACTGCCTGACGCCCTGGACAGTGGAACTTTGTGGAAAAAAAAACAGAAGCGGAGGTCAAAAGACAGGGGCTGAAAGAGAAGCCAGGAATGCCTTATCAGGACTGTGGGGGAGGAAGCGTGCCTTTTTCTACTGGCAGAGTAGAAGGATGTCATTAGCAGTTTGCGTCGGAGGCTGAGGCTTGGGTCTGAGAAAGAGAGGAGACCTCACTTCCCTGGGGACTAACAGGCTAAAGCCAAGGGCTGGGTTTGAAGGTGAATCTGTGAATCCAAATTTGGGATTAGAAACGTGAGGCTGGGCACGGCAGCTCCTGTCTGTAATCCAGCACTTTGGGAGGCTGAGGCAGAAGGGTTGCTTGAGCCCAGGAATTCAAGACCAGCCTGGGCAGCATAGTGAGACCCTTTCTCTACAAAAATACAAAAGTAGCCAGACATAGTGGCACACACACGTAGTCCCAGCTATTCAGGAAGCTAAGGTGGGAGGATCAGTTGAGCCTGGGAGGCAGCGGTTACAGGGAGCAGTCATTGCATCACTCCAGTCTGGGCAACAGAGACTCTGTCTCAAAAAAAAAAAAGAGAGAGAGAGAGAAAAAAAAAAAAAAAAGAAAAGAAAAATCAGTTTAAACAACTCCAGTGAGCAATAGCACCTGCTTTAATAATCTGAACAGGCCCCTGGCATGGAGGTTCCTGCACCAACAGCTGCAGCCTCTGGGTTCAGGAGGAAGTTTTACCTGGGGGTTGGACAAGAGTGGTGACCCCTGAGAAGCAATAACTCTGCACCCCTCAGACCCGCCAGGTGAGTGGGTTTCCTCCTTTGAACACATCCCTGCTTTGCAGATGAAACTTAGGCTCAGGGGGTGGAGAATCTTCCCCAGGGACACAGAAAGGAAGCGTCAAGATCAGGAAGATCCACCCTTGGAGGCCATGCCCCCCATGGAATGGGTACAAGTGCAAGAGAAGGCCACTAAGCAGGTGCTGGGAAGGGTGAGGAGTGACTGGGAGAAAACTCATCTTATTATGATGCCACTGGCAGGAAAGCAGTGCACCAGAGGGGCTGAAACTGAACTTGGGAAGGAGCTAGAAGAAAATGCTCCTAGACTTGGTTGCCCAGACCTCTGGGACCATGGGCGACCTCTTTCCCTTCTTCCTACTTTTCTCTTTTCCCCAAATTTAAAAAATAACAAGCATCCACTACTTTTTTTTTTTTTTTTTTTTTTAGACGAAGTCTTGCTCTATTGCCAGGCTGGAGTACAGGTCATTGCGACCTCTACCTTGAGGGTTCAAGCAATTCTCTTGCCGCAGCCTCCCGAGTAGCTGGGACTACAGGCATAGGCTGTCATCCTTGGCTAATTTTTGTATTTTTTTTAAGTAAACACAAGTTTCATCATGTTGGCCAGGCTGGTCTCGAACTCATGACCTCATGTGATCCACCCGCCTCAGCCTCCCAAAGGGCTAGGATTACAGGTGTGAGCCACCTTGCCCAGCCGCATTCATACTTTTAAATAATGGAAGAAATAAGAATTATAAGAATAATTTCTTCATATCATTTAAAGCTCTCTGGCCCACGGGCATCTACGTCATAGTTCACCTCCAAAGGCCAGAAAACCTCCAAAAATAGCTCCCACTAGGAGCACAGTGCCTGGGGCTTCCCAGGGGCCACCACCAGTGGGGAGACCCCCACCTTCCTCACCTGAGGGCCCCTCCTTCACTGGGGAACCCATTATTTCCCCTGAGGGCCCTCTTTCCCCTGGGGACCAGTCTCCTCCCAGGGTTCTCTCTCCTTCCTGGAGGGCCTTTCCACAGGGCAGAAGCGTTGAAGCACATCATTCCCCCCATAACTCTTAAGCTGCCTTTCATAGTGCCGAAGTGCGAGCCCCCATCCCCCCGGCCGGCTGTGACACCTCCTCTCCCCCAAACTCAAAGTCAGTTTCAAATCCTTGGCTATCAAAAACCACATTGTTGCTGTGATATCTAATTCCTGGACACTCTCTCCTTTCTCCACGGCTGTGACACTCCAGGCACAGCCTATAGGACTATCTCAAGGTCACCTCCCCAAAAAGACCCCTCCATTTCTCTCTCTCTCTCTCTTTTTTTTTTTGAGACAGAGTCCCTATCACCCAGGCTGGAGTGGAATGGCGTGATCTCAGCTCATTGCAACCTCTGCCTCCCAGGTTCAAGCGATTCTCCTGCCTCAGCCTCCCGAGTAGCTGGGACTACAGGCGCCTGCCACCACGCCCAGCCATTTTTTGTATTTTTTTAATAGAGACAGGGAACGCCATGTTGCCCAGGCTGGTCTCGAACTCCTGACCTCAGGTGATCCACCTGCCTCAGCCTCCCAAAGTGTGGGATTACAGGCGTGAGTACCTGGCCGCCTCCATCTCTTTTAAATAATTATAATAAAGGCCAGGCACAGAGGCTCACGCCTGTAATCCCAGCACTTTGAGAGGCCGAGGCAGGCAGATCAGGAGGTCAGGATATCAAGACCATCCTGGCCAACGTGGTGAAATCCCGTCTCTACTAAAATACAAAAAATTAGCCGGGCGTGGTGGTGTGCGCCTGTAGTCCCAGCTACTTGGGAGGCTGAGGCAGGGGAATCACATGAACCTGGGAGGCAGAGGTTGCAGTGAGCTGAGATCGCACAGCCTGGTGACAGAGTGAGACTCCGTCAAAAAATAAATACATAAATAAATAAAAATTAAAGATAGGGAAGCTTGGGCCCTAAGGACAAATCACAAAGAGAAACCAAACAAACAAATGTTGCAATCTGGGCATGAAATCTAGGAGGAGTCTGTCTACCCAAGGCTGCCCCAGCAGCAGGATGGCAGCACCACCCCCTCCCCCACAACCGGGGAACAAGGGCCAGGGCCGGTGGTGGGGAGCAGGCAAGGTCAGAAGACTGGATTCGGCCCCAAGTCCCTCAGAGATGGACTCTTGTCCCGCGCGCTGCACCTAGCGGCCTCAGCAATCTCGCGCGGATGGAAAGGCAGAACAGAGGAGCTCTCTCCGGGCTCGTTGTTCCCGTCCGTACAATGGGGGCTCCAGCCGGGTTCCGAAGCACCAGGCTGCTCGGGGCCCCTCCCCAATCCTCCCAGCCCGCTACGCGCCTCACCCTGGACAGCGCCTCCTGCTGCTGGGGGCTCAGGTCCCCGACTCGGCCGCTCATGGTGCCCGCGGGTGCAGAAGGGCGCAGGGCGCAGGTCCTCCGGGCCGCCGCCTGGCCCCGTGGCCGCCGCCGCCTGGTTGTGCCTGCAATGCCAGATGTTGGTCCCGCCCCGACGGGAGAGAGAGGCGCTGGGCCTGCCCCGCCCCGCCCCGTTCTCTCCTCCCCTCGAGGATTTTTGCTGCGGTCACCAAGGGCACCCTATCTGGGACAGGGAGGTGGTGACCCGCCCAGAGAGGGGTCTGGAGCACAACCTCGAGTCTGGGGCAGCTGGAGGCACCCCACTTCCAAGTCTCCTCACTGCAGGGGCTTCTACCTGTTCGCAGGTGGAGGGAAAGGAAACTTGCCCCTTCCCAGCAAAACAGAAGAAATAACAAACAAACAAACAAAACAACTTTTCTTATTTTTAATAAAATGGAGATGGGGTTTTGCTATGCTGGTCTGGAACTGGTTTTGCTACCAGGCTGGTCTGGAACTCCTGGCCTCAAGCAATCCTCCCCCCTCTGCCTGCCAAAGCCTGGGATTAGGGATGTCAACCACCACACCAGGCCAAGTGCTCAACCCTCTAGGATCCCCAGGGCTTTTGTCTAAGGACCCCTGAGCTCCTTCCACTGGCCTTGAGCACAGCCTGGGACCTGTCTGCTCACTGACGGATAGGACAGCTTTATGTGCAACATGGTGCCTGCCCTCAAGACGGTTGGAAGGATAAGAGGACACACCCTGGGTCAGCAGAATGCCTGCTGTTGACTACTTAGTAAGTGCTGGCTGTTAGGAATCTATTTCATAATTTTGTTATTAATGAGGCTGTCACCAGAGCTGGGAGCTGTAAGGGTGGAGATCCTGAGATGACCCAGGTGTGGAGCTCCTGGGTGAGAGCCACAGTCTGAAGGCAGAGGAATGCAAGGTGGCAGCCGAGGACTGATGGAAGCCCTGGGAGGAATGACAGAGGGGATGGAGAGCCAAGAGGACACTCTGGCTGACACAAAAGAGCCAGGTGGAGATCACTAGGAAAAGCGAGAAAAAAAGTTCAGCTGGGTTCAGTGGCTCATGCCTGTAATCCTGGCACCTGGCACTTTGGGAGGCCAAGGAAGGTGGATCATATGAGGTCAGGAGTTTGAGACCATCCTGGCCAACATGGTGAAACCCTGCCTCTGCTAAAAATACAAAAATTAGCTGGGCATGGTGGTCTGTGCCTGTAGTTCCAGCTACTCGGGAGGCTGAGGCAGGAGAATCGCTTGAACCTGGGAGGTTGAGGCTGCAATGAGCCAAGACCATGCCACTGCACTCCAGTCTGGACAACAGAGCCAGATTCTGTCTCAAAAGAAGAAAACAGAAGTTGGCTGTGTATGAATTTTCAAGAGATGGGTAGAGGGGACATGACCCTGACCTCATGGGCTCAAGTGATCCTCCCACCTCAGCCTCTGGAGTAGCTAGGACTACAGTCTCACCCCACCACACCTGGCTAACTTTTTATTTATTTTTTATTTTTTTATTTTATTATTTATTTATTTATTTATTTATTTATTTTTTGAGACGGAGTTTCACTCATGTTACCCAGGCTGGAGTGTAATGGCGCGATCTCGGCTCACCGCAACCTCTGCCTCCTGGGTTCAGGCAATTCTCCTGCCTCAGCCTCCTGAGTAGCTGGGATTACAGGCACGCACCACCATGCCCAGCTAATGTTTTGTATTTTTAGTAGAGACGGGGTTTCACCATGTTGACCAGGATGGTCTCGATCTCTTGACCTCGTGATCCACCCGCCTCGGCCTCCCAAAGTGCTGGGATTACAGGCTTGAGCCACCGCACCTGGCCTTTTTTTTTTTTTTTTTTTTTAATAGACGTGGTGTTTCACCATGTTAGCCAGGCTGGTCCCAAACTCCTGAGCTCAAGCCATTCCATCCGCCTCAGCCTCCCAAATCGCTGGGATTGCAGGCGTGTGCCACTGCTCCTAGCCTCATTAATTAATTTTATATAAGTTACATATTGAAATGATATTTTGGAATATATTGGGATAATATGTTGTTAAAAGTACTTTCACCTGTTTGTTTTGACCTTTTAATAATTTTCATTATTTTATTTTTTATTTTACTTTTGAGATGGAGTTTCACTCTTGTTGCCAGGCTGGAGCACAATGGTGTGATCTCAGCTCACCACAACCTCCTCCTCCCAGGTTCAAGTGATTCTCCTGCCTCAGCCTCCTGAGTAGCTGGGACTACAGACATGCGCCACCCCGCCTGGCTAGTTTTGCATTTTTAATAGAGACAGGGTTTCTCCATGTTGTTCAGGCTGGTCTTGAACTCCTGACCTCAGGTGATCCGCCCGTCTCCACCTCCCAAAGGGCTGGGATTACAGGCATAAGCCACTGTGCCCGGCCTGGAAACAATTTTAAAGTAAGCTATGGTGCTTAATTAATGTGGTTGATAAAGGGTTTATAACAACATGGAAACAATAACTACCAAACAGTTTGGGAAAGATGGGCCCACACAAAGTATTCTTTATGCTTCTGGAACATAAAGCAAAAACTACTCAGTAAAAGAAAAACTGGATAAGAAAAGAAAATTGGGGCTGGGCCCGGTGGCTCATGCTTGTAAACCCAACACTTGGGAGGCTGAGGTGGGTGGATCACTTGAGCCCAGGAGTTCAAAACCAGCCTGGGCAACAAAGTGAGACCCCATCTCTGCAAAAAATCAGAAAATTAGCTAGGTGTGGTGGCACATACCTGTGGTCCCAGCTACACCAGAGGCTGAGGCAGGAGGTTTGCCTGAGTCTGGGAGATTGAGGCTAAAGCGAGCCACTGCACTCCAGCTTTGGCAACAGAGAGAGACCTTGTCTCTAAAAAAAAATCTGTTTTAAATAAATTTGCTCCAACTTTTCCCCGTTTCTGAGGAGTGGAAAAAGTCATAGTTTGAAATACCAGAGGTAACAAATTACCTCCCAAGAGAGATTTTTCTTTAACTAGCACCTACAGGTACTTTCTACTTACCCGGTTATCTCTAAGGGTTTGTAAATATTATTATAGCTCAGGGCTGACCAGTGGAAAAATAATACAAGCTACACAGACAACTTCAAATCCTCTAGAGCTGCATAAAAATTCATTGTAAGCAGGCAGTGGTGACTTGCACTTGTAATCTCAGTTGCTTGGGAGGATCTGAGGTGGGAGGATCACTTGAGGCCAGGAGTTCAAGACCAGCCTAGACAACAAAGCAAGACCTTGTCTCTAAAAAAATTTTTTTAAAAATTAGCTAGAAAAAATTTACCAGATGTGGTGACTCGCACCTGTGGTCCCAGCTACCTGGGAGGCTGAGGTGGGAGGATTGCTTGAGCCCAAGAGTTTAAGGCTGCAGTGAGCTACGATCACATCACTGCACTCCAGCCTCAGAAACAGAGCGAGAATCCATCTCAAAACAAAAAATTTATTTTAATAATATATCATGCCTGGCATAGTGGCTCACGATGCTAATCCCAGCACTTTGGGAGGCCAAGGCAGGGGGGATCACCTGAAGTCAGGAGTTCAAGACCAGCCTGGCCAACAAGGTGAAACCCAGTCTCTACAAAAATACAAAAGTTAGCTGGGCATGATGGTGGGTGCCTGTAGTCTCACCTTCTTGGGAGACTGAGGCAGGAGAATTGCATGAACCCAGGATGCAGAGGTTCCAGTGAGCTGAGATCATGCCATTGCATTCCAGCCTGGGGAACAGAGAGAGACTCCGTCTCAAAAACAACAACAAAAAATATATCCAAAATATTACCATGTTAACAATATGTTAATCAATATGTTAATTATCTCATTAATAATTAATAGTATGTTGCATTCTTTTCATGTACTAAGTCTGAAATCCTATGTGTATTTAATACAGCACGTTTCAGTTGTAACTAGCCACATTTTGAGTGAGTGTTCAATAGGCCACATATGTCCCCCACTAAATTCGTGTCGAAGTCCTATTCCCTGGTACCTTAGAATGTGACCTTACTTGGAAACACGTCATTGCAGATGTAATTGTGATCATATGGGAATAGCATGGGCCCCTAGCCCAGTATGTCCTTATAAACGGTGGCATTTGGATGCAGATGGGGAGACACGCACATAGCAAGAACGTCACATGAAGACGAAAACCGAGATTGTGGAGTGATGCATCTATAATACATGTCAGGGGCACAAACGATTGCTGGCCAACCATCAGAAGCTAGGGGAGAGATGTGGAACAGAACCTTCCCCACAGTCCTCAGCAGGTACCAACCTTGCTGACACCTTGATCTTGGACTTCCAGCTTCCAGAATTCTGAGAATAAAATTCTGTTGTTCAAGCCACTCAGCATGGTCCCTGTGCTACAGCAGTCCTAGTGCACTCATAGGATGAGTGGTTGCCATAGAGGACCGTGCGGCATTAGTGCATTTAATCCTCCTGCCTGTGCTGTGCAGTCAGTACTTTACCCCGCTTTACGGGCTGGGAAACTGAAGCTCGAAGAGCCTCCTGAGGTCTCATATCCAGCAAGCAGCAAAGCCAGGACTGGAGCCCTAGTGCTCATCACTATGCCGTTGTCCTTCTGCCGGCTGAGCTCCCCTGATTGTAGGTCACTCTCATGTCCAACACAGGGCAGACATCCTCCCCTGAGCCTGCAGCACACAGATGCTTCCTTCAAACTTCAGCTGTTCCGGGCATGGGGAACTTTACTTCTAACCATCTGGGTGCCAGTGGCTTGAGGGGTGCCCTTCTCCTCTGGCCTTCCGGAATGTGGCTCACGCCCACAGTCCCTCCTGACCCATGAGCTGTTTGAGCTTTTAACCAGGAGGTCCGGGGAGACCCATGAGCTGAGAGGCTCGACTATGATGACGGCGCTGTCATGGCATGCAACCTGCATCCCACATCTTAATGCCCACACACGGTGATGCCTCTCTCCCACCTTCCAGGTGTTTCTAAAGTTTCTGGCATTGTTCATCAGCCGCAGGCCCCCTGCCGGCAGCCCTCGTTAAAGCTGGTGACCTGCCAACTGGAGAGAACTCTGTAGGGTGAATGGCATGCATTGCAGGAAGTGAGATGGGGCTTTGCTCCTGCATCAAAGCTGCATCAGCCTCTCCCTGAGGACGTCTTGACCAGACAGATGCCACTGGACGCTCCTCCAAGTATGTAGGACTTGGCTCGAGTGACTCTGGGGAGAAGGCCTGGAAGAAGCTGCCTGCCCCAGGTGCCCGGGGCAGGGCAGCCTCACACCTGGGCCTGACTGGGAGGTGGAGACGAGGCCCTAGGGCCTAATCAAAGGAGTTTTCTTGGCTCCCCTCACCAATCCAGGGTGACTTCAGGGAAAGGAGGGGCCTGGTGTGGCCATGCCCTCCCAACCTCCCCAAGGAAGGGAGATGGCCACTAGGGCCTGGGAGAGAGAGGGAGGGGGAAGGGGAACCTCACCAGCTGCTCTAAGGTCCTGGGACCAGGGAAAAAGGTGGGTTAGGGTTCAGGGGCCCTAGGGCCACACTTAGACTTCTTTCTTTCCCTACGAAAGCCAGGAGGAGGCCGGGCGCGGTGGCTCATGCCAGTAATCACGGCACTTTGGGAGGCTGAGGTGGGTGGATCACCTGAGGTCAGGAGGTCAGGCAGAGGTTGCAGTGAGCTGAGATTGCACCACTGCACTCCAGCCTGGGTGATAAGCGTGAAACTCCATCTAAAAACAAAAAAGCCAGGAGGAGGTGGGTGCAGTGGCTTATGCCTATAGACCCAGCACCTTGGGAGGCCAAGGTGGGAGGATTGCTTGAGGCCAGAAGTTTGAGACCACCTTGGGCAACACAGTGAGACTATATCTCCTCAAAAAGGAAAAAAAATTAGTCAATAGTGTAGCAAGCACCTATAGTCCCAGCTACTTGGGGGGTCTGAGGTGAGAGGCTCACTTGAGCCCAGGAGTTTGGAGGTTGCAGTGAGCTATGATTGTGCCACTTAACTCCAGCCTGGGCAACAGAGCAAGACCCTGTCTCAAAAAAAAAGGCTGGATATGGTGACTCACGCCTGTAATCCCAGCACTTTGGAAGGCTGAGGCGGGTGGATCACCTGAGGTCAGGAGTTTGAGACCAGCCTGGCCAACATGTCGAAACCCTGTCTCTATTAAAAATACAAAAAATTAGCTGGGCATGGTGGTGGGTGCCTGTAATCCCACCTACTTGGGAGGCGGAGGCAGGAGAATCACTTGAACCCAGGAGGCGGAGGTTGCAGTGAGCTGAGACCACGCCATTGCACTCCAGCTTGGGCAACAAGAACAAAACTTCATCCCAAAAAAAGAAAAAGAAAAAGCCAGCAAGTCCCTGGCCTTTCCCAAGCCACAGGGCACCAGGTCAGGAGTATATGGGGCCATTCAATCTCCCCCTGATGCTTTCTCCTACCACAGGGCCTTTGGACATGCTGCTCCCTCCCTGCACACTGCCTAGTTAATGCCTCCTCATGTCCTCAGACCTCCTGGCTAAAAGCTCAAACAGAACCCTACTCTTCTTTTTCAGGGTATGATTTTCATTAGGCATTGCTTATGGTGACAGCTTGACTCACCCCCTTAACTCTCACCACATCTGCCGCGCTCACCATGGTACCCATGGCCCTATTTTACAGGTGCAGAGACTGAGCTTCTGAGGCTGGTAACAGCCTGAGTCAGGATTTGAAACCTTATCCATCTGCACCCAAGGCCTCTTGCCCTTAACCACCACACCAACCTGGCTCCCTGAAGATAGTGTGTTCCAGGAGAGGGCTAAGCAACAGCACTGCACTGGGGGCTCCTGGAACGTCTCCTAGAGGAGATGGCATTTCAGCTGGGTCTCTAAGGTAGAAATGGGAGGAGGAAATTCTGGGTAGAGGTGACCACCCAAGGAAACTCACAGAGGTCAGAGAGAAGAGAAATATCATGAAGGCAGCGTACTTAAAAAGATCAAGGGGAGGCCAGGCATAGTGGCTCACGCCTGTAATCCCAGTACTTTGGGAGGCCAAGGGGGGCAGATCATGAGGTCAGGAGATCGAGACCATCCTGGCCAACATAGTGAAACCCCATCTTTGCTAAAAATACAAAAATTAGCTGTGCGTGGTGGCGTGTGCCTCTAATCCTAGCTACTGGGGAGGCTGAGGCAGGAGAATGGCTTGAACCAGGAAGTTGGAGGTCGCAGTGAGCCAAGATCACACCACTGCACTCCAGCCTGGTGATAGAGCAAGACTCCGTCTCAAAAAAAAAAAATTGAGGGTAGGTCCCCAAGGAACTTCAGGCCATGCTGGGGACTTTGGGCCATCCCCTCTCAGTGGTGGGGAGCCATGGAAAGTTTGAAAGGAAGAGACCGATGTGATTCCTCCTGTGCCTGGAAGATAACCCTGGGCCTGATCTGAAGAATGACCTGGGAATAGCAGACATTCAGAGCAGGGAAACTGGTCTGATGGCTGTTGCAAAGATTCATGATGGGTGTGAGAGTGGACCTTGTAGAAGCAAGCCGTGGGCAGGGAGAGGTCAGTGCCTTACCTTTGCTCCACACCAGATCTCTGTCAGCAAGCTCACTCAGGGAGTATTAAGGGCTGGGTATTGCTTGGTGCCTGGTCTGTGGACATTATGTTTTACCTGTAAATTACAAAGTCATTACAGCTGATTGTTTTGAGAATTTCAAATAACTTTGATGCAGGGCAGGCAAGCTCTAAAGTGGGGCTTAGCCTTTGGGGGTTCTTGACTTTGCCCAGGAAATAATTCAAGGGTAAGCTGGAGGTAGAAGAAAACAGCTTTATTGAAGAGGAAGTGTTGCAGCTCTGTGCCGGCCCCTGCAGAGTGGGACTACCCCGTAGGCAGGGAGTAGCAGCTCAGGGCAGTTTTGTAGTCACATTTATACCCACTTTTAATAACATGCAGATCAAGGGGTGGTTTATGCAGAAATTTCTAGGGAAGGGGTAGTAGCTTTTGGGTCATGGGGTCATTGCCATGGAAAGGGGCAGTAACTCCCAAGTGTTGTTATGGCAATGGTGAACTCACGTGGCACACTGGTGGTCACGTCTAATGGAAAGCTGCTTCCACCTCGGCCCTGTTTTAGCTTGTCCTCAATTTGGTCCAGTGTCCAAGCCCTGCCCCTGAAGCTGAATCCTGCC
Organism: Sapajus apella; assembly: GCF_009761245.1. Taxonomy (NCBI): domain Eukaryota; kingdom Metazoa; phylum Chordata; class Mammalia; order Primates; family Cebidae; genus Sapajus; species Sapajus apella. Next base: position 6,824,447 of record NW_022437035.1, read on the forward strand.
TCCTGCCTCACCTTGAACAGCAATAATGCAGAAATCCAGTGGTCCCCAAAATTAGCACTACACTTATATTTAAACCTATTCCTAAACATCCCACCTGAAATTAATCTGTGGATTGATTCTTTCTGTTCTTGCTTTTATATCTTCCTAGAGTGTAGTCACATGGTTACAGCATAGGGTTACAGCTGCACACTTTGACATCTTCTGTGAGTTTCAAAATTAGCACTTTACTATTTTGTTGGAGTTGTTATCTGAATAGGCCCAAATGAAACCATAAAATTGGCATTAGACATTTCTTGGTGTTACAACTCCAAGTTATTAACCAATTAACTCTACATTGCAGGGGACATGGAGCCTGGAAGCAGATTGCTGAGACCACGTTACTGCACTCCAGCCTGGGTAACAGAGTAAGACTTCGTCTCAAAAAAAAAAGGCCGGGCATGATGACTCACACCTGTAATCCCAGCAAGTTGGGAGGCTGAGGTGGGCAGAACATGAGGTCAGGAGATCGAGACCATCCTGGCTAACACAGTAAAACCCCATCTCTACTAAAAATACAAAAAATTAGCTGAGTATGGTGGCATGAGCATGTTGTCTCAGCTACTCAGGAGGCTGAGGCAGGAGAATAGTTTGAACCTGGTAGGCAGCGGTTGCAGTGAGTTGAGATCGTGCCACTGCAGCCTGGGCAACAGATTGAGACTCTGCCTCAAAAAAAAAAAAAAAAAAAGAAAGAAAGAAAGACAAAAGGAGCCTAGCATCCTGGAGTTCCTGTGTCTTCCCACCCCTGGTCGCCCTGTTGGGATCGTATCAGGACCCAGACCCTAAGAGGCTCAGCCTGCTCCTTTTGACAGAATGCACTCAGTCAGAGGGTACAGAAAGATGGGAAGGAAGGGACCCTCGGAGGGCAAGGTTAATCTCAGGAGTGAGGCAGAGGCGAGGCGGGATGAGGGCTGGATGGAAAACACTTGAGGAGGCAGGAGCTGTAGGGTGATCCTCCCAGTCCCAGGAGAGCCACACCAGTCTCCCCCTGTCCTTGGAAAGGGGATTAGGAGTTCCCTGAAGACTGAACTGTGGGAGGCTCAGCCACAAAGGTCTGCTATGGTGGTTAGCCTGGCCCAGGAAACTGCTGCCTGCCGAGTGCCAGCCGTGGGACATGAGGGTCTGGCTCTCAGTGGTGTCCTTGGCACCCAGCCTGAGGCCAAGGCCCAAGTGGCTGTGGGTCAGACAGGAGGCCCTGGGAGGTGTGGTGCAGAAGACGAATTCCTTAGCAGAGTGTCCTGCAATTCATCAGAGCCTCATGCTCAGCCGAGCCACAGGAATTTGACATCACTCATTCATTCATTCACTCATTCATTAATTCATTCGTGATGCAATAGCTACTCCATGCTGTGCACCAGCCCAGAGCTTGAGGTTGTTAGTGGAGAACTCTAGGTGGTAAATGTCAGGAGGCCCTGTGTGAACCACCAGGGCTTCATCTGGCAAGAGGCTTTTCAGGCCAGCAGCCCACCTAGCTCCTGATCAAGGGCCTATCTGTTCTTCCAGAGCAGAGACCCAGGCCTCCCCTTCCCTTTAGCGGGGGCTGCCACTAAGCTGGAGTATGCACAAGGGGCTGCCTGCCTGGCTGCTAGAGCCATCATCACCATGGCCAAGGTCGCACCCACCCATGTGTATACTGAGAGCTGAACCTGATGTCCAGGGCCCACATGGGCGGCTGCTGTCTGTCACCACTCCACAGTGCTTATTGAACTTCGATGGATACTACGCCATGGATTCAGTAGCATGCCAGTGATTCTCCCACATGCACACACCATTCAAAGGGAAGAGTCTGGCTGGGCATGGACTACTGTGGGAGACACAGGCGGGAGCATCCTTTGAGGCCACGAGTTAGAAACCAGCCTGGGCAACAAACAGAGTGAGACCCTGTCTCTACAAAACATTAAAAAATTTATTGGGGCTGGGAGCAGTGGCTCTTGTCTGTAATCCCAGCACCTTGGGTGGCTGAGGCAGGCGGATCACGAGGTCAGGAGTTTGAGACCAGGCTGGCCCACATGGTGAAACCTCATCTCTACTAAAAATATAAAAATTAGCTGGATGTGGTGGTACATGCTTGCAGTCCGAGCTACTCAGGAGGCTGAGGCAGAAGAATCACTTGAAACCGGGAGACAGAGGGTGTAGTGAGCCAAGATGGCATCATTGCACTCCAGCCTGGGTGACAGACAGAGAAAGAAAAAAAATAATAACTGTTGTGTGTGCCTGTAGTCCCAGCTAGTTGGTAAGCTGAGGCGGGAGGATCGCTTGAGCCCAGGAGTTTGAGGCTGCAGTGAGCTATGATCATGCTACTTACTGCACTCCAGCCTGGGTGACAGAACAAGGCCCTGTTTCTAAAAAATTAAAATTAAAATTAAAAAAAGGAAGAGTCTATGGAAAGTCATATAACTTCACAAGCTAATGGCAGCGGAAGCCAGTAGGTACGGAACCAGCAGAGGCTACACAAAGGCCACAGAGACACATGCCCTGAACCTGGAGCCCTGAGTCTGGACGAGGGGTCTCTGCAGGGTGAGTGAGGAGCCAGCCTCACATAGCCTGAAAGAGCAGGCACCCTTGGAACTATCCAGAAACAGGGCAGGTGGGAAGGTTGAATTCTGGGGCAGGCATAAGGGAGTCTCTGAGGCTACATGCAAGAGACCAGGGGCAGGGCTGGCCCACACTGCCGGTGGAGCTGGCAGCCAGACGGGAGGAGATTGGGGAGGGCATCGGGCCCAGAGTGCACCTTGAGGTCAGAACTGGGGGCACCTCACGGGGGCCTGTAGGGCAGCCAGGGCAAGCACAGGAAGGTGAGAGCAAGATGCATGGAGGAAGATTGTGGGACAGGGCAGCGCGGCTCCCTGGTGGGCTCCAACACAGTTTTCAGCTCCCAATAGCAGCTGCCTTCCCCCGGAGGCTTGCTGGTGCCTGTGGAATCTCATTTATCCTTATAGCAACCACTGTATGAGGCAGGTACTCTCTCACCCATTTGCCAGGAGGAAACAGAGGCTCAGAGAGGTCTGATCTCCCGCCAAAACCACACGGTGAGTGCCAGAAACAGCCCTGGAACAACCGCCTGTCTCATCTCACACACCAGGCCCTTTACTTCCCTTCCCTTCCCCTTCCCTTCCCCTTCCCTTTTTCTTCCCTGTCTCTTTCTCTTCCTTTTCTCTTTCTCTCTCTTTCTTTTACTTCCTTCTTTCCTTCCACCCTTCTTTCCTCCCTCCCTCCCTCCCTTCCTTCCTCCCTTCCTTCCTTCCTTTTCCCCCCTTCCCCTTCCCTTCCCTCCCCTTTCATTCTCATCCCTTCCCTCCCCTCCCCTTGCTTTCCCTCCCCTCGATTACCCTCCCCTCCCCTCCTCTCCTCTCATTTCCTTCTTTCTTTCTTTCCTTTCCTTCCTTTTTTCTTCCCTTCCCCTTCCCTTCCGTTCCGTTTCCTTTTTCTTTTCTTCTACAGAGACAGAGAACTCCTGGACCCCAGTGATTTTCCCGCCTCAGCCTCCCAAAGAACTGGAATTACAGGTGTGAGATTCACCACACCCAGCTGACCATGCCTTTTTCGTGTTCATGAAAAGATGCTCAGCATCACTACTCATTGAAGCAATGTAAATTAAAACCACATTAACCACAGACCTATTCAATTCGTTAATATCAAAATAACTGACAGCACCAGGCAAGGATGGGAAGCATCTGGAATGCTCACATGCTGCTTGTGGGAGAATGGTGCAACCTCTGTGCAAAACAGCTTGCCAGTTCCCATGACATTAAACGTACCCTTCCCATAGGTCCCAGAGGGACTCTACTCCTGGGTATTGATACCCTAGAGAAGTGATCACAAAAAATCTGTACATGAATGCTGATAAAAGGTTTATTCATCATCACTCCCACACTGGAAGCAACTCAAAAAGCCTTTAACAAGGGAAGGGATAAACATAGAGTGGTCCATCCATACAGTGGTATATTACTCAGCAACTAAAAGCAACTAAATATTAACACATGCGACAAAGTGAATGAATCTCAGAGGCATTATGCCGACAAAAGAAAGCCAGAATCAAAGGGTAGATATTGCACAATTCCATTTATATGGCATTATTGAAAAACTCAGAAGTGTAGGGACGAACAGATCAGTGGCTGCCAGGGGAGAGGCTGCGGGAGAGCAAGTCCTGCTGAATGGCCACGTTTCCATTTTTGGACAGGATTCCTGCAAAGTAGGCAATTAGGGAAGTACTTTGGCTGTCACCTGGGGCTGCCACATTGAGAACAAGCTGGGACAACATATGAGCGACAGGATTCTTAGAAAGAATCTCAGCTGATGGCATAGCCAGATCAAAAGAGGCCTAATCGCAGGACAAGGTTCTCGTAGGACTGTGGGCTGACCTCGTGTGAGGCTCAGTCTGACATCTTTTTTTTTTTTTTTTTTGAGACAGGGTCTTGCTTTGTTGCCCAGGCTGGAGGGCAGTGGTGCAATCTCAACTCACTGCAACCCCTGCCTCCTGGGTCCTAGAGATTCTCCCACCTCAGCCTCCCGAGTAGCTGCAGGCACTTGCCACCACACCTGGCTAATTTTTGTATGTTTTTAGGGACAGGATTTTGCCATGTTGCCCAGGTTGGTCTCAAACTCCAGGCCTCAAGCAATCCACGTGCCTCAGCCTCCCAAAGCGCTAAGATTACAGGTGTAAGCCACTGCTCTCGGCCAGTCTGAAATCTTAACCAGGAGATTGGATGAAGATCCAGAGCTCAAGCAGATTCTCAGGTGTTGTAACAGTGGGAGGGAACATGTATATGGAGAGTTTAAAATTCTTTCTAGGCCGGGCGCGGTGGCTCAAGCCTGTAATCCCAGCACTTTGGGAGGCCGAGGCGGGTGGATCACAAGGTCAAGAGATCAAGACCATCCTGGTCAACATGGTGAAACCCCGTCTCTACTAAAGCTACAAAAAATTAGATGGGCATGGTGGCGCGTGCCTGTAATCCCAGCTACTCAGGAGGCTGAGGCAGGAGAATTGCCTGAACCCAGGAGGCGGAGGTTGCGGTGAGCCGAGATCGCCCCATTGCACTCCAGCCTGGGTAACAAGAGTGAAACTTCGTCTCAAAAAATAAATAAATAAATAAATAAATAAATAAAATAAAATAAAATAAAATAAAATTCTTTCTAGACGGGAAACGTGAGGTTGGAGTTCCATTCAGAGCAGCACTGCCAACTGCCTGCCAGGGAACTGTTTGAGTCATGTCTTTTATTTTCTGCATGCTTTAACATCTGAGGTTTTGCTGGCCCTGGAGGGCCTGGCTCTCCTAGAGATATGGCAACTTGCCCATAAATGCACTTTCGGAATGCAAACCAACTCATATAAACCATCTTCCAACCACCTCCTTTATCAGACTCTCACACTCCAGACCACCAGCCACCTGCTGTAATCACCCCAGGGCAAGATACCAGACAGCTAGTGACAGCCCTTATTCCACAGAGCCTGCTGAAATTATTCAAACTAGGAAATCTTAATTAAGCTTGCTTACCCTGCCTCACCAGTTCCTTCCTGCAGGAACCTTTATAAAAGGAAAGTTGCTTTGCCTGGAGTTTTTTCCTCTCATCTGGGTTGTGTTCGGCCCTGACGCCTTCCTGGGAACACCTCCTCCTCTCCCCATGGCACAGTGTCCCTTCCTCTTGGGAACTGTGGGTAATAAACTATCTTTTCATGGTAATTATTTCCTGATCTGTCAGCTATACTAGATTTCAAATTTTCTGTTAATGCCATTTTATTCTATTTTTTTGAGACAGTCTCACTCTGTTGCCCAGGCTGGAGTGCAGTGGAATGATCTTGGCTCACTGCAGCCTCCATCTCTCAAGTTCAAGCGATTCTCCTGCCTCAGCCTCCCAGGTAGCTGGGATTACAGGCATGCACTACCACGCCCGGCTAAAGGGGGAAAGAGGGAGGGAGGGGGAAGCCAAGAGCCTACAGGACCCCATAGTCCCAGGCAGTCTCCCGTCCAAGTCCTAACTAGGCCTGGCCTGCTTAGCTTCCGAGATCAGACAAGATCCAGCGTGTTCAGGGTGGTACTGCCGTACACCAAGTGGTCTGTTTTAAGCCTTACAGCAAAGAGTAACCTGAAATCACCTGATGTTAACCAATCAGTTATCTTTCTATGGTTCTGTCTCCCTGTCCTTGACTTACCAGAAAAGTATTGTAGCTTTGAAATGATAGATCTGCTTTTTGTTTTGTTTCTGCTTTCTTCAGCCCCTTTTCTGTCCATAAAGCCAAACTACTCTGCTTGACTCATTGGAACACTTACTCTATCTCATAATATGAAATGTCTGATTCTAGAATTGCAATAGAGATCATTGAGACCTTTAATCCAAATTTGTTGTAATTTTGTCATTGACAGTTCCCTCCCACACTGAGCAGGGCTGAGCTGTGTACCTGATACATTGCTGTAGAAATGATGAAATTTGGCCGGGCGAGGTGGCTCATGCCTGTAATCCCAGCACTTTGGGAGGCCGAGATGGGTAGATCACCTGAGGTCAGGAGTTTGAGACCAGACTGGCCAACATGACAAAACCTCATCTCTACTAAAAATATAAACATTAGCTGGGTCTGCTGGCACATGAATCCCAGCCACTTCCAGCTACTTGGGAGGCTGAGGCAGGAGAATCACTTGAACCTTGGAGACGGAGGTTGCAGTGAGCTGAGATCACGCCATTGCACTCCAGCCTGGGTGACAGAGTGGGACTCCATCTCAAAAAAAAAAAAAAAAAGAAATGATGGAATGTGACTCCGAAAGCTTCATTGTAAAGACATCACCACTTCCTCCCTGCTCACTGGGATACTCATGGTGGAAGCCAATTGGCATGTTGTGAGGATGCTCAAGCAGCCCCTGTGCGGAAGAGCTGAAGCCTCCTGCAGCCTCCTGCCAACAGCCAGCACAGACTTGCTGGCTACATTTGACACCTTGGAAGCAGATCCTCCTGCCCCAGCCAAACCTTCAGATGACTGCTTCCCTGATGGGTATCTTAACTGCAACCTCATGAGAGACCCTGAGTCAGAACCAAACCACGAAGCCTCTCCATAATTCCTGGCCATAGAAATCATGAGAGATAATAAATGTTTGCAGTTATTTTAAATGGCTATGTTTTGGAGTAATTTGTTACACTCACTAGGTACCTAATACATTCCTCTTTCATGCCACTGACCCTACCCTAGCCCACCTCTGTCCTTACCTCGGAGCCAGAGCAGGAGGAAGTAGTCATCAGGATTGGGCAGGGCAAATAGCACACCTTGGATGTTCTCCTGGAACTGAGGACACATAGGGAGAGACCTGGGTCAGAGACCAACCACTCTCAGTCCTGCAGTCCTCAACTGTCCTTGAGGAAGGGGATGTTTGAGTGAAGAGGGCCCATCCAGGCTGGGAGGATCAGGGCCTGGGTCAAGCTTGACGGTTTGTTTTCTCTCTCTTGGAAATGGGATGAGATAAAGAATCAACTGCATTAAACATCAGAGACAATTAAATGTGGATTAAACGCAGAGAGGGTTTACGAGCCTGACTCAGGGATGTGGGGGCAAGGAGGAACCCTCTTTAGGGCCCTTATCTTCATCCTTAGGAAGCCTTCAGGCCTGCCTTTTGCCCAGCCAACAGTCCTGCCCACATTTATCACTGCCCAGAAATTCCACTCCTTCCTGTCAGCCTCAGGGCAACTGGTGGAGCTCATTCTTTACTAGGTGCCACAGGCACTGGGTCCTGGACTCAGCCTGCCCTGAATTCACAGCATCACTTGCAAAATTAGGACAGTGATACTTCCTCGGAGTGTTGGTGTGGGTAGGTTGAAATTGACACCGCCTGGTGTTACACACAGGTGTTTCACCCTGCCTCTCAGTCCCCTACCCTCTACTCCTGTGGTCCCATCAGATGCCTCCTTGAGCCAGAACAAGCCATCTCTCACCTGTAACAGAGACCCAGAAGTCACTGTCATCATGCCGTCACTCTTGTCCCAGGCTTCATCTACCACCTGACATGTCCAGAGCAACTGCCCATGATTCATCCCAGCTGTTTGGGCACATGGCTTCAGGGTTGAGGAAGAGACTTCTAGGCCCAGACCCAAACAGGTGGATGTACAATTCTGAGCTGGGCCACACCTGGCCTGGAGTCCGGGATGAGAGGTGAGGAAGGATTCCTGGCTACATCTGCCTCCACCACCCACTGGACAAGCAGAAAGGCAGAGCCCAATATGAGGACACATGAGAGCACGCAGTGTGCTCAGGGCCTGGAACACAGTAGGTGTTTGCAGGAGTCTGGGTTGCCCTGAGACAAGGAGTTCAGGGCAAGTTTATTAGGGAGATGTCCTGAGAAATACAAGTAGGGAAGTGTGGAAATGAGACAGAGAATGGAAGGCAGCTGTATAGGGCTGGTTATCAAGAAAACAGAAGAGCTCAATCCCAGCAGGGATTCTGGGAGACAGCAGGGAACCTGCCCATCAGAGTTTCCTTGCCTGAGTGGGGAGGGAGCTGGGGTGTTTATACTGCAACTCAGGACAGTCTTTGGTCGAGAGCTGCTCCGGGGGCTGTCAATTCTGCTGGCACTTCTGGCCTGCTGTGCACAGAGTTCAGAAGGCTGGAGAGAGTCCTTAGGTGGGGACACAGAGGTGCTGCAGTTGGGAAGTACTGAGAGTGGGGTGATATTGAGACCGGATTCTGGAACGTGGGGGAGGCTCAGCTCCTCTGCTAAGATGTGTCCTTCCAGGCCCTTGGTCTCTCACTCACCCAAGAATGGGAGGGAGGACCTTGCCAGGCATGGTGCACTTGTTTTAAGTAAATATCGAACCCCAAAGAGTTTTGCAGAAAGTGATTCATTTAGGCAGAGAGAGAAAAAAAGAAGAAAGAAATAGAGAGAGCAGCTTCCACAATGTCATGGAAGAGGATCCAGAAATGGAGTCTGCCCGGATGTGGGAGAAGGGGACTTTTAACCTGGGAGATATTCCCGCTCTATTCAAGTTTTCTGTCCTATGAAAGGAGTTCCTTTAAACTTCCGCTGGAGTGATTGACCTTTGATTTCCAACCCCACCCCCGCCCCACCCCCGCACCTTTAATCTCCCTGGTGGAGACCTGGGTGGAGGTATGGTGCTGGGAAGTTCTTGCCTTTGAAACGACACCCCCTTGTGGACCCAGGGAGAGACTACATTCCCTCAGTCCTCTGTCTGAACAGGAAAGTCCAACTGCTGTTGGGACACGGGCGTCGATCGCTCTTTAGCTAATTCCCGCTGAAATGGGGCATAGAAGGGGCCCTACAGTTGAGGTTTCCCTCAGAGGGGAGTCTTTCAGTGGTGCAGGTTGATCCTGAGGTCCATGATAGCGCTCATGAGCCAGGGACATTGGGGTTCCAGTTGCAGGGTTATTTGTGGCCTTATGGTTCTAGAAGAAACGAATGTGACAAGAAGGTTAAAGATGAAAAGCCCGGAGGCCAACGTACATAGAATGGTTATAAACAGGCCTAGGAGAGAATAGAGCCAGGACAGCCAGTTGTTAGACAAACTCCACGATACTATTTCTGGAAGGTCTTTAGTTCTGCCTTCCATTGATTCCTGAGTTCTTTAACTTTGCTTAAATCAACACTCAATTGATTTACAAAGTAGCAGCATTATTTTCCTAGAAAGAGACAGGTTCCTTCTTTCTCTGTTGTTAGCAGATTTAGGGCTCTTCCACTTTGGAGAGCTACAGCAGCTAAAGAGTTAAGGTGTTTCTGCAGAGGGAATTAGCAACTTTTTATGTTATTAATGAACCCCTGAGGTAGCTTATAGTAACCGAAGAGAGGTACTCATTTTTCTAATGCCAGCACCAAGTTTTCCGATTCCTTCCTCAACTTTCCCCCCACTCTGAAAGGGATAATTGGGGTTGGAGAGGTAGTAGTTAAGAGTGACAGTCCTGCTAAGGCCAGGATATAAATTAGACTCAGGAGTAGTTACTTTCCTGGGGAATCTCGTCGGAAGAGCAGGTGTAGATCCTCTCATGGCTCACAGGTGTATGAAGGGTCGTCTCCGGGAACTTCAGGCCGTGGAGTGGAGGGTTTATGACTTTCTTCAGGAGGTGTCCAAGGCTTCAGCTGAGTGTGATGAATCCATGAGTCAATTCCCACCACCTTAACTGCCATTGGGGTAGACAGAATAATGGAAAATGGTCCTTCCTAAGATGGGCCTAGAGAGGCAGAGTCTGAGGGGAGAGCCTTAACAAGCAGCAAGTCTCCAGGGCAGAACAGCTCTTTCCCTTTTTCCCTAGGGTATCCTTCAGGTAAAGTTCTAAGAGGCCTGTTGGTACTTAGCCAAGGAGTTTATATCTTTTATTAGATCTGCTGTTTCCTTGTCTAATACAAGATCATTAGTAAGAAAGGCCCGTCCATAAAGCATCTCATAAGAGCTGAGTCCTATTTTCTGAGGAGAGTGTCGAACCCTTAAGCGTGCCATTGGTGATAGAGAAGGCCATGAGAGGTGGGCTTCCTGTGCCAGTTTCTTTAGGTGTCTCTTAAGAATTTCATTCATCTTTTCTATTTTGCCTGAGGACTGAGGCCTCCAAGCGCAGTGGAGATGATCCTGTATTGCTAACACCCTGGCATGTCCTTGGGTGACTGCAGCTTTAAAGGCAGGGCCATTATTGCTTTGAAGACAGCGAGGGAGTCTGAACCTAGGGATCAATTAGAACTTTTATTACCTCTTGGGCTTTCTCTGTTCTACAGGGGAAAGCCTCAACCCCGTTTGTATGAGTATCCACACATACTAGCAGATATTGATGTCCCCGAGACTTAGGCCTATGGACAAAGTCCATCTGCCGGTCCTCACCTGGGTAATGACCGGCTCGCTGTTCCCCTGGAGGAGCTTTGCGATGTGCTGAAGGATGATTTTTCTGGCAAACTTCACATCCTTTGACTATTTGTTGGACAGCCTTAAAGAGACCCTTTTCTGTAAATATAGATTTGGCCATCCGACGTGTATTCTCTAAACCCATATGGAAGGTTTGATGCAGAGTTTTAAGTACTTCCCACTGGCTGGCAGCACGTAGGAGCACTTTTCCTTCCTCAGTAGCTAGCCATCCTGAAGGAAGAAGATTGTGTCCCTGGGAGATTGCCCACTCTACCTCTTCTGAGGAGTATTGACGTCTAGTTCCCTGCAGCGGGTTTTCCCATATTAAAAGTCCTTCTAGGAATTCTCATCTAGCTGCCCTCTTTGCCTCTAGGTGAGCTCGGGAATGGCCCTCGACTGCTTTCTCATTTCCCTTCCGGTGACCCCCGCAGTGTAAGACGGCTACCTCTTTTGGTTCTTGGACAGCTTGTGGTAGTCTAAACTTTCCTTGTGATATTCAATGGGAGTTCCTGCCGAGGTTAGGAGCTGCCTTTCCTTCCATACGGCAGCATGAGCACGCAGAACCAGGTAAGCATATTTGGAATCGGTGTATACGTTTAAACTCTTTGCTTTTCCTAATTTTAGAGCTTGAGTGAGGGCTACCAGTTCTGCCAGCTGGGCACGGGTCCCAGGAGGAGGGAAGTGCGTTCAAGCACTGTTGGATCGCTGACTACTGCATATCCGGCTTTTCGAACTCCATTTTCCATAAAGGAACTTCTGTCAGTGTGTAGGTTAAGGTCAGGATTGGCTAGAGGAGTATCTGATATCCTCTCGAGCCGCATAGTTCTGAGCTATAACCTGCTGACAGCCATGTTCTGTCTGCTCCTTCCTCAGAAGAAAAGTAGCTGGGTTGAGGGCTGCACATGCCTGGCTCACGGCAGAGGCATGCACACAGGCAGAGGCCTTGCTAAGTCCCAGGACGGTCCCCCTTAGCTGCATGGGCGTAATGAGCAGATCTGCCTCTTCTGCAGGGTGGGGCCTCCCCAGCACCCCACACAGCACAGGCTGGAGCTTGAGCCACAGAGGTAAAGTCAGGAACCCTCCCCTGCTCTCGTCCCTCCCACTGTGTCCCTGCTCCCAGCACCTCTGGCCCATCTTCTTTCTTTCTTTCGAGACAGAGTCTTGCTTTGTCGCTAGGCACCAGGCTGGAGTGCAGTGGCGCGATTTCGGCTCCCTGCAACCTCCGCCTCCCGGGTTCAAGCAATTCTCCTGCCTCAGCCTCCCAAGTAGCTGGGACTACAGGCACGCGCCACCACGCCCAGCTAATTTTTGTATTTGTTTAGTAGAGATGAGGTTTCAACATGTTGGCCAGGATGGCCTCGATCGTCTCGATTTCTTGATCTCGTGATCTGCCTGCCTCGGCCTTCCAAAGTGCTGGGATTACAGGTATGAGCTACCACGTCCAGCCTTCCCTTCCTCCCTTCCTCCCTTCCTTCCCTCCCTCCCTCCCTCCCTCCTTCCCTCCCTCCCTCCTTCCTTCCTTCCTTCCTTCTTTTTTTTGAGATAGAGTCTTCTTGCTTTGTCACCCAGGCTGGAGTACAGTGGCGTGATCTCAGCTCACTGCAACTTCCTCCTCCCAGGTTCAAGCAATTCTCCTGTCTCAGCCCCCTGAGTAACTGGGATTACAGGTACACACCACCATACATGGCTAATTTTTGTATTTTTAGTAGAGACAGGGTTTCACTATGTTGGCCAGGCTGGTCTCAAACTCCTGACCTCAAGGGATCTGCTCACCTCAGCCTCCCAAAGTGCTGGAATTACACACGTGAGCCATTGCACCCGGCCTTGGCCTCTCTTCTTCAAGCTGGCTTCTGAGTACATCCCTCCTCTGCTCCAAAGCCTCCCTGGGCACCTTGTTACCCTCAATAGAAACTGTAAATGCCTTCACCTGGACTCAAGGCCCTTTTGGGTCCCTCCTGAGCTGATTTCTCCCTCCCTTCTCCCTTGTCTCAGGTCCCTTGCCTCCTCTCCATTCTCCTTCCAGCTTTTTCTTCTGCTGTTCCCTCTCCCCAGAATGCCTTTCTTGCAACACCCTGCAAGTTACATCTATCTTTGATTAATAAAAATGAGGAAGGCCAAGCATGGTGGCTCATGCGTTTGCTTGATTGATTGATTAATCCCAACACTAGGATGGTGAGGCGGAAGGAGTTGGAGACCACTCATCCCTATGAGAAACCAAAGATGGGGGCAGTTATCTCATGAATTTGGGTCAGTAACAGCTTTTCCTATAAATAGTCTTAGCTACCGTCAGTGGGTTTTTTCCCTTATTTCCATATGAATTTCAGGCTTCAAGAGTGTGCTACAAAGAACATTATTTCTTGCCACAGAGAACATTATGAAGGTGCAGGCAGTGGCTCTAAGGGATTGGTGGTGTCAAACCTCTCTCGGGTGACAGACTGTCCTGGTTGCCTGGGACTAAGGGGTTTCCTGAAAAATAGGAGTTTCAATTCTAAAACCAGGATAGGCCCAGAAAACTGGGACAGTTGGTCATCTTAACTCTTCCCCACGCTGCTCAGGCCAGAAGCTCATTCCTAGGAAGCATTAACCCAAGCCCAGTGAGAGGTTAACAGCTGACTGGCATGGGTTTTAATTCTGACTCTGGCACTAATTTGCTGTGTAACTTTGGGTAGGCCACTTAACCTCTCTGAGTTTTGGTCTAAAAGCTGGCAGGTTGAATATATTTGGATAAGGTATGCAAGCACCTGGCCTGGAACCTGACACAAATAGGCCTCCAATGAAGAGTCACTTGAAGGTAGGCGTAGTGGCATGCTCCTCCACTATTGGGGGGAGGCTGAGGCAGGAGGATCGCTTGAGCCCAGGAGTTTGAGACCAGCCTGGACAACATAGTGAGATCCTGTCTCAAAAAAAAAAAAAAAAAAGTCACCTGACTGTGGTTTCTGCTATCCAGGCCTGGATGCTAGCTCCTAGCTAAAAGTGTGAAAGTCCAGTGCCCCAGGACTTTCCCTCCCGCTGGGGATAATGAATCAGGCAGGTCGTTAGAGCTGGGCGTGTCCACACCCTAGTCAGTCACACCCAGCCTGCACTGGCTTCTCCTCGGCCATCTTCCCCTCTGGATATGAATCCCTAGGAGGGATTGGTCAACTTGTTTTTTGTTGGGGTGGGTTTTTGTTTTGTTTTGTAGAGACAGGATTTCCACATCTAGCCCAGGCTGGGCTCACTCGATCCACCCACCCCAACCTCCCAAAGTGCTGGGATATTATAGGCAGGCACTAATAACAAGTTGGCTAGCTTGTGAACTGCTGTATGCTCAGAGCAGCTCAGGGCTGGGGGCGCACAACAGGGATTTGCTGGATATCAATTTTTTTGTTTTTGATTAATTGAATGGAATCTCATGGTGGAACAGGAAGACCCAGAGTTTGTCGGGGGGACAGAGTACAGGCAGGTGTGGGAGGCGGCCTGGGGTGGGGGAGGTAGAAGTGGGAGGCACAGGTAGAGACGAGGTGAGGTAGGCTAGGTGCCAGGGACCAGCAGGGTTGGAGGGGGAGGGTGGAGGAGGGGAGAGGCAGGCGCTGGAGTTGGGAAGGGTTTGGGGTCCCTGGGAGATGGTTTGAGTCCCTGATCTGATACGTCCTGTGACATGACCTCCAGCAAATCCCTTCCCCTGTCTGAATGTCAGTTCCCAAATCTGTAAAATGGGATGGTAATTATGACAACCTCAGTTACTGTGAGGATTAATGAAGTCTGTGCAAGAAGCCCTTAGCATGGGCCCAGGGCCTCTCTCTCTCTTTCTCTCTCTCTCTCTCTCTCTCTCTCTCTCTTATGATCTGGCCACACCCTCTACCCACCCAGCCCCCTGCTCTAGTCCTACCTGTGTGATCTTGTGAAGTGACTGTCCCCTTTCTCGTCTCTAGCATGAGACAATAACAGTCCCTAGGTCGCCGAGTTTTGGTGAAGATGAGTTGAAATAATACCCTCAGCCTAGTGCTGGGCACACAGTCAGAGTGAGTGGCTGTTGTACTCCTTAGGATGATCACACACAGACATGCACACACGCACATGCATACACACATGCACACACACGTGTGCCCACACACGTGAACACACACACATGCTTGCCCATACACACGCATACATACACATGTGCACACACACATACACACATGCACACACGCACATGCGTGTTCACACATACATACACACATGCAAACATGCTTTTCCAGGCTTTGGTAGCTCCTGGGAGTCCCTGAACGACACAGGACTATAGCACATAGCAAATACACATCAAATCCCTGTCAGCCCACTGGGCTTTTTGCCCACAGACTCACCCAGGCACCACCGTGCTCTCTTGGGGGCCCCCCACCCCAACCCCTACCCCAAGTCACCATCACTGAGACTGATTAACAAAAACACATCAAATTCCTTTACTTCTGAGGTCTCCCCTTTAAGGGGAGGCAGAAATAGAACATTCTTTTTCGGGGAGGGAAAGGGGTTTAATAAAAACCGGTATAATTAGTTAAATACTGATCTCGGTTAGGCCCTCTCTGCGTGTGGGCCCAGTCTTGGATGGCTGCATCCTCCAGGGAGCCCCCCTCACCTCGGGGTCCGAGGTGGCACCAGGAGGGGGCTGGAGGTGGCCAGCACCAGCGGCTTCCTGCTCAGCTCCCTGAGGCAGGCCGGCCGCTGGGCGGTGGGACGTCACCACCGCAGGAAATCGCGAATGAACTTCCAGAGCTTGGTGACCCACAGGTTGACGCCGAGGTCCATCAGGTACTGGATCTCGGGCGTGAGCATGCGCCGGCAGAGCTGCGCGTGGCGCTGCCCGATGCTCTTCTTGAGGTTGTAACCCAGGATGGACTTGGTGCCCAGCGGCTGCCAGGGCTGCATGGCGTCGTCCTGGATGGCGGCGGCATCCACGGCGTGGCCCCCGTCGATGCAGATGGTCCGCATGCGCTCGTTGGCATGGCGCAGGGCGGCCACCTCGCGGGCCATGCGTTCCCGCCCGAAGGCCTCCACCTTGCGCCAGAAGCTGGCGTTGAAGTGGCGGTAGAGGTGGGCGTCCAGCATGTTCCAGGCGGTGGCGCGCCCATACAGCTCCCCGGAGAGCCGCGGCACCGGCGAGTCGCGGCGCGCGTTGAGCTTGAAGTAGAGCACGTCCTCCAGCTCCCAGCACAGCAGGTCCTTCAGCAGCACCAGCGACTCGTCGAAGTACTCCTGCAGCAGCACCAGGTGGAAGCGGCGCTCCACCTCCAGGATGTGCTCCTGCACCTGCGGGCTGCCGGGGTCCAGGCCGCTGTCGTAGCCCAGGTCGAAGAAGAGTAGGTTTCGGAGGTAGTGGGCATTGAAGCCGTTGGGGTCATAGTAGCGATCGGGGTCTTGCAGGAACTCGGCCAGCTTGTCAGCGCCCGAGAGCTTCCACGTGAGGGGCACCACCGGCCCGAAGTAGTGGAAGGAGGACTCGAACAGGCGGGCGGGGTCGCGGAGCACCGTGATGAAGGTGGCGTTGGGCGGCACCAGGCCGCGCACCTCGTCGTAGTGGAAGCGCATGTGGTTGCAGATGATGTTGAAGCAGGCCCCGGGCCGGTAGTCCTGCACCAGGCTGCGGGCGAAGAAGGTCGGGTAGTCGAAATCGTTGCGGCCGTTCGGGAAGGCGAACTTGAGCCTGTGCTTCTGGCCGAAGCGGAAGAGGATGTTGAGGAGGGTGCTGCTGGCCGTCTTGTGCGTCTTCAAGAACACGATGTTGCGCCGCGGCTGGCACTCTCCCGCCGAGCTGTTGGCTCGGGTCACTGCCTCTGGCTCAACCAGGGGTGGAGAGCAGGATGCTGCAGCCTCTGGGGTCCTGCTGGGGACAGAGAGGTGGGGAGAGCCTCAGGGGCGTGCTGGGGCCCTCAGGACTCTGGTAGCTAGAGAGGGAGATTGTTGGGGACAGACAAAGGAGCTAGGACAGTGGGACCTGTGGGGCCTGAGTCCAGGCTGGGTGCCTGGATGGGTGATTTGGCCTCTCTGGCCTCAGTTCCTCCTCTGTGAAATGGGGACAATAACAGGCTCTATTCACGGTGCTGTGAGATGACGCACACAGCTCTCGTCTCATTCATGGCCACTGTGTTGTTTGTGTCATTCAGTTTGGGCCACAGGAAATTACCATATTTTTTTTCTTTTTCTTTTTTTTTTTTTGTTTTTTTTGAGACAGAGTCTTACTCTGTGGCAAGGAGCCAGGCTGGATAGTGCGATTCGGCTCACTGCAACCTCTGCCTCCCCGGTTCAAGCAATTCTGCCTCAGTCTCCCGAGTAGCTGGGATTACAGACGCACACCACCACACCCAGCTAATTTTTGTATTTTAGTGGAGACAGGGTTTCACTATGTTGGCCAGGATGGTCTCAATCTCTTGACCTCATGAGCCACCCGCCTTGGCCTCCCAAAGTGCTGGGATTACAGGTGTGAGCCACCGCCCCCGGCAAGAAATTGCCATTTTATAGGACAAAAATGGTCAGTTTTTGTAGAACTTTGCAGCTTTATTTCAACTTAATATCACCAACCACTGGTATTATACCAGCTACCGGCTGTGTAGGGTCTGTGCAGAGCAGCCCCATGAGGAAGCGGGAGAGTCTGGTTCTCAGGAGCTGGGCCTGGAGTCAGACAGACCCCAGTTTGAATCCATGCCCGTGGACAGGTCGCCCCACTGTGGCCCCACTGTAGTCTCAGATGATGCTACTCCAAGCCCTGTACACAGACAGTGCTACCTGATTCTCATGCCCCATGAGGAAGGCTCTGTTTTTTTATTTGTTTGTCTTGTTTTGTTTTTTTGAACAGAGTCTCACTCTTGCCCAGGCTGGAGGGCAGTGGCGCAATCTTGGCTCACTGCAACCTCTGCCCCCCGGGTCCAAGCGATTTTCCTGCCCCAGCCTCCCGAGTAGCTGGGATTACAGACACACACCACCACACCCAGCAAATTTTTGTATTTTTAGTAGAGACGTGGTTTCATCATGTTGGCTAGGCTGGTCTCGAACTCCTGACCTCAGGTGATTTGCCAACCGCGGCCTCCCAAAGTGCTAGGATTACAGGTGTGAGCCACCACATATAGCCGAAAGGCTCTGTTATTATTCCCACTTCACAGATGGGCACACCAAGGCTCAGGGTTACATGGTGAGTTCTGCCATCAGTGGAATTTCTGTTTGGCAAAGCATAGTGCAGGTGCAGAGCCCAAGATCACAGGGGCAGGCCCTGTGGTAATTATGGGGTCCCATGGGTGGGGCGCCATCCCTCCCCCCCATACCCGTCATCTGCCCAGCTGGAGCACTCACGTGGAGGCCAGGCTGGCATGCAGTGGGGGCACCACATAGGAGTACAGCAGCAGCAGGAAACTGGTGAAGAGCGCCCCCAGCACCAGCCCCTTAGCCATGGACTCCCAGTGCTTCTTCTGCGGTGGCGGCATCTCAGGTACCTGCGGAGGCAGCAACAGTGGGCAACTGTCAGGAAGTTGGCCCCAGGGCTCACCCAAGACTGCCCACACCTGGCAGCCAAGACCTGCCTTTGCCTGCTCTATGGCCCCCCAGCAGGGTCCAGACAGGGACAGAGAGATGCTGAAGAGACTGAGAGGCAACCACCTGGAAAGAGACAGCCCCAGGGCTGCAGAGACAGTGGGCGAAGCACCTCAAACAGAGGTTGGGGAATGGGGCAGGGAGAAGCTTAACATTTAACAATTAAAAAGAACCAGGTAGCAGAACCAGGATCCCAAACTTTCCACTCCTTTTAATTTTTAAGCTGGCTGATAATAAAAGAAAAAGAAGAAAAATAAGGTAACAAATATTTGTTACCTTATTTTTTAGTTATCTTGTCTTCGATTCTTTTTCTTTTCTTTTTTATAAAAATATGTATTTTTGAAAATTCTTCGATTTTACTTTAAATTCTCCCAGATCCTGAAATTATCTTATTGTTTATACCTTTTAGGTCATCATAATGAAATAATTCTCTTTTTTATATTTTAATTTTTTTTTTGAGACAGAGTCTTGCTCTGTCACCATGCGCCAGGCTGGAGTGCAGTGGCGCGATCTCGGCTCACTGCAACCTCCGCCTCCCAGGTTCAAGTAATTCTCCTGCCTCAGCCTCCCGAGTAGCTGGGACTAAAGGTGCACGCCACCACAACCAAATAATTTTTTTGTATTTTTAGTAGAGACAGGGTTTCACCATGTTGGCCAGGATGGTCTCGATCTCTTGACCTCGTGATCCGCCCGCCTTGGCCTCCCAAAGTGCTGGGATTACAGTCATGAGCCACCGTGCCTGGCTATTTTAATTTTTGAAAAAATAGAGACACAGTTTTGCCACATTGCCCAGGCTGTTCTTGAACTCCTAGGTTCAAGCAATCCACCTGCCTCAGCCTCCCAAAGTGCTGGGATGACAGACATGAGCCATCGCACTATACCATGAAACACGTTTCTAAGGAAAAAGGCTGGGCACAGTGGCTCATGCCTGTCATCCCAGCACTTTGAAAGGATGAGGCAGGTCGAGTGCTTGACCCAGGAGTTCAAGACCAGCCTACACATACGGCGAGACCCTCTCTACAAAAAAATTTATTACTATTTTTTTTAATTCACCAGGTGTGGTGGCACGTGCCTGTAGCCCTAGTTATTTGGAAGGCTGAAGCAGGAGGATTGCTTGAGCCTGAGTTCCAGTGAGCCATGATTGTGCCGTGGCACTCCAGGTCTGGATGACACAGTTAGACCCTGTCTCAAATAAATAAATAAGAAGGAAAAGAAGACTGTCTCCCAGTGCCCTGTGCTCCCCCAGGCCTGAGCCAGAGCTGTCTACAGGGAAGGCCAAGGGCTCTCCGGGCCTGAATCCTTCACTTTTCAGAAGCCTCAGCCAGCTGTACCTGTCCCATGCTCCACCAGCCCCACAGTGGTGAGGGTGACCTGCCCAGTAAGAGACCAGGGCTGTTCTCTCTTCACTGGCCCTTGTGCCCCCAGAGTCTGTAGGGGTGGCTGATCGAGAAACTGAGGCTCACAGCTGGGAAGAGGCGGGCCCAGGTTACACAGCTGGCCAGGCCTCTGCCTACACACCCACCCACTTTCCAATCACCAGCTGGTAGGGTTGCCCAGTTAAATTTGAATTTCAGATAAACAAGGAATACAATTCTTTACGGTATAAGTATATTCCAAATATTACATGGGACATAGTTATACTAAAAATTATTCAAGGCTGGGCACTGTGGCTCATGCTGGTAATCCCAGCACTTCAGGAAGCCGAGGCAGGTGGGTCACCTGAGGTCGGAAGTTAGAGACAAACCTGACCAACATGGTGAAACCCTATCTCTACTAAAGATACAAAAATTAGCTGGGCATGGTGGTGTCCTATAGTCCCAGCTACGTGGGATGCTGAGACAGAAGAATTGCTTGAACCCAGGAGGTGGAGGTTGCAGTGAGCCAAGATCATGCCACTGCACTCAAGGTTGGGTGAGTGAGACTACATCGCAAAACAAAAAAAAAATATTCAAACTTGAAGTTTAACCAGATGTCCTGGAGGTTGGATTATTGTTCTTTCTTTGTTTTATTTTTTATTTTAAAAATATTTATATTATTTTTGAGCTGCCCAGGCTGGTCTTGAACTTCTGGGCTCAAGCAATCCTCCCACCTTGGCCTCCCAAAGTGCTGGGATTACAGGCATGAGACACCGTGCCCGGCCTGTTGTTGTTATTTGTCTGGGGGAGATGATCTAAGCATGGCAACCCTATCAGCAGGGGAGTGAGATGTGGGCTGTGATGGGGAGTTCAGGCTGAGGAGCTGGAGTCCTGGAGAGAGCTGTAGCTTGGGGAGCCTTCCCGCCTCCCCTTAGTTGCAAAGCCAGGGCCCCAAACTTTCCACTCTTGGCCCGAACTTTCCACTCCTGTTCTGGCTCATACTGCACTGTGTCCTGGGCCCCTGAAGCCAGTAAAAGTCACATGGGCTAATGACTACATGCACGGCATTATCACCACTGTCCCTGGAGGCAGAAGCCAGTCAGCCCACCTGGGGGAGGGTCACACATGTATTCCCTGGAAAAGTTACGCTGAGGTGGGAGGATCGCTGGAGCCTGGGGGGGCAGAGGTTGGCAGAGGTTACTGTGAGCCAAGGTCATGCCACTGCACTTCAGCCTGGGCAACTAGAGTCAGGCCCCATCTCAAAAAAAAAGGCAATAATTGTTAACACATAAACAAATGTGTTAACACATTTGTTATTTAACACATGAAGAAGCTTGCAAAGTGGGATAAACCCACCAGCCATGGAGGGGCCCCAGCACCAGCCATAGGCTCTGGGACCCTGAGCCTGTGTTTCGATCCAGCATTGTGGTTTCAGACAAGCCAAGAACCCTCATGGAGTCTCAGTTTCTCATCTGTAAAATGGGAAAGCTGGTCACGCCCCTAGCTGTACTCTGGAGCTAAGCAAAGCAACCAGCACATAGTAATCACTTAGTGGTACCCCTCCTGAGGCCCGGGGTTGGGGGTGGGGCGCCCGCAAAGCACAAACCTACCACAGCCTCAAGCAGCCCTTCAGCCTCCCACTCCCCAGGGGCCCAGCAGAGAACAGGGCAGAGTTGTGGGCCAGATCACAGTCCAAACTCCGGGGCCCAGTTTCTCTGACTTTAAGATGAGGAGGGATTAGGATTCCTGTGGCTGGCCCTCTGGAAATCTAAAGGACCCACCCTGCCCCGGCAGCCCCACTCACCAGGGTACCTTCCGGAATCTGGGAAGCAGCAATAGTGGAGACGCTGAGGTTCAGGCCCTGCAGCAGGGGGCAGACCAACCTCTCTGCCTGCCAATCAGGCTCCACCTGGCCCCACCCAGGACAGTTTCTCCACCCCCCACCCCATTATTGTTTCACTCATTCACTCACTCTTTCCTTTCCCCCTTTTTTTTTTTTTTTTTTTTTTTTTTAGATGGAGTCTCCCCTATGTTGCCCAGTCTGGAGTGTAGTGGTGCGATCTCTACTCACTGCTGCAAACTCTGCCTCCTGGGTTCAACTGATTCTCCTGCCTCAGCCTCCTGAATAACTGGGACTATATGTGCCCACCACCACACCTGACTAACTTTTGTATTAGTAGAGACAGGGTTTCACCATGTTGGCCAGGCTGGTCTCAAACTCCTGACTTCAAGCGATCCACCTGCCTCAGCCTCCCAAAGTGTTGGGATTACAGGCGTGAGCCACTAAATCCAGCCCTCATTTGATGTTTCTCAAACCTTGCCAGGACCCCACCACATGTGCTGGGTGCTGCCAGCTGCTGAGGCTTGGGCTATCCCTCCTAGGTTTTCTTTTGAGCCCCTGTTAGAAGCCAGGCCCAGGGAAGGGGCCTGCCACTCCAGATCATCTAACTGACCCTTCTCAGCTGCTACTTAGTGGATATCACTCCACCCCCCACCCCGCTGTCACCCCCATTTTGGTAGATGGGAAAGGTGAGGTTCCAGGAGTTGACAAAGCTTGCCCAGGGTCATTCAGCAAGGCAGGGCAGGGCAGGAATTCGAGCCCAGGTCTATGGACCTCCAACGTGCAGCTCCCTGCATTGTCCACGGCAGCCCCTGCCTGATGTGTCCCAAGCCCTGTCCCAAACCGAGGGGAAGGAAGGAAGGAAAACTGCATCGCAGAAAGTGGGGGATGTGGGGACGGTGGACAGGAAGCTCTGTCCTGGGAGCACAGGAGGGTTCAGTCTCTGTGGGCTGAGCCAGCAGTCAGGATAAGGGGAGGGAAGCAGAGGAGACCCTGGTGTCTGGTCCCTCCTGTGCCAGCCACCTGAGGGGTCCAAGGCTGGTCGTGCCCTTCCTGTGTAGCCACTGTGAACTTGGGCATGAGCTATGAACCTTACCCTCCCTGAGCTTCCATCTCCTCGTGTGTGCAGTGGACACACAACAGCAAGATCAGGGCACACAGGGCCCTCTGTGATCACAGGCAGAGCCCCTGGGCAGACTGAGGTCAGGGGAGGAGCTAGCTGGCAGCCAGGAGCCTGGCTTGAGGGAGGACAGTCACTAGGCTAAAATTTAAAAATAAAATTTAAAAAATGTTTAAACAATAAAATCAACAAGAAAGAAAAAAACTTAAATGAATTTAGTGTTTAGGCTTGGGTTCCATCTCCAAGATAGCTCATTACGTATATGCATGTATTCCAAAATCTGAAAAATCTGAAATCTGAAACACTTCTGTTCCAAGCATTTGGGATAAGGGATACTCAACCCTGTACCAGCCATCCCTCCATCACAGGGTGCTGTGCGGATCCTCTGCATTCCACAAGGAAAGCACCCAGCCCAG
This sequence comes from Sapajus apella, assembly GCF_009761245.1. Taxonomy (NCBI): domain Eukaryota; kingdom Metazoa; phylum Chordata; class Mammalia; order Primates; family Cebidae; genus Sapajus; species Sapajus apella. The sequence continues at coordinate 6,847,568 of NW_022437035.1, forward strand.
GGCCGGCACAGAGCAATTACTAAGCAGGACCTGCCATCACTGTTACCATCATCATCATCATTGTGTTCCCAGGGTTCCAGCCACAGCGCCATCAAAGTGTGTGCAGGCCGAAAGACCAAGAGGCAGGGAAGCTGAGCCTCTGACCAAGAGGGCAAGGACACTTTTAGGGTTACACAGCAACTAGAACCTAATGGGACTAGAACCTGGGTCTCCCACCTCCTCCGCTCATGGTGGTGACAACCGCAGGCACTCAGGACAGATGGTCCCCCGTCACCAGCCCACCCCATCTATTCCTGTCCTTCTAGATTACACCCGTCACACTGGCTTGCATCAGTGCAGACAGCTGGCAGCAGGCCAGGCCCAGCCATCCTCCTGTTCAGATGAACCGACACCCTCCAAGGAATGAAGGAGAAACAGGACTTACTCCCCTAGTCATGCACACAGGGAAACCTTCTGGCTTACAGCGTCACCACCAGGCAGGCCTCGGGGTGTCCTACTTTCCCTGTGACCCCTGTGGTGGAGCAGAAGAGGCACACTCACCTCTGGCTATGGCTGGCTGCCCCTTTCCACCCGCTGCCTGAGCCACGTCCATCTCCCAGGCTGCCTCTGCGGTCACTGGGAGACAGGAATGCTCCAATGACACCCAGCAGCAAGCTGGCTGCCTCCCTCCCACTCTGGTGGTGTGAATATTCATGAGTTTCCTTCCTGGGGATAGCAGGTGGCACACCCCAGTGCCCTGCAGGTGTTGCCCTGGCCCTCTGCCCTCACTGGACAGCCCTGGCCGGTCCTCACCTCTCTCTGGACCCCAACAAGCAAGCAGCTCTTTCATGCAAGGGCATGGAAAGATTCCAGGTATCCTTGGGCCAAGGACACAGCAACCACAGAACCCTGCAGAGAGCCCAGAACAGGCTCTAAGGCTGAGTGAGGGACAGGGAGGTAAATATGGCATGGGGTGCAAGAGGGCTAATTGCTCCACCTACTGCATTTCATGTAGGTTTCACGGTTTATGCATCAAGCACCTCTGTTAGTCTACTCTCCTGGTGAAGAAACCAAAGCTCAGAGAGGTAATGTCACCGGCTCAAGGTCACACAGTTAGCAGAAAGCAGACAAAGCCAGAGTACATATACTCCAGGGCTTAAAGATGCTGAGACACAACCAAGGACCAAGGTTTATCCAAAATCTGTGAGAATCCAGAAGGATGAGTAACAAACAGCCTGGAAGGCTTCCTGGAGGCAGAGCATCTGACCAGGGCTCAGAAGATGAGTCTGGCAAGATAACACTTCCTGAGCTCTGAATCTTTCATCAAAGAGGGTGTCCTTCCTGGGCGTGGTGGCTCATGCCTGTAATCCCAGCACTTTGGGAGGCCAAGGTGTGCGGATCACGAGGTCAGGAGTTCAAGACCAGCATGACCAACATGGTAAAACCCTGTCTCTACTAAAAATACAAAGTGCGGTGGCATTTGCCTGTTGTCCCAGCTACTGGGGAGGCTGAGGCAGGAGAATTGCTTGAACGCAGGAGGCAGAGGTTGCAGTAAGCAGAGATCGTGCCACTGCACTCCAGCCTGGGCGACAGAGCAAGACTCTATCTCAAAAAAAAAAGAGGTGTCCTACTTCTACCTCTATCCCTGGGTGAGGAATGGTGATACACAGACACTGTGGACCAGCTCTGCAGGATTTGGGCTGATTGGAGATGCAGATCCTCCCCAGGGCTTTGGCAGGAAGAGACAGTTCTAGGTGCCCTGGCCCTACGCCCAGGAACCCTAGGACTCTGCTTAGGCACTTGAATCTTAGGTTCCGGTCAGTTGTCTCAACTTTGTCCATGGACAGAGGGTCTCCTTGTGCCCAGAAAGGCTCCTCCATCCTCCCGTCAGCACTGCTGCCTAGAGCTCCATCACGAACTAGGCAGATGTCACCATCTAGGGACCCAGGTGCCACCATCAATTAATGATCGTTATTGTAACAGTCATTCACCCCCCAAATAAGCACTTTCATAGGTTAAGCAGCTGCCAGCCTCTCCCACAGAACGGTGGGCATCCTCACTTGCTCTGAGTCGCCCTTTCCCCCAAAGCCTCGCCAGTCCAGGAGCAGCCCCCAAGCACCCACGAAATACCAGAGCTTCAGTTGCCACAAGGCAGGCCCAGAGTCCCCGTCTCTCTAGGTGCTGAATCTGGTTTGGGACATGGTATGGAGTTGTTTTATCCAGCCTAACATCCCACTGACCTGCTCTTTGAGCTGAGCTAGCTTGAAGACAGCTTTCCAAGGGTGAGTCAGGGCAGAGCTGGCATCAAACTGCAGGGGTTGTGGTTTATGAGTGTGGACTCTGAACCCACAGGGTCCACATCTGTGCTTGGGACATCTCATGCATCATGCAGCCTCATAATCCTCTCTGGAGAGCTCCTGTTATTATCTCCATTTTATAGAGTGAGATAAAATGAGAGTGAAGTGAGGGTAGGAGCGAGGGTAGAGGTGAGGAAGTGAGCAACTAGCCAAGGGAAGCAGAGATTTCCAAAGTAGGGAGTGCTGAAGGTAGACTGTGCTTCCAGCCCTGCCAGAGGGGTCTCTTCCCAGAGTATTGGTGACAACAGCTTTGGCTGGTTCTCCAACCCCACCCCAGAATTTTTTTTTTTTTTTTTTTGAGATGGAGGCTTGCTCTGTCGCCTAGGCTGGAATGCAGTGGCAAGATCTTGGCTCACTGCACCTCTGCCTCCTAGGTTTAAGCAATTCTCCTGCCTCAGCCTCCTGAGTAGCTGGGATTACAGGTGTATGCCATGGTACACAGCAAAAACTTTTTAAATGATAAAAGCAGTATACTGAAAGCTGGGTGCAGTGGCTCATGCCTGTAATCCCAGCACTTTGGGAGGCAAAGGCAGGTGGATCACCTAAGGTCGGGAGTTCAAGACCAGCCTTACCAATATGGAGAAACCCCATCTCTAATAAAAATATAAAATTAGTCGAGCGTGGTGGCATGCTCAGAGGTTGCACTGAGCCGAGTTTGAGACCAGTAGCTGTAGTCTCCTGATCTCACGATCCGCCCGCCTCAGCCTCCCAAAGTGCTGGGATTACAGGCTTGAGCCACTGTGCCTGTCCCCTGTTCTCCAATTTTTAAAGGCAATTCTCTTTTCTCCTTGGCCACACGGCCAAGGAGACTACATTTCCCAGGTGCCCTTGCAGTTCAGTGTCCCCACGTACTGGGTTCTGGCCAATGAGATGTGAACCGAATACCCGCCGATGAGGTTAAGTGGGTGGACCTTTTCTATGGTCTCCTTTCCCATTTACTGGATGAATGGAGCGGTCTCCAAGGATCTGGGCACGGGCGGAACTGGGAGGAGCCTAGGCCTTCTTTGCATCTCTACCCACCGATTGGATTTCAAGAAAATGAGAACTGAACTGACATTGTATTAAGCCTTTTAGAATTTAGTGTTTGTCTGCCACAGCAGCTAGCATTAACTAATATGCCTGTTACCCTAGAATGAGCCACGCAGAGAGAAAAGCACATGCAAAGGCCCAGGGCAATTGAGAAACTAATGAACGTTCCACCTGGCTGGAGTGTCTGGCGTGTGTCCGTGTAAGAGGCTGGGTGGGCAGGGGAGAGACTACAGAGACAGCCAGAAAGTAGGGCAGTGTTAAGAGGAACATGCAGGGGCTGGGCACGGTGGCTCACGCCTACAATCCCAACACTTTGGGAGGCCAAGGTGGGTGGATCACCTGAGGTCAGGAGTTCGAGACCATCCTGGCCAACATGGTGAAACCCCCATCTGTACTAAAAATACAAAAGTTAGCCAGGTGTGGTGGCATGCAGCTACCTGTTGGTCAGACCAGCCTGACCAACATGGTGAAACCCCGTTCTAATAAAAACACAAAATATTAGCTGGATGTGGTGGCATATGCCTGTAATCCCAGTTACTCAGGAGGCTGAGGCAGGAGAATCACTTGAACCCAGGAGGCAGAAGTTACAGTGAGCTGAAAACAAAATGCACCTGTAATCCCAGCTACTCAGGAGGCTGAGGCAGGAGAATCTCTTGAACCCAGAAGGCAGAGGTTGCAGTGAGCCAAGAGCACGCCACTGCACTTCAGCCTGGGCGACAGAGTGAGACTCAGTCTCAAAAAAAAAAAAAAAAAGGTACATCATGCAGGGCTTTTGGAAGCATGCTATTGAGTCTGGCCTGGATCCTATAGGCTGTAGGGAGGGACCCTTAGGAGGTCTTCAGTAGAGGAGTGAGCAGATGGGATTCCCATAGGGCCACTGGATAAGAAATGAACTGTAGGGATGAGGAAGGAGTGGAGGGAGCAGGCCGACCTCCATGGTAGTTGTTACAGCTGTGCAGGTGTGACTTGGAGCAAGGAGAAGGCTAGGGGAGGACCGCAGCTGTCTGTAGACCATGCAAAGGCGGCATTCTGTTGGTGGCGGGGTGTGGAGGAAGGGAGGGAAGAGTTGCTGTTGGGTGACTGGCTGACTGGAGGTGGAGCTAGTCCCTGAGTTGGGGAGGCCGAAAGAAGGCCACGTTGAATGCTGGGGTGTAGTGGGTGGTACCAGGTTCTGTTTAGAACATGCTGAGTCTGAGGGAGGTGTGGGATGATCATAGAATGCCTAAAGAGCAATAGGAGCAAAGAGGGGGTTCTTGGGGAGTGAGAGAGGTAGGTAGGGAGCTGGGCACAGAAGTGGGAACTGAGGCCATAGGAGTAGCTACAGTCACCGAGGGAAGGGTGAGGAGGGACAGGGAGCCTGTGCCTTCAGAGCAGGATGAAGAAGAGCCCCTAAGGTGATAAAAGAGGATGGTCAGGGCTGTATCAGAGTCTGCAGCACTGCTATTCCCCATAAACCATTCCCCAGCCAGGTGAGGTGGCATGCACTACCCAGCATTTTGGGGAGGCCAAGGCAGGCGGATTGCTTGAGCCCAGGAGGTCGAGACCAGCCTGGGCAACATAGTGAGACCCTGTCTGTACAAAAAATTTAAAAATTAGCCCACTGTGGTGGTGCATGCCTGTAGTCCCAGCTACTCAGGAGGCCTCAGCAAGAGGACCCTTTGAGCCCAGGAGTTTGAGGTTACAGTAAGCTGTGAATGTACCACTGCACTCCAAGCCTGGGCAACAGAGAAAGACCCATCTTAAAAAAACAAACCCCAAAAAACAAAAGCCATTCACCAACTGAGGCGCATCCATGCTGTTTGCTCACATGCACATACAGGAACAGGGCTCTGGCAGAGAAGGTGGTGGGCGAGGGTATCCCAGGGTTGCTTTCTGTAGCTGGAGGGGAATCCCATGGGGATATGGAAGGACCTTTTAGGAGTGGAGCAGGCCAGGCGCGGTGGCTCATGCCTGTAATCCCAGCACTTTGGGACGACAAGGTGGGTGGATCACGAGGTCAGGAGTTCAAGATCAGCCTGACCAACATGGTGAAACCTCGTTCTTCTAAAAATATAGAAAATTAGCTGGGTGTGATGGCATGTGCCTGTAATCCCAGCTACTCAGGAGGCTAAGGCAGGAGAATCACTTGAACCCCGGAGGTAGAGGTTACAGTGAGCCGAGATTATGCCATTGCACTCCAACCTGGGCTACAGAGCAAGACTCAAAACAAAACAAAACAAAACAAAAAAGAGTGGAGCAAAAAAATTCTCCCTATGGTGTTCGTACTGCAGATTTGACAGCAGCTCTTACAGTTCTGAGTGTGCCTGTTCTCTGACTCAGCAATCCACCTGCAGGAACATGGTTCAAAGATAATGTAACTATTAATCTGAGATGGGCACATCAAAGTGGCCACTGCACTATCATTACCTCCAGTGCTCACAGAGCCTTTACCCCCATTTAGAAGATAAGGAAATCGAGGCTCAGAGAGGTTAAAAAAGAGTTGCCTGGCTGGGCACAGTGGCTCACGCCTGTAATCCCAGCACTTTGGGAGGCCGAGGTGGGCAGATCACCTGAGGTTGGGAGTTCAAGACCAGCCTGTCCAACATGGTGAAACCCCGTCTCTTCTATCAATACAAAAATTAGCTGGGTGTGGTGGCACATGCCTGTAATCCCAACTACTAGGGAGGCAGGAGAATCCTTGAACCCAGGACGCGAAGGTTGTAATGAGCCGAGATCTCGCCATTGCACTCTAGCCTGGGCAACAAGAGCAAAACTCTGTCTTAAAAAAAAAAAAAAAAAAAAAAAAAGTTGCCTAATATTAAACCTGGAATGCACTGTGTACAGAATAAACTTATTCATGTGGAGAAAATGTGTACATTCGTACATGTGTGTAAGGGGCTGAAAAGATACTCAATTATAAATTATAATTCCCTGGGGAGTAAGGCCATTTACTTTCTGGAACATATTTTCATTCTGTGATCACACACACACACACACACACACACACACACACACACACTTTACAAAAGAGCTTATATTACTTTGGAAAAATAAATAAAGATATTTCCACTTTGAAAATCTGCAGCCTGGCTGGAGGAAGAGGAAAAATCGGCTCATCTGAGCCCCACCTTTCCTCACTGTGTGGCCGAGACAGATATACTGCCCTCTCTGAACCTCAGTGCACCAAGTGGGGAAGGAGCAACAGGCATCTGGGACTGAGAAGGAGCTGGGAAGTGTGGGTGGCACAGCGGAAGGGGTAGATGAGATAGGTTAGCCCTCCATCTGAGGGTATTGGGGAAGTGACTTGCAAACATCCAGAAGCTTCCTCAATCTGAGCCCCTCTAGAATGGGGTGCTGGAGCAGAGAGGTGGAAGACCACTCACTGGGGCATTTCAGCTGGATCCCAACTCGCTGGCTCAGAGGGCCACTCCCAAAGTGTCAGCCCTGACATCTGGCCCCTGCTGCCCCCAGGCTGCCTGCGTGGATACAGGTGGCAGCAGCTGAGAGAGAGTAATGTGTTTTGATGATTCAGAAAGCACTTTTTGATTGTGCAGGGTCATCTCTCTCTGCTGTTTCAAAGGGCAGCCACGCCCGTGAGCTTGACAGACACCTTAACAGTCTCTCCTCCTAGCCCCATGCGATGCGTGGGGAAATTCAGGCTCAGTCACTTGTAGAGCACCTACACCACAAAGCCAAAAGGGGGAGAAAGGCCACAGCTCTTCCTGCTCTACTGCCTTGTCTGGGTAAATCGCCCCGCTTCCTGATGGCAGATTTGAGAAGCCTGAAGGAAGCTCTAACTGGGGAGCTGCAAGTCACAGCTTCATCAAGAAGTCAGTCACTTTGTCATTAGCTCCAAAAATGCTGAGAACCCGAGTTGAGTATGTAGGAGTTGATAATATCAGTCTCTGTACCTTATAACATGCCTGAAATATTTTTTAAGGATTGTTATGCACTCGTTTGCATAAAACTATGTAACAATATAAGGGTTTGTGAAAAGGTACTGACACTTGCAATGCACAATGCTGGAGATACATACACCCCCCTCTCCACTCCTGGAAACTCTCCTGGTAACTCTGCCCCCCGACCAGTTGGGTGACCTTGGGCAAGTGACTTTCCCTCTCTGAGTCTCAGTTTCTGAAAATATGGCAGGTACTATGACACTGTCACAGGCCTGCTGTGAGGCATGCAGAACCCTGTACACACCCAGCCAGCATCAGCTCCTCTGATCGATCATGCTGTATCCTCCTACCTCCCACCTGGTAGAGGAAGCAGGCTCTGTCTGTGCAGACTTCTAGAAAGCCACCATCCCCATCCAAGGCCCCGGAACTCACAGGTGGGAAGGCAGGCATCCTCTGGGCCCCCACTTCCTCCAAGATTGTCCCTCACCTGGTGATTCCAGCAGTCCCCAGCCTGATGACTCCTATGGGCACCTGGGCTCCATCCTGCTCTGCCCTGTTTGGAGTCGTGTGGAGCCCCTAAAAGGGCTCATCCAGTCAAAGTGAAGCAAGGAGCCCTCCACAAGCCTGCAGTCGGGCCCAGAATTCCATTTCTGCATCATTCTCCCAGGTTAATCATTGCCTCTTTCACTGGGTGGCACACCTAGTCCCTCAGAACCCGGTGGGAGGGGCTGTGGGGGACCCACTCCTCCCTTGCTGGGTGACACGAGGGCATCAGACCCATTAAGGGAAGGAGATGCATGAGGAGCAGGCATTCTCTGTCTGCAGGGAGCTTCCTCCAGGAAGGGCTCTGCCTGAGCAAGCAGGGAATGAAGCAGGCCGAGGTGGCAGCTGGGAACAGGGCTTTGTTGTCTCTGCTCCCGGGGTAGCAGCCTGCCCACCCGCTGAAGTGTCAGGCGGAGCTGGGAGCCAGGGAGGCGAGGGGGAGGGGTCCGGAGCTGAGGGTTTGGGGCGGCCCAGGCAGATCCAAGAGGGCAGGACCCCAGAGGAGCAGAGAGAGGTCATGGGTTGGGCTGGGGTCCTGAGATGGGGGCCAGGGCAAGACTCCTATGATTTGGAGTCAGCTCAGCTACCTCTGAGCCATGTGACCTTGGACAAGTCACTGAATCTCCCTGAGCCTCAGTATCCCCCTCTGGATAATGGGGATAGGTAGCAATGCCTCCTTCACAAGACGAGAAACAGTGCGCACAGTGGCTGCTCTGGCCCAGGCCTGCCCTCCTGTGCCCACTGTGTGACCCTGGACAAGCCTCATCCTCTCTGGGCCTCAGGTCATCCCGTCAGTAAAGGAAGAGGTTGGATTTTCCCAACTGAAATGGACAGTCCTCCACACCTCTCTTCCTTCTGGAGGATTCTCATGGCAACTTCCACCTGTCATCGAGGAAGCCCAGCTGGGGGATCAGGTGTCAGGCCTGCTGCCCACTCTCCCCTTCCCTCCTCCTGGTGTGGGTTACAGCAGCCAGACGTGCTGTGCTGTCACCTCTCTGGGTGGGGCAGTTCCCATTGGGAAGGGCTTGGTCTGTGGTGTGCTCTGTGCTGGTACCAAAATGCTGGCCTGGCACCGAGGGGGCAGACCAAGTTGGACTCCCTTCCTGGGCACTGGCCTAGGAAACGGGAACTGTGGGACTTCCTATGGGACTCGTCCTGGATGCCAGGATTTGTCCCGCCCTCCCAAACCTCTCCTTGGTGGCTTTGCTTCCTCTGGGGTACAGGTCAGGGCCTTGCCCCAGCAGAGGGGATCCATCCCTTACTATGGTCTCCGGCTCCAGCACTGACCCCTTTCCTGGGGAGGGCCGATGGAGACAGAGGAGATATCAGCCCATCCTCCCCTAGGGCTCAGGTCACTGTGTCCAGGATTAATCATTAACCACTCCCAGCTCCAGCCCAGCCCCAGCAGCCTGCCTTCTGCCCCACCCATCCCACCTTCAGGGACTGAGAAGCCCTGGAAGGGGGACTGGGGGGCTAGGAGAAAAACCAAGGGCAGGGAGAGCACCAATTTTCGCCCTCCCTGGCCCCCACTGGGCCACCCTCAGGAGTGGGCAGGGGCACCCAGTGCCCGGAGCAGCTGTGCTGCACTCCTATTCCCCTCCTCCGGCACAGGTCCCAGTTTGAGGGTTCGGGTAATGTGGGCGGTATCCCTAGGGAGTAGACTGAGGCAGGGCTCAAGCTGGCAGTGCGTGCTGGAGCCCGGGACGTACCTTGTCCCCGTCCTCCTCCGCCTCAGCGTGGCTGGCTCGGCCCGGGCCGCGCCGCCCGGGCGCTCACTGGGCGGCGGGGCGCACCCGCCCGGGCCCCCCGCTCCACCAGGCCTGGTCCATGCCCCCGCCCCCTCCGCCGCTGCCGCCGCACCGCGCCCGCTCCCGGCCAGGTGCGGCAGCCAGCCTGGCCCGGCCTCCGGCGCCGGGGCCAATGGACGCCCCGGGCCCCGGCCCCCTCCCCGCCCCGGGCCGGCCCCCTCCCCGCCCGGTCCCGGCCCCTCTGCACCCGCCCGAGACGCACAGAAGCAGCATTCAGCGCTCTGGGGCGCATCGCTGCGCCCCCGCCGCCGGCCCAACAAGGCCCGTTTGTCTCGGATGCGCCAACGGGGCCATTGTCCCGCCGCCAGCCCTCTGGCTCAACGGAGCCCCCAGCCCAGGAGACTCGAGGATGCCCAGGCCTTGGTGATGGTGGGGAGGGGAGCCAGGGCCCTGGGAAAAAGGCGCGGCCGGACCATTGCTTAACTTTGGTTGGGGACTGTGGGACCCTTAGGATCCAGTGGATCCTATGGCTTCTTGCTCTAGGCAGTGCCAACTGGGGACAACGCATTTTTGGCATTCATGGGAGTGGGGGGAGCTCAACCAAGAGGCTGAGCTCCCACTGGTCCTGCCACCTGGAGGTCTCAGCTGTCACTCTCTAGGGTGCCAGAGGGCTGAGTAGGGTCATCAGGTGGCAGGTGTCCCATCTGGGCCGTCTCATTTTCTAAGCCTGGGCTTTCCTTCTTCACCCCAGAGGAGCAAGACCACGGATTAAGACCAATGCCTGCCAGGGGCCAGTAATCCTCAGCACCAGCTGTGGGCAGTAAGGAACCAGCTGGCCACAGTGGGGCCTGGGACGCGTCAGAGCCCCGCTGCCCCCGCCATTACTGGGCGATTCCGGAATGGGGAAAATTCCATATCAGCACGGCTGCCAGGGATTTTTCCGTATCTGATAGGCCTGCACCCCAGCCTCATAGCCCTGGATGCACAGGCCCCCAAACAGGCCTGAGTTGTCCCCTGGGGCTGCAGGCTCTGGCTCCAGAGGTCCTGACCCTCTGTTCCTGCCTCTAGAGGCAACCCTATTCCCTCCCATCGTGGTGTGCATGACAGTGGGAATGGCACACGGCCCTCTCCTCCCACCCATAGCCAGACCCAGCTGAGGCGGGGGCCTGGGTTTTCTGCTACTCAGGCTGGAGTCTGCCCAAGCTCTTGCCTTCCCCCTGCACAGGTTCAACCTACAGCCACTGCCACAAAAACATTCTCTGCCCACAGTTAGCAAATAGTGAGAGACAGAGGGCAAGGTGCATAGATTTAGAGAAGGTAAAGCCATTCCAAACCCACACTTCCTCAGCCTGGCCCCACCCCCCAGGGGTACCTTGGGGAGTTTGTCCTGGTAGGGGCTCAGAGTGACCACCAAGAGCCTCAGGTTGTGGTCCTGGTTCCATCATGATGCACTGGCAGTTCCAGGTTAGGGCATGTCCCCCTGGGCATCAGCAGGGGCACTGTCAAGGTCAGCGAGGAAGCTGTCAGGTAGGCCTCACACATCACAAGTGGAGCTGCTGGTGAAGACTACGCTGGGAGGTAGCAGTTCTGCCAACGGGTCCACAAGGCAAGCTGAGGGCAGGACCTCAGCACAGGCCCACAGATCCCTCAGGCTCTGGCTTTTACCTCTGGGCCGACTCCAGCAGGAAGTGATGAAAATCAGTTGGTGTTTACCAAGTACTTACTACACACCTGACATTGCTGAGTCTATAAAGTCTGAGCCTATAAAGTTTTCACAGAGGCCGGGCGCGGTGGCTCAAGCCTGTAATCCCAGCACTTTGGGAGGCCGAGGCGGGTGGATCATGAGGTCAAGAGATCGAGACCATCCTGGTCAACATGGTGAAACCCCGTCTCTACTAAAAATACAAAAAATTAGCTGGGCATGGTGGCGCGTGCCTGTAATCCCAGCTACTCTGGAGGCTGAGGCAGGAGAATTGCCTGAACCCGGGAGGCGGAGGTTGCGGTGAGCCGAGATCGCGCCATTGCACTCCAGCCTGGGTAACAAGAGCGAAACTCCGTCCCAAAAAAAAAAAAAAAAAAGTTTTCACAGATCCCTCAACATATCCTTCTGAAAGACCAGAAAGACCAGAATTTTTTTTTTTTTTTTTTTTTTTTGAGTTGCTCTTGTTGCCCAGGCTGGAGTACAATTGCTCAGCTCAAGGCAATCTCCGCCTCCCGGGTTTAAGCAGTTCTGCCTCAGCCTCTCAAGTAGCTGGGATTACAGGCATGCACCACCACACCTGCCCAATTTTATTTTTAGTAGAGACGGGGTTTCACAATGTTGGCCAGGCTGGTATCAAACTCCAGACCTCAGGTGATCCACCCACCTCCGCCTCCCAAAGTGTTGAGATTACAGGTGTGAGCCACTGAGCCCGGCTCAAAGACCAGAATTTCTACTGGGAACTGACATGTGAGGATGCAGGTGCAGAGGAAAAGTGCCTGGGCTAGAATGTGAACCAAGGTCAGACGGGCTGCGGAGCCCAGGCCCAGAACCTCTGCGCCTACCTTTGGGATCCCCTGGACCTGAAGGGGTCCTTGGACATCCAGAGAGCTCTGAGCCGTGCCGAGGTCCATCTTGGTAAATACCCAGGTTGGCCCAGCCTGCAGCACAGAGTGCTAGGAGGGCCTCCTCCAACCCCAGAAAGGCTCATGGACACAGAATACAATTGGCACAAACGTCCAGTCATTTAATAACAAATGCTCCCCCCGCCCTCACCCCATCACAGCACCCTGAGAATCATGGGTCCAACTGTGCGGGGGGGGGGGGGCTGTGGAAAGCCAGGATGAACAGGGGCAGCAGGTAAGGGGCTGGGTGGGCCCCTGCACCTCATGTCACTGGCTCCTGGGAGCACAGAATCAGGCTGGGCACAGAGGTCTCTTCTCTGCTCAGGCACCAGCAGGGCAGCTTCATCCAAGGGAGGGCCAGGGCTGCCCATTGGCCCAGCCAGAGAGCATGAGGGATCAGGGCTGGCTGGAGAAAGAAGTGACTCTGGTCCATCACACTTCGGTCCTCTGGCCTGCCTCTGCCACGCTCAGCTGCCAGGAGCTGGCCTCAGCCCTGAGGGGCCTCCAGCGCTCACTCCGGCCTTGCCTTCTTGGCCTTCTTCTCAGACTTCACCGCCTCATCGTGGGCTTTCCGCTTCTCCGCCAGCTTGTTGGCCTGTGAGGGGGAAGGCGAAGGTCAGCCTGAGGTGTGTGGAGGGGAGGGTTGGGGGCACCGAACTCAAGGCTATCCCTTAAAAGCAGAGCTTCCAGAAAAGGTCACAGGCAAATTCCCATAGGAAAAAGATCTACTGGACCCACTTCACGGTGAGAAAACATGCCCTAGCCTTGCCTGGACATTATTGCATGGGCCCACGAATCTCAAGACAAGAGAATCCTAAACTCCCAGAGCTGGAAGGAGCCTTGGCAACTGTCCCATTTCCCTACTCCATCTGGGAAAGCCAGACGCCACTGGAACCTTCAGCAGGAGCTAGTGGAAAGGGGCACAACAGGAAGAACCTTCTTTCTGGGGTCATCTGACATCGTTTTAATTTTTTTAGAGACAGGGTCTTCCTCTGTTGCCCAGGCTGGAGCACAGAGGCACGATCATTAGCTCTCTGCAGCCTCAAACTACTGGGCTCAAACCATCCTCCCACTTCAGCCTCTAGAGTAGTTGGGATTGACTACAGGTGTGCACCAACCACCATGCCTAGCCTTTTTTTTTTTTTTTTTTTTTTGGTAGAGACATGGTCTCAATATGTTGCCAAGGCTAGTCTTGAAGTCCTGGCCTCAAGGGATCCTCCTGTCTTAGTATCCCAAAGTGCTGGGATTTCAGGCGTGAGCCACCATGCCCAGCCCCATTTGACAATAACTATTTCAAAACTGCAGCAATTATGCTTCTCTGAATTTAGCCTGCAGAATCATTCAGAGGTGGGCAGGAATGTGCTTGGGATGTTATCTGAGAATGACTAAAACTGGAGAACAATCTAATCCCATCACAGGGGACAGGCTCGGTATTGGATGAGAAGTCCATATTACGGTTAAATGAAAACTACACCTCAGGCCCGGTATGGTGGCTCACGCCTCTAAGCCCAACATTTTAGGAGGCCGAGGTGGGTGGATCACTTGAGGTCAGGAGTCCGAGACCAGCCTGGCCAAGATGGTGAAAGCCCGTCTCTACTAAAAATACAGAAGTCAGCCAGGTGGGCAGCACACACCTGTAATCCCAGCTACTTGGGAGGCTAAGGCAGGAGACTTGCTTGAACCCGAGAGGCAGACGTTGCAGTGAGCAGAGACTGCAACACTGCACTGCAGCCTGGATGACAAAGGAAGACTCTTTCTCAAAAAACAAATTATACCTCAAAACAGTCTCCAGCACGACCTCCCAAACATGGGTCATTACGTGCACAAGAGAAACCTGGAGGCTGTAGCTAATTACAGGCGGCTGTAACTACAGGCTGCTCAACTCCAAGGGCAGGGCTGTGAGCCACTCTGCATCACTCCTCGCAGGGTTCTGGGGTGCAAGAGTTTGTATTTTTAATTAGCATATATGGCTTTATGAACAAGAAAAAACAAAAGAGAGAGAAGCTTAACAAAAGCCCCCCTCATAGTCCCTGAGTCCGCCGGGAAGGCCCTGTTGGCAGAGCTCAGCAGACTCGCGAAGCAGGATGCTCGGTGGGACAGAGCCCTAAGGATAGCCTGGGCAGAGCTAGCAGTACCAGGACACCCGCGCTGGCCTGGGTCAGGGGCCCGAAGCTGGGCTGGGCCAGGCAGGCAACCTCAGGAAAAGGCTAGGAGAACCCCAGGCTGCCTAAGTTCACCTGTGCAGCTGGGTCCGGTGGCCACACCTAGGCCTCAGGCAGGTGGCAGGAACTCACCTCTCGGATTTTTCGCCTCTTGCCAAACATGATCTTCTGGTACAGGTACTTCTCCCGCTTCTTCATCATCATGATGGCCAGGCGCTTGGCCTCGCTCTCTTCCTCCTGGGCCAGCCGCTGCTTATCCTCCAGCTTCAAGGTGCCTGCCATCACCCTGGGCTTCTGGGGACACAAGGAGGGTGCTTGGGAAGGCAGGTCCCCCTGACCTCAACAGTCCTCCGGCTCCTGCCCCTCTGGGCCAGGACAGACACCAAGTGGGCTGCTTTCCAGGCTAAGCCCCCCGACAGCGCACCCTACCTTCCCCTCCAGCCTCTGCTCCTCCAGAGCTGCCAACCGGGCCTCCTCCTCCTTTTCTGAACCAGCCTCTGCATCTTCCTCCTCTTCCTCATTTTCTCCCCCGTCATCACTGTCACCTTCGTTGTCACTGTCCTCTTCCTCGTCTTCTTCCGACTCATTCAGGTTTCCTAGGGACAGCCGATGACCTCTGAATGCCCTGGGAACCTGCAGTCTCCCTGGCAGGGTGACAACAGGCCCAGGCCCCATCCTCTCTGACCCTGCCATCTTCAGCCATGGGCAGTTCAGGGCTGTCCCAACTGTGGTCCTCTCTGGCACCTCCCCATAGCCCAGCTGCCATCAGAGGAAATTCCAAGGCCCCCAGTCTTGAGGTCTGTTGCATCCAATGTGAATTCTGATGACAACTCAGCATGATGTTCTGCTGAGTTATCCTGAATGTCAAGTAACACCTGACTACAGGAGGCAGGTGTCCCTTCTCCTAAGCCTTCCTCCACAGGTGGCTTCTAAGGGCTTTCAGCTCCTACTGCCTGTTTCCTGAAGCTTTCCACCTTGGTGGCCATGGCAAACAGCCAGCTTGGGCCCTGGGACCAAGGCCAGCCCAGTCCGGTCCTGCTCACCTGGGTCCTCTCCCCGCTGCAGAGCCAGCAGCTTCAGCTTCTCAGGTGGGACGTAATCTCCTTCCTTCTCGGTCACAAAGGGTGAAAGGTGTGGGGGCAGCTGCACCCCAGGGAAGTACTCTGCCACGGGGAGGAGGAGCCTAGCGTTCACTGAGTCAAACACCCACTGGGGCTGCACGTAGCACCTGGTGCAGAGTGGCAGGCAAAAATGAGTCACAGAGGGCACCCAAGGTCCCACTGCATCGTGGAGCCCTTGAGACGGACACCCAGAAATCCAAACGAGGAGCTTGGGGGCCTACCTGCCTACGACGGAGGTCTGCTGCCCAGGCCGGTCGACAATCTGGTGGGTGATGCGGGAGTCCGTGACGTCGTAGGTGGCCCCGATGCACAAAGACTTGTCCCAGGACACTTCCCCCCCAAAGCTCCTGCAGGGACAGAGAAAGCCACGTGGATACGAAGACATGAGCTGCCTGTCCTGGGACTCGGCTCTCTGGAACCTGCTGGCCGCCCAGCACGTGAACTCAGCCTCTTACAACACAGTTGCCCCTCCTCATCCCAGGACCCTCCAGTCCTCGCTCAGCAGAGATCTGCTCACTGCCCATCCTTCTGTGCTAAGCTGGTGATAAAATGATGGCAGTCCCTCCCTCTGCTGAGCGCTTCCTACATGCTCAGTGCAGTGGCAAGCACTTTCCACACACTGTTTCATAAGAAGTAGAAGCTGATGCCATTCCAATGTTACCAGTGGGCACCAGGGCAGGACCCAGACCAGAGCATGGCCGAACCAATGCTGTCAGGAGTCCCTTGAGCCACCCTACCTGATGACGAAGGCCAGGGCCTCACGGGGCACCTCTCGGTTCAGGAAGAACTTCAGGCCCTCAAAAAGCTTCTTGTGCTTCTCCTGCACCTCCAGCTCCTTCCTGCGATCTTCCTCTTGCGCCGACATCTCCTGTTGAGAAAGGCACCGGGCTTCGCACCACCAGGGCTGCCCCGCCCCGACAGCAGGGCCAGGGCTGGAGGTAACGCCCACTCCAGCTTCCTTCTAGATCCCGGATCCTGCCTTGAAAGGAAACCCCAAGGCCCCACTCCCGAGCTCTGCTGCCTCCTGTGTAAACTCTCATGACAATTCAGTCCATTCTGCTCAGTTGCTTTGAATGTCAAACACCTGATTATAGGATGCAAATGTCCCTAAGCTGGAAACCCCCAATGTATGACTCATCCCAGCTCCCCTACCAGAAGGCAGTGCAGTGCTCACCCCGTCGGCAGGAAACTCATCCACCTCGGCCTCCTCTTCCATGGCAGGTACCACCACGCGAGCCAGGCTGGCACTGAGGGCCGCCAGTTTCTACAGGAGAGAAGGGGACTGCAGGGCAGCTGCTTGCTGTGGGGGACCTTGTGCGGGCATGTGGCCAGGTTGGGGAGGGGCAGCAGTGACAGTCCTGCACATCAGCGGGTGTGGGTTCCAAGGGCAGGCTGACGCTCCTGCAGCCTTTCTCACCTCCATAGAGCTCTCAGAGTCCAGCGCGTAGGTGTCCTCACTGGCCTTCACATCTGCTTGGGGCTGTCCCTCGAGCTAGCAGGCAAGGGGAAGGTCAGGGAGCAGAGGACAGCCACAGCCCCTCGCCTCCGTGTGGACAGAGAAGGGCTGTGGCCCTGCACTGTGAGCAGAAGGCACTGGGCTGGGGTCCTACCTTCGGGGGGTAGTGGAGGTTGAGCGACTGGTAGAGGCGGAAGTTGACAAAGCCCAGCAGGGTGGTGTAGAACTCAGTGAAGGTGGCCATGACCCTGTAGTCCACGTCTGTCGGGTGCTGGCGAACAGAGGTGCCTCAGCAGTGTGGGTGCAAGGATGGGGGCAAAGGAGGAACAGACAACCCACAGAGCAGAGGGCATCTGACCGACCCGAGGACCCCAAGCTCCTCAAGAATGCCCTGCCCTCAGGGTGCTGCCCTAGGGAAGGGGTGGCATGGATGTTCCCACCCAGGGGCGTTTCAGCCACAAGTAAGGCTCTGGATGGAGTCCCAAGGGTTACAGCCATCCTGGAAATCAGTGCCAGACCCCCACAGAAGAGTGAGAAAAGGGATCCTGGTCCCTGCTACTCCCAGGACTGGCTGGTCTTCCCCTCCCTGTGCCAGCTCTCCCACTTCCTTCAGGTCTAGCTCACTCGGAGAGGCCACTTTCCCTGGCCTGGCCCCTTTCCCTGACCTGTGGAAAGAGACTTTCTGTATCACCTAGCCCACAATCTTTGCTGCCTGTCAACTCCTGGGCTAGCCTGTGAGTGCCAGGAGGGCAGCGCTCCCAGCACCATCCTTAGCCCAGGGGAGGGGCTGGCAAAACCTTGGGTGACTAAGGCGCCTTGGGAAGGCCTGGCCCAGTGGGGGCAATGGATGCACAGGGGCCAGGTCATCCACTGAGTCCTGCCTCTGAGCCTCAGGACAGACACTCAGAATTGAGTGAACCCACCTCGGGCATGACTCGAAGGTCCAGGGTAGGCTGGCAGCTGGCCTGGCTCAGCCCCTAGGAAGCTCTTGGGAAACAGCCGGCAGACAAACTACTTACTGCTCAGGGTGAAGGCACAGAGCTGCCCTCACCAGCTGGCAGCCCAGCTGCAGGGGACATGGAAGGGTCATCTTTGCCCTGGAGCAATTAATAGGGCAAAACAAGGCAAAGAACTGAGGCCCACACAGATGCACCGCAACTCTTGAGCAGTTCTGCCCCCAAAACCATGAGGCTGAGCCAGCCCAACTGGCCCCCAATAAAACCATGAGGCTGAGCCAGCCCAACTGGCCCCCAATAAAACCATGAGGCTGAGCCGGCCCAACTGGCCCCCAATAAAACCACCAGGCTGAGCCGGCCCAACTGGCCCCCAATAAAACCACGAGGCTGAGCCGGCCCAACTGGCCCCCCAATAAAACCACGAGGCTGAGCCGGCCCAACTGGCCCCCCAATAAAACCACGAGGCTTAGCCGGCCCAACTGGCCCCCCAATAAAACCACGAGGCTGAGCCGGCCCAACTGGCCCCCCAATAAAACCATGAGGCTTAGCCGGCCCAACTGGCCCCCCAATAAAACCATGAGGCTGAGCCGGCCCAACTGGCCCCCCACTAAAACCATGGAGGCTGGGCCGGCCCAACTGGCCCCCAGGATGTGGCAGGATGTTTTATTTAAGCAATGTGAAAATCAGTAGTGATCACCATGGGTGCTGGCTGTGTTCTTGACTCTCAGCTGTTCCACTATTCTGCCGCCAGGCAGTGACCTGTGCTGTGGGAGCTCAGGGCCAAGAGAAGCCCTTCCTGTCCCCTCACTCACACCTCCAGCCTTCCATGAGTCTGTGAGGGCCTCTGATGGGTACATCTGGGAGTAACCCCATTTCCCACAGCCTAGCACTGGGCAGGGAGACCCCGCACCTATAAGCACATTGAGTTCCACAGCTATGAGCCCAACCCTGGCTGCTCACAGGAGGGGCACACTGGGCTCTGCTACGACCTAGTGCCAGTCCTCCCCCTCGCCAAAAGGAAGCATCGGCGGTGAGCTGGCCAGAGAGGAAAGGGAATGGGTGGCCGGCTCCCTTCCCCCAGGGCCAGCTGTGTGGAGGCCGGCCCACCACAGGCCCCTATTCACCATCGGCGAGGACACACAAAGACCAGTCTGAGCAGCATGGGGGCAGGAGGACATCAGAGAGAAGGAAGGGCCAAGAGGAAGGCAGGAAGGAAGGAGGAGAGGAGGGCTGGGGAGGGGAAGAAGGAAGGGCTACCCACGCCTGTCCCAGGGGGAGTGGGAACAGGGACTGCTGAGGGCCAAGCCCGCCTCTCACCCGCAAACAGGCCACAGCCTCACCACCAGGCAGCCAGTCAGGGTAGGTTCCAGCCCTCGCAACCCCACCCACAAGGGATCGTGAGGAACCGCCCAGGGCGCTTAGAGCCCCAGCTCCCCCTGGAGCCCCTGATAATCTGGGCAGCAGAGCCACTGTGCCAGCCGGACCAGCTGCTCTCCATTGAAGCCGCCAGTTCCCACTCGATGATCAAGAAAGGTGGGCTAAACGCAGGCCACCAGCACAGGGAGGTGGGAGAGCCTGGCTCCACCACCTGGAGGTACTAGAAGCCAATGATGCCTCCACCAGGGGGCAAAACCAGGGTTTCTCTTAGCGGATCCCTGCCAACAATGCCCAGGATTTCAAATAGATAAGAAGGCGGGCTCTGTGGCCCACACCTATAACCCTAGCACTTTGGGAGGCTGAGATGGGAGGACAGCTTGAGCTCAGGAGTTTGAGACCAGTCTGGGCAATGTAGTGAGACACTATTTCTATTTTAAAAGAAAAAGAAAACAAGAAATAGTGCTGCATACTAAGTGCTTCTTCTGTGCTCACCATCCCCCTCTCCCCCAGTCCTCTAGTCCCGTGGGGCAGACAGGCGGGGAGTGGCAAGCAGAGGCAGAGGCAAGGCCACTTGGCCAAGGTCCGGCAGCTACCGGCAGCAACGCAGAGATGAGGACACCAGTGGGTATGAGGGCAGGGCTCTGTCACTGTTCCCATGGTGGCACCACATGTGCTGGGTGTGCAGGCTGGGTATGGCCCTGGCAGCTGCTCTCACTGTTCACTGGGCCCCAGAAGGCCAAGCCCCAGGCACTGTTAAGGGCATAGACACTTAACGAGGCACAGAGAGGTGAAAGGAACACATCCAAGCACACACAGCTGGCAGGTGCTGCCACAGAGCTGGCTCTGGCTCCCACTCTCAAGGAGGAAGCTGTCCGTGGCACATTCCCTGCCCTGTTCTGGCCACCTCCATCAGCAGTTGGGAACCCAGTACTTGCTAGACTCTGCAGACACCAAAATCCCCCCTTCCTCCACACCTGTATCTGTGTAGGAGGCAACGTGAGCCCCTCCCCTCCCCGTGGGCACACTCACGTCATGGGAGAAGGCATAGGGAGTGATCCACACGATGGGCTGCCCCAGTATCTCGGCCTGGTAGTAAATGCCTTTGATGGACAGGAAGACCTGGGGGAGGGGAGGAGACAGCCGGGTGAGGACCACAGGTGGCAGGAGAAGGGGCAGGGTGGGGTGCCTGCCGGGTGGTCCCAGGCTCACCTTGCGCAGGGCACGGGAGGCAATGACATAGTGCATGAACTCCACGGTGAGCCGGCGGCACAGCTGAATGGTCTGCACGTGACACTTGCCAGTCCGTGGGAAGGTGGAAAAGAGGAAGCACATGGAGAGGGCGTCGTCCAGGTCCCGCAGGGCATCAATGAACGTGGGGTACCTGTGTGGCCAGTGGGGCAGCATATGGGGGTCGTTCAGCCTGGGTGCCAAGGGGGCCCCTGACCTTCTCCCACCCCAGACACCCCATTTTTCAAGCCAGGCCTTGCCATGGCCACCTCCTGACCTGGCAGGAGCAGCTTCCCCACAGCTGACCACAGCACCTGCGAGGAGCCACTTAACCAGGACGTGGCCACTCGGCTCTGAGGACCAGAGAAGTCCTGATGGGGTCCTCAAGACACCCACTGCTCACAAAAGACCCAGGCTTGACCCACGTACGTATTTGGTGGTGCATGAAGGGAGATGGAGTCAGGGGCTCTCTGACTCTTCAGAGGTGGAACCTTGCCAGGTGCGGCGGCTCACACCTGTAATCCCAGTTCATAGGGAGGCAGAGGTGGAAGGATAGCTTGAGCCCAGGAGTTCGAGACCTGCCTGGGCAATATAGCAAGACCCCGTTCTCCACAAAAAGGGGGATAAAAGAAAGACAACAACAAAAATAAGTGTAACTCCCCTCGAAGGTGGAACCTTTAGTGCACAGAAAGTCTATCAGGAGGTCCAAGATGGGAAATGGGAAACTGGGAAGCTGCCCTAGCGGAACAGGGTGGGGTGGAGGCTGCTTCCCCTCAGCAGCACTTGTGTGGTCTGGCCCCAGGTCGCCAGAGTGGGTTATGTCTTCCACGTCTCTCATCCCTTGGACCTCTGTCTAGTTGGCAGAACCAATGAGACCCAGGGAATTGGGTCCAGGAAGAGCCAGAGCAGAAGGTGTTTTGGGGAATGCTATGGTAAATGATGAGGCCAACAAGGAGGAGCCACCCTGGGCAGGACCCACCACTGTGTTGCTGCCCTGCTGTGGGACAGAGGCATGGGTCACAGAGAAGACACAGAACCACAAGTAACGACACCCAGATTCCAGTCCCGTTCTGAGCAGTGACCCAGACTGCTCATTTACAATGGGGCTCTTGCAGGTCCCTAGAAAGGCCTTGGGCACAAGTGGACAACAGAGCTTCAAGCCTTTCCCCCGCAGCTAGAGCAGCTGCCAGAGATACTGGCATCCAAACTGCCTTCCAGGAAGCTACCTTTTTAAAAATCATTTTTATTACTTTTTCCATTTTCTTTTTCCCAAATGCCCAGTCTTCAAGGAGAAACAGCTTCCTTCTGAAGAATAGGTTCTGGGTGGGTTCGGGGAGGCAGCAGGGGTAAAAAATAAAGGGTTCTGCTATTTCAAAAAGGACTCCAAAATTCATGAGACCAGACACTGCCAAGGTCCCTCCAGCCCCAGATGGCCTCACTCACTGCTACAAGTCGAGAGAAGTCTGCCAGGTCTTCAAATCCATGCCAAGATGGAAGAGAGGCCTGCAGGGACCTCTCATGAGGCAGCAGGACGGCTGCAGCCACCACTGGCCTCCTCTGGTGCCTTGTAGTTTCCTAACTCCACGTCACAGACAAAATCAAGAACCCAGGCTTCCTGTAGAAACAGCACCAGCATTTCTGGGCCAACTGTTTTTCTTTCTTAAGCACTGGCCCTAGCTAAGGAGCTGGGGATGGTGTGCAATGAGAACACCACAACCACACCACCACACTTGGGGTGTGTATAAATCCAGGCACCTGCTTTTTGTGTGTGGCTTGTTTTCATTTATTTCACCTAACACTGTGTGTCACAGGCAGGACAGCAACTACCATCATCTCGGATGGAGATGGGGACCTGCGTGAGGTAGAAAATATCCTCTGGCTGCTCCGCCCATGTGCCACACAGCTGCAGTGGGAACACCAGCTGTCTAGCGCCTAGGCCAGGGCTCTTCCTGTGACAGCCCACAGCCAGGCTAAATGAAGTCAACCCCAGCCATTCTAGATCTCAGTGTTCCTGGGCCATTAGCCCCCAAAGATGACAGCCATTCACCAGCCCAGGGCTTCTGAACTTTACCACTGCTGACATTTGGGGTCAGACTGTTCGACGTCATGGGAGACTGCTGGAGGGTATTTAGCAGCATCACCAGCCACTCTCCACTAGACACCAATAGCACGTCCATCCATGTCGTGAGAACCAACAGTCTCCAGGCATTGCCAAATGTCCACTGGAGAAGCAAGATCACCGCTGATTAAAAACTGCTGATTTTGCCTGTAATCCCAGCTACTCAGGAGGCTGAGGCAGGAGAATTGCCTGAACCCAGGAGGCGGAGGTTGCGGTGAGCCGAGATCGCGCCATTGCACTCCAGCCTGGGTAACAAGAGCGAAACTCCAACTCAAAA
>NW_022437035.1:6870500-6883528 GCF_009761245.1 Sapajus apella
AGGCTCACACCTGTAATCCCAGCACTTTGGGAGGCCCAGGTGGGCGGATCACCTGAGGTTGAGAGTTTGAGACCAGCCTGACCAACACGGAGAAACTCCTTCTCTACTAAGGAAAAAAAAAAAAAAAAAGAATTGCTATTTAGGCCGGGTGCGGTGGCTCATACTTATAATCCGCGCATTTTGGGAGGCCGAAGTGGGTGGACCACGTGAGGCCAGCCTAGCCAACACAGTGAAACCCTGTCTCTACTAAAAATACAAAAATTAGCTAGGTGTGGTGGTGGTTAATTCCAGCTACTCAGGAGGCTGAGGCAGGAGAATTGTTTGAACCTGGGAGGTGGAAGTTGCAGTGAGCCAAGATCCCATCACTGAACTCCAAGGTGGGAAACAGAGCAAGACGCTTTCTAAAAAAAAAAAAAAAAAGAAAAAAGAAAAAAAGAAAAAAATTGCTGATTTATCCAGTGAATGAGGGGGACGTCTGAGAAGACTGGGCAAGGGACAGTTCAGGCCAGAGGTGTGTCGCCATGTCTCCCGCGTCTTACCAGGTACCCAATGTGCAGCCATGGGGCCCCGGGACTCTCCCACCACAGGGCCTTTGCACTTGCCACGGCCTCTGCCTGGATTGTGCTTCCACTGGCTCAGAAGTCCCCCCTCAAAGACCCCTGTGACAAGCCTGTAACTACAGACCTTATAATCATTCTAGTAATTGGTTAGCTTTGTTTTTGGTCTGTGTCCTTCAAAAAGATGCAAGCTTTTTGAGCAGGGTATTGGTCCTGTTCCCTACTGTACTGCTAGTGCTACGGCAGAGACCAGCATTTAGTGAAGGCACAGCGGCGTTCTGAGGACAGCCCGCTCACCGTTCCTTGATGATGTGGTCAAGTTTGTAGTTGGGCTTATTGTCCTTTAGACGCTCTACGGTATTCCACTCGCTCTTCCCATAGGCCTTCCGGAGCTTCCGGACGAACACCTGGAAGGAAATAAAAGACCGCCGACACTGAAGCTCAGGGCTCCTGGACAACTTCCAGGGAAGACAGAAACGCAGGGCAGGACTCTCACGCCGCCTGAAGCTGGCCATGGCTATGTGCCTGTGTCACCAACCCCTCTGCCCAGGATGTACAAGAGAGCCAACTCCAAGGAGCACCAGCAGAGTCAGACCACGCTCGCCTCTTGACGATGCACAGGTGTCCCAACTCCACACATTTACATGGGAGGATGGCACAGCAAAGTAGCTCTATTTTTCAGCTGAGAACAGATGCCAAGGGACCTACCACGGACAGGATGAGAAGGGCTGGTCCCCGTTCTCAGCATCATTCTGTGTTGACATAAAACAAGCTATGGGTCTGTGTGTCGCACTGAGCCACCCAAAAAAGTGCAGCTGAGGCCTGTTTTGGGGCCAGGTCCTCCAAACTAACTGGCCTCTTCCCTCCAAGTACTTCTTTTGAGGCTCAGCCTGCCGTGCCCGAGGCTCAAAGCCTGTCTCTGCTGGGATTATGAGCAGCAGCTCTGCCATAGCCATCTCCTACTACAGGTCCACGTTCAACCCCGGGAGCTTATGAGATGCAAAACTCAGCAGCAAACCAGGTCCAGCCTCAGCTGCTGCCCAGTCCTCTCCACTTCTCCCAGCCAAGGGTCTGCAGTCAAAGGCTTCAGTAGCAGCAGTCTACTTTCAATTCCTTGCATTTGGTATAAATGCATTTGGTATAAATTAGGTTTCTGGCCGGGCACAGTGGCTCACACTTGTAATCCCGGCACTTTGGGAGGATCACCTGAGGTCATGAGTTCGAGACCAGCCAGGCCAACAAGGTGAAACCCCATCCTTACTAAAAAATAAAAAAATTTGCTGAGTGTGGTGGTAGGTGCCCATAATCCCAGCTACTCGGGAGGCTGAGACAGGATAATCTCATGAACTTGGGAGGCGGAGGCTACAGTCAACTAAGCGTGGGTTTGGCCCAGGCTCACCACTGCACTCCAGCCTGGGCGACAAGAGTGAAACTGTCTCAAAAATAAATAAATAAATAGGTTTCTGCTCTCCCCATGGTAACTGAGTAATTAGTGATTTCCATTTGTGGAATGAAAAGCTTGTTGTGCAGCCATAAAAACAAACCGAGATTATGTCCTTTGCAGGGACATGGATGGAGCTGGAGGCCATCATCCTTAGCAAACGCACACAGGGACAGAAAACCAAATATCGCATGTTTTCACTTATAAGTGGGAGCTAAATGATGAGAACACATAGACACAAAGAGGAGAACAAACACTGGGGCCTATTGGAGGATGGAAGGTGGAGGGTGGGAGGAGGGAGAGGATCAGGAAAAATAACGAATAGATACTGGGCTTAATACTGGGTGATGAAATAATCCGTGCAACGAACCCCTAAGACACAAGTTTACCTATGTAACAAACCAATACATGTACCACTGAACTTAAAAGTTAAAAAGGCCGGGCATGGTGGCTCACGCCTATAATCTAAGCATTTTGGGAAGCTGAGGTAAGTGGATCACGAGGTCAGGAGTTCAAGACCAGCCTGGCCAAAATGGTGAAACCCTGTCTCTGCCAAAAATACAAAAAATTAGCCGGGCAGGACACCTGTAACCCCAGCTACTCAGGAGGCAGAGGCAGAGAACTGCTTGAACCCAGGAGGTGGAGGCTGCGGTGAGCTGAGATCTCACCACTGCACTCCAGCCTGGGCAACAGAGTGAGACTGTGTCTCAAAAACAAACAACAACAAAAAAACTCTACCTCAAGAAAAATAAAGTCAAAATTATTCCTTAATCTTTGGGCTGCAGAATGGGTGCTGTAGTGCAGGCCCGTAAACAACATTAATCTCCTTGTACATCACAGCTCTTGGGTGACCAGGTACATTTTCAATGAGCTGTAATGTTTTGAAAGTAATCTTTATCTCTGAGCAGCAGGTCTCAACAGTAGGCTTAAAATATTCAGTAAACCACAGGTTCACACCTGTGGTTCACACCTGTAATCCCAGCACTTTGGGAGGTGGACACAGGTGGATCACCTGAGGTCAGAAGTTCGAGACCAGCCTGACCAACATGGAGAAACCCCGTCTCTACTAAAGATACAAAATTGGCTGGGTGTGGTGGCGCATGCTTGTAATCCTAGCTACTTGGGAGGCTGAGGCAGGAGAAACGCCTGCACCCAGGAGGTGGAGGTTGCAGTGAGCTGAGATTGTGCTACTGTGCTCCAGCCTGGCCAAGAAGAGCTAGACTCTGTCTCAAAAAAAAAAAAAAAAAAAAAAAAAATGCAGTAAACCATGATGTTAACAGATGTGCTGAAATCTAGGCTTCGCTGTTCCATTTACAGACCAGAGACAGAGCAGATTTAGCATCGTTCTTAAGGGCCCTAGGATTTTTGCCATATTTGAGTATTGGCTTCAACTTAAAGTTACCAGCTACATTAACCCCTAACAAGAGAGTCGGCCTGTTCTCTGAAGCTTTGAAGCCAGGCATTGACTTCTCCTCTCTAGTTATGAAAGTCCTAGATGGTATCTTCTTCCAACAGAAGACTATTTATCTATACTAAAATCTTTTTGGTTAGTGTAGCCACTTCATCAATGATCTTAGCTGGATCTTCCGGATAACCTGCTGCATCACCTTGCACTTTGATGTAATGGACACAGTTTCTTTCCTTAAACCTCATGAACCAACCTCTGCCAACTTTCAACTTTTCTTCTACAGCTTCCGCATCCCTCTCAGCCTCCCAAGAAACGAAGAGAGTTAGGGGCTTGCTCTGAATCAGGCTTTCGCTTAAGGGAACGCTGTGGCCGGTTTGATCTTCCATCCAGATCTCCAAAACTTTCACCATATGAGCAATAAGGCTGATTAGCTTTCTTATGACTCGTGTCTTCACTGGAGTAGCACTTTTAATTTCCTTGAAGAACTTTTCATTTGCTTTCACAACTTGGCTACATTTTTGGTGCAAGAGGCCTGGCTTTTGGCCTATCTTGGCTTTTGACATGCTTTGCTCATAAAGTTTAATGATTTCTAGCTTTTGATTTAAAAAGAGACAGGTGAAACTCTTCCTTTCACCTGAAAACTTCAATTTGCAAAAAACAAAATATCTGCAAAACTCACAGAGCAAAGCACAATAAAACGGAGTTTGCCTGTCTGTAATCTCGGTTAATCCTCATGACATCCCCTTAAGGTAGAATGACTTCCTCCTCTGTATAGGCTTACTCAGAGAGGACAGGCAATCTGCCCAAGGTCACAGGTAGTTAGTGGGTTACAGAGCTGCGATGAGGACCTGTCAGACCCTAGAGCCCAGGCCTCACCTTGTATTCCCGGAACTTGTTGACGATGGGTTCATGGAGGAGAAACCTGATGTCTTTGATAAGGTAAAAAGTTCGGGCCGCTGTAGAACCCTTGTTAACCTTCTTCTTGTGTTTGGGTTCATGGGGATAAATGCCCTTCAGAATGCACAGCCGCCTGCAAGACAGAAGCCATATGTCAGTTATATCAGTAAGGGTGGGGGACACTGGCCTCAGCTGGGCCTGGAAAACAACAGTAAATGGAAACATGGGATCTCTGTCCTTAGAGACCTCACATACTAGTCTGACAATCACAAATTCCCCAACCAAAACAAAAGGATGACTTGAGAGTCAAACACCAGAAAAGAAACAAATAGGATATTGACAGGGATCAACAGGAAGGTACCCTTTTCTGCTGGGGGAGTTGAAAAAGGCCTTGCTGAGATAACAACATTTCACCATAAAGAAGAAGGAAGCATTCTAAGAAGAGAGACAAATTCCAGAAGGCTGCAAAGAGCTGGGTGTGTTTGAAGGAATAAAAGTGGGCCAGGTGGCCAGGCACGGTGGCTCACGCCTGTAATCCCAGCGCTTTGGAAGGCTGAGGCGGGCGGATCACCTGAGGTCAGGAGTACAAGACCAGCCTGGCCAACGTGGTGAAACCCCATCTCTACTGAAAAAAAAAAATACAAAAAATTAGCCAGGCATGGTAGTCAGCGCCTGTAATTCCAGCTACTTGGGAGGCTGAGGCAGGAGAATTGGTTGAACCTGGGAGGTGGAGGTTGCAGTAAGCTGAGATAACCCTATTGCACTCCAGCCTGGGTAACAGAGTAAGACTCCACCTCACAAGAAAAAAAAATTATCAAAACTAAAAAAAAAAGTGGGCTAGGTGAGCTGTGGAGGCCAGGGCAGATGCCAGGGCCCACAGGCCACAGTGAAGTCTGATTTTGACTCTATAAGGAATGAGAAGCCCTAGCTGCAGGATCGGGGTCTCTTCTGCCAGAAGGGAGGGATGGATGGCATACAGCCAGCCCAGCCTGGCTGGCTGGCTCATCCTGACGATCCAGTTCAGTTCTCCTCCATTTCCCGTTGGACCACACCTGGCAAACACAACTCACTAAAGCAAGGGCAGGTGAGAAAGAGAAGGAATACCAGAATTCCAGAACGGGAATGGCAACTCAGGTGAGACAGGGATACAGCTGAGTTTTTTCTGTACAATTGCACTGCCCGGGCTTCCCGAGGTCCCTCTATATTCCCTTTCTCTCCAAGCTCACCTAAAGTCAGCCAGGCTCAGCTGGAGCTTCTTCCGGGCTTTGTTCCGGGTGATGTAGTTGGTGGCTGAGCCTCGTTCATACTTGGAGAGGAAAAAAACAATTCTCCATTAGCAATGATTGCAGTGACTAACATCAAACTCTGGGCATGCCTAGTTCCAGAGGCAACTATCACTCTGGATAAGTGGCTGAGATGAATCTGGGAGAGGAAATGCTGCAGGGAAGGAGCTGACCTGACTGGATGAGCTCTCCTGTGTCATACCTGCAGCTGTCAGAATAGGGAACACATACATTTGCATGATGTTGAGGACTGTGAGGCTGCTATGGATGGGGACTGTGCCAAGTGCTTAGCACTAGCTTTGAATGTTGGCCATTACAACCAGTGATTTTCACACATTTCATTTAATGTCTACAACCCTGTGATATAGGTGCTGTCAGAACCCCCATTTCATATAGGAGAAAACAGACTCATAAAATAAACCTGTGTAACTCTTAAAAAGCACAGAGCTTATTTTGTTTGTTTGTTTCCTTGGGTTTTTTTTTTTTTTTTTTTGGAGACGGAGTTTCACTCTTGTTGCCCAGGCTGGAGTGTAATGGTGCAAACTGGGCTCACCAAAACCTCAGTGTCCCAGGTTCAAGTGATTCTCCTGCCTCAGCCTCCTGAGTAGCTGGGATTACAGGAATGCACCACCACACCCGGCTAACTTCATATTTTTAGTACAGCTGGGGTTTCTCCATATTGTTCAGGCTGGTCTTGAACTCCCGACCTCAGGTGATCTGCCCACCTTGGACTCCCAAAGTGCTGGGATTACAGGCGTGAGCACCTGGCCAAGTACACAGCTTTTTAAGAGTTGGGGCTGGGGCCGGCCATGGTGGCTCACGCCTGTAATCCAAGTACTTTGGAGGCCAAGGCAGGTGGATCACCTGAGGTCGGGAGTTCAAGACCAGCCTGACCAACATGGTGAAACCCCATCAAAAAAAAAAAAAAAAAAAAAAAGAGTTGGGGCTGGTATTCAAACTCAGGTCTGAGTCCAGTGCCTGAGTGCCTAATAGCTAAGCCGGTGTTCCTAATCTTTTACTCTACTTTTCTTCATTATAACCTCTTCACCACCCCAGGAGACTTATTAGACACTCCCTTCCTCCCTCACCCATAACCCTTTCTTCCCCACAGCTGCAGAAAATGTTAATACCAGAGATATACTGCAGGTCTGTCTATGTAATGTGGTCCTCAGGGGGCCCACAACCATTGTAATATCTAAGATACTGCCCCTCAACCAATTTTGCTCCTTTGAAGGTGATATTACCCTGGCTGAAAAAGCATGTTCTAAGCCATACAGCTTCTCCCCTTCCTCATTCATTCATTCATTCATTCATTTAACAGGAAATAAAAGGTCCTCTATCATGTTCAAAGCACTAAGCTAGATGCTATGAAGGCAATAAAGACAAAACGCCTGGTCTCTCCTTGCCCCCAAGCAGCATATTGTCTTATGTAACCATCTGGATGCCTGTGGTGCTAAGATGCTGCCTCATACCCACATCTCCGTATCCCTCACACCTCTGTATCCCTAGACAGAGATGAGCAGTGTACTGCAACAGATACCCTGCCAGCTAACAAGCTTGTCCTTTCCAAACAAAATCTCTGGGCTAAGACAGCAGGGGCCTCTTTGGCTAGGTTCAGCTCTAAAGAGACAAACCTGTTAGTCTCCTGGGGTTACGTTTACTAATAACATCATAGTCACGAAACATACCCTTCATTCATTCTTTCCTTTAGACATTCGTTCATTATCTATTGGGTATCAGGCCCATGCCAAGTCCTGGAAATATAAAGACGAGTTTCAGGCTGCCTTAAGAAGTTGAGTTTTCATTTATAGTGTTTTCAATTGCCCTATGCTACACTTACCTCTGTCACCATGCTTACCCTTTTGAATGTTAAAGAAATAAATAGTTCTCAATGAGGTTACTTTACACCCTGGGTATGTGCTGGGAGGAGGAGAATTCAGCAATGTTTGGAGACATTTTTGGTTGCTGGGTGCTACTGGCATCCAGTAGGTAGAGGATCAGGGATGGTGCCAAATATCCAACTACACACAGGGCAATCCTTCCCACAACAAAGAAT
Organism: Sapajus apella; assembly: GCF_009761245.1. Classification (NCBI taxonomy): domain Eukaryota; kingdom Metazoa; phylum Chordata; class Mammalia; order Primates; family Cebidae; genus Sapajus; species Sapajus apella. The sequence goes on from NW_022437035.1 coordinate 6,878,143, forward strand.
CATCTTTGTTGATTCTGGCTCTGAAACCCAGCTTTTAAAAATTGTAGGCCGGGTGCGGTGGCTCAGGCCTGTAATCCCAGCACTTTGGGAGGCTGAGGCAGGCGTATCACAAGGTCAACAGATCGAGACCAGCCTGACCAACATGGTGAAACACCATCTCTACTAAAAATACAAAAATTAGCTGGGCCTGTTAGTCCCAGCTACTGGGGAGGCTGAGCCAGGAGAATTGCTTGAACACAGGAGGTGGAGGCTGCAGTGTACTCCAGCCTGGTGATAGAGTGAGATTCCATCTCAAAAAAGAAAAAAAAATTGTAACGATTTTGTTACTTATCGACATCTGCGATTCAAGGGTAGGTTTTCTGTCTTAGCACTGGATACTCAATAGTTTGTTGGGTTAAAAACACTGGCAATCGAAACTTTCACTCTGAAAGAAGCACTTAAGCCAACTATATCTTCCTCATTTCCATTCCCTTCCCAGTCTTTCATCTCACTGAGCCGATTCTCCATACAGCCATAAAAACTCCCTGAAAAACTGTGATCGTGTTACTTTTCCTTTAGTTGATTCTTACTGCACTTAGAATAAAATCCAAGCTTATAGACCTTGCACGATACAATACTTATCCTACCCCAATCTTACCAGATGCCATTCTTTTCTTGGTTTACATCCGAATCATCCTGATGTACTTCCAACTCCTTACACACGGCATGCCTTTCCTGCCTACAGGTCTTGGCACTTGGTTTCCCTGTCAGGCTCCCTTGCTAAGCACTCCCATGCCCCAGAACCCATCCAAGACGTTCTGATCTTTCCCATTTCAGCTGAAAAAGAGAACTTCCAAGACAACACTAACCAAATAATGTGACAGTGCAACAACGGTGAACGCTACGTAATGTTTATCAGCCTTTTGGTAAATAGTCATGCCACAGCTCGGCTACTTAACAAGCTTGTTAAGTTCAACTCTTTTTCACAGTCCTCTCCACAGAAAGAACTCTACAGTTCGTTCTCGGATTTCACTAAACGAGGACTGCCATCCTTGCCCATCCTCGGACCCCTTCTCGCAGCTGACTGCCGTCGCATTGATCCTGTCTTTCCAGTCTCCACGAGAGGCGGAGCCCGGGAAAAGGGCCGACCCCCATGGTCCGCCGCCCCCGCACCCCACCCCTCAGGAATGCACCGTCTTTCCCACTCACCTTCTTCTTCTCAAGGCCTCCCATCGCTCCACGTTGACCAGCAGACTAGGGCCGCGCGGACAGATAGCGCCACTTCCTCCCGTACGTGCCCTGCCAAGGACCCCCCCCAACAACAATGTCGGTTTGCGCGAGCTGCCCAATGAGATGCCTGTAAAAGTCCAGGGAAAGATGGGGATTTTCTCCTCGAAACTTAAAACTATACACTGAAAAAAAAACACTGAGACTATTCTTTCCAGATCTTTTCCTATTCTAATCAACTACAACCGATTTAAATGTTAAAACAAACACGGATATACAGGCATTTATGTAATCTTCCTGATGACGGTCCTTGACTGTGAGCCTCGTTGCATGATGGGACGGAGAGAGGCGGAAGGCTTAGAGACAGCGCAGTGCCTTCTGGGATGCAGAGGGGCAACACCCTCCGTGATGCGTCATGGGAAGGTAACGGTTGCTAAGCGTTGTCAGAACTTGGCTGGCGCGGCTGGGAAGCGGCTCCCGCGGCGCGAGGTGAGGCTGCGCTTGGTTCCGCACCGCCTTCGGGTTCTCTTTAGTTCATTTGCTGTGAAGCGGATAAAATAGAGAAAAGGAAGACATTTTTCCTCGCGGAGGTATAGACACCCAAGAGGCCACTTATATTTTCTGAGCCTTAGTAGTGGACTCGTGGCATATTTAAAACACATTCAAGGCCGAGAGCAGTGGCTCATGCCTGTAATCCTAGCACTTTGGGAGGTCGAAGTGGGCGCATCACCTGAAGTCAGGAGTTCGAGACCAGCCTGGCCAACGTGGTGAAACCCTGTCTCTACTAAAAATACAAAAATTAGTCAGGCGTGGTGGCACCCGCCCGTAAACTCAGCTACTCGAGAAGCTGAGGCAGGGGAACCGCTTGAACCCAGGAGGCGGAGGTTGCAGTGAGTCGAGATCTTGCCACGGCACTCCACCCTGGGCGACAGAGCTAGACTTCATCTCAAAAATAAATAAATAAATAAAATGTACATTCAACATATTCAAGTTTTTAATTTGTACACGTAAATTCTGTAAGTGTTCCTCAAAGAGTACTTCCAAGATTTATACAAATAGTCACACCACCTTGAGGTGGTACGGTCTGGCACTAGATGCAATTTAAAAAATTTTTTTAAAATCTTTTCTTCTTTTTTCCAAATTCCAAATTTCGTTTGGACATGACCTCAAAAGTTTAAATTTGAGGCTCTTGTGAATGTGACCTTGCCCAAGGCCGTGGTCCTAGAACTCACATATGTAGAGACAGACGTTTAGCACTGTGAATACTTGTTTTGAACTATGTGACTTGCATCATCTACCTTAAAGCTAAAATTTAAAACCCAGCAATTACACAGTTGAAATGAGGCCAGGCAGGGCGGGTCACACCTGTAATCTTGGCACTTTGGGAGGCTGAGGCGGGTGGATCACTAGGTTAGGAAGACCAGCCTGACCAACATGGTGAAACCCCATCTCTACTAAAAATGTAAAAATTAGCTGGGCGTGGTGGTATTCACCTGTAATCCCAGCTAGTCTGGAGGCTGAGGCAGGAGAATTGCTTAAACCTGGGAGGCGGAGGTTGCAGTGAGCTGAGATCGCACCACTGCACTCCAACCTGGGCAACAGAGCAAGACTCTGTCTTGGCTGGCACAGTGACTCACGCCTGTAGTCCCAGCACTTTGGGAGACCGAGGTGGGCGGATCATGAGGTCAGGAGTTCAAGACCAGCCTGGCCAATATGGTGAAACCACATCTGTACTAAAAATACAAAAAATTATCTGGGCGTGGTAGCAGGTGCCTGTAGTCTTAGCTACTCGGGAGGCTGGGGCAGGAGAATTGCTTGAACCAGGGAGGCGGAGGTTGCAGTGAGCCAAGATTGCACCACTGCACTCCAGCCTGGGTGACAGAGTGAGACTCCGTCTCAAAAAAAAAAAAAAAAAAGATCTTGGAGAGGCTTTATTTCTTCCCAGCTGGTTCCCTCCATTGGTGGACCCCGGAGGGGACCTTCCCTGTCAGCCCTGCATTGGCAGGGGCCTGCCCAGTCCTTCCTAGCTCCTTCCCAGTGCCTGGTTCCAGTTCGTTGTATCCAGACCCTGGAAGGAATGTCTTTGTCAGCCCTGAGTTTAAAGGGGGCCTTCGTGATTTCTTCCATTCAGACCATGGAGGGAATTTTGTGGACCCTGGGCTTAAGGGTGGTGCTGGAGGGGTAATCAGCTCAGACTCAGCTGGTCCATAAGGTTTTGTGAGGGTGCTTATGCTGAGAGTACCCTCACCTGGGTGAGGGAAGTGCAATTATAGGGCAGGGCTTAGTTCTTTTTTTTTTTTTTTTTAGATAGAGTTTTGCTCTTGTTGCCCAGGCTGGAGTGCGATGGCCCAATCTTGGCTCACGGCAACCTCTGCCTCCTGGGTTCAAGTTACTCTCCTGCCTCAACCTCCCAAGTAGCTGGGACTACAGGCATGTGCCACCATGCCTGGCTAATTTTTTGTATTTAGTAGAGATGGGGTTTTACCATGTTGGTCAGGCTGGCCTCAAACTCCTGACCTCAGGTGATTCAACCACCTCGGCTTCCCAAAGTGCTGGGATTACAGGCGTGAGCCCTGGACATTAGAGGGGCTTAGTTCTAACGGGACAGTCTCTAGCCAACTACCTCCAAGAACCCTGGCAGCTTACATGTTTAAAAACTACAAGGTAAGTTCAAAGGCATGCTAGCTTTGCAGTTTTTTTTTTTTTTTTTTTTTTTTTTACTGTAGCTGACTACATATTATGGCCCGGCTTTGGGCACATTTTTAAACTGATGGGCAAATTACATCTAGGAAAATTCAGAGCTCAAATGGTTAACCTGCAATTATAGAGTTAACATATAGAGTCTTCTAAGTTCTTTATTCCCTTTCTACCTGCTTTAAATCTGTTGACTTTTCTACTAGTGTTGAGATAAAACTCTTTACAATGTTACTAATCCAAGGCTACCTGGAGATTTTATTTTTCTGTATAGTTCAGCCAGGTTCTAGCTAAAATGTAAGCATTAAAAATGTAACCCTGCAAGGTGGGGTGGCTAACACCTATAATTCCAGCCTTTTGGGAGGCTGAGGCAGGTGGATCACCCCAAGTTGGGAGTTTGGGACTAGCCTGACCAACATGGAGAAAACCTGTCTCTACTAAAAATATGAAATTAGCTGGATGTGCCGGGCGTGGTAGCTCACGCCTGTAATCCCAGCACTCTGGGAGGCCGAGGCGGGCAGATCACCTGAGGTCGGGAGTTCAAGACCAGGCTGACCAACATGGTGAAACCCCGTCTTGAAAAAAAAAAAAAAAAAAAAAAAGAAATTAGCTGGACATGGTGGTGCATGCCTGTAATCCCAGTTACTCTGGAGACCAAGGCAGGAGAATCACTTGAACCCCAGAGGCAGAGGTTGTGGTGAGCCAAGATCGCGCCATTGCACTCCAGCCTGGACAACAAGAGTGGAACACCGTCTCAAGAAATAGTAATAATAATAATAACCCTAAGCTTATTGTTTTTTCAAGTGTATGGTGTGTGTGTGTGTGTGTGTGTGTGTGTGTGTGTGTGTCTGTGTGTCTGGGGTCTTGCTATGTTGCCCAGACTGGTTTCGAACTTCTGGGCTCAAGCAGTTCTCCTGTCTGAGCCTCCCAAAGTGCTGGGATTGCAAGCATGAGCCACAATGCTTGGCCCCATTTAAAACTTAAAAAAAAAAAAAAAAAAAAAAAAGAAGATAGGTCTTAAAAATCAAACTGCCATGGAAACTACCCAAAATTTTGGTTCACAGCCGCCATTAGATTACCTACTGGGACAAATAAAGTTTAGCCTTGTAAACCAGTCCCAGTTTTTTCAGAAATAATCTGGACCCAACCATCTTTTGTAAACTGGTGAGTTTGTAGTACTATCCCATGACTAGAGTTTCAAGGTAAAAGTTACAAGATTTTTTTTTTTTTTTGCGACAGAGTCTTGCTATGTTGCCAAGCTAGAGTGCCAGGGGGCAATCTCAGCTCACTGCAACCTCCGCCTCCTGGGTTTGAGCGATTCTCCTGCCTTAGCCTCCCAAGTAGCTGGGACTACAGGTGGGCGCCACCACGTTCGGCTAATTTTTGTATTTTTAGTAGAGATGGGGTTTCACCATATTGGCCAAGATGGTCTCGATCTCTTGACCTCATGATCTGCCCGCCTCAGCCTCCCAAAGCGCTGGGATTA
>NW_022437035.1:6883628-6911917 GCF_009761245.1 Sapajus apella
AATCTCAGCTCACTGCAACTTCCACCTCCCGGGTTCAAGTGATTCTCATGCCTTAGCTTCCTGAGTACTGGGATTAAAGGTGTTCACCACCACACCTGGCTCAGTTTTGTATTTTTAGCAGAGGTGGGGTTTTGCCATGTTGGCCAGGCTAGTCTCGAACTCCTGACCTCAAGTGATCCTCCCAAATCGGCCTCCCAAAGTGCTAGGATTACAGACATGAGCCACCATGACCAGCCTAAACCTGTAAGATTAAAAAAAAATTTTGTGTATGTGTATATATGTGTTTAGATGTGTTTACATATGTCATATATTATGTCTAAATGGTACCAAACTGACTTATAAATAAATGCCCATAAATTAAGCCGAAATATTTTTCAAGTTCATGTGACTTAGGCAAATCTTTTTTTTTTTTTTTTTTAATTGAATCACATTCTGTCATCCAGACTGGCATGCATTGGTACCATCTCGGCTCACTGCAACCTCCATTTGCTGGGTTCAAGTGATTCTCTTGTCTCAGCCTCCTGGGATTATAAACATGTTCCACCAAACCTGGCTAATTTTTGTATTTTTATAGAGACACAATTTCACCATGTTGGCTAGGCTGGTCTCAAACTCCTGACCTGAAGTGATCTACCCACCTCAGCCTCCCAAAGTGCTTGGATTACAGATGTGAGCCACCGAGCCTGGGCTTCCTTTTTCTTTAACAGCTGAAGAACCACTGGTTATGAGATAAATCACAGGTCACCAACCACTAGACACTGATTAACTGAGCCTCCCTGTTCCACAAGCCATCACTACAGACTTAGACGAGACACTCATTTCTGTAACTTTCTCCTGATGAGAGACCACTGACCATGGGCTGGTTCTGGCCAGTTCTACGGAGGCTGCACACTTGAGTGTCTTTGTGTCCTTACTTCATCTTGTAACATATAGGGTCTAATAACAATACATTTTAATGTTAAGTCTCCACCCCACAGTCAGCACAGAATGCATATAACATACATGGTTATTCAGTACGCACACATTGGAACCGCTTCATGAATATTCATCACTCCTCCTATAACCTGTTAAGTATATATACTTGGCCAGCCTGTTCAGCATAGTTCTTCTTTAAATGTTTGGTAGAATTCACCAATGAAGTCGTTTGGTGGACTTTTTGTGAGGAGGTTTTTGATTACCTATTCAGTCTTTTTCTTGTTATAGATATGTTCAGAGTTTCTATTTCTTTTTCTTTTTTTTTTTCTTTGAGACAGTTTTGCTCTTATTGCCCAAGCTGGAGTACAATGGTGGGATCTTGGCTCACTGCAACCGCCACCACCCAGGTTCAAGCAGTTCTCCTGCCTCAGCCTACTGAGTAGCTGGGATTACAGGTGCATGCCACCATGCTCGGCTAATTTTTTGTATTTTTAGTAGGAATGGGGTTTCACCATGTTAGTCATCTGTTCTCGAAATCCTGACCTCAGATGATCCGCCCACCTGAGACACCATCTCAAAAAAGAAAAATTATAAATCCTTCTATTGATTTGTTCTATCTTGATGGAGTTACTGTTTGGGCTAAATGAAATAACATTACATACATCTAATGCTTAGTATAGTGCCCAGCCCATGATCAGTGCTTAATATATGGCACAGTGTATCTGGTATTTTTTTCTTCTTCTTATGAGTATGGCAATGCCAAAGTGGACGTTTATCAGGGTATGGTGGACCAGATTACTATATAGGGAATTGGAAGGAGCTTTAGAATTAAACAGTGCTCAGTGTGTGTCTCTGAGCAGGCTGTCACCCTCTTTGTGCCTGATTTCTCCATCTGTGAAAAGGTGAACACAAATGAGAACCATTCACCTTCACTGTCTTTGAACTCTGAGATTCTTTTTTGGTTTTTGAAACGGAATCTCCCTCTGTTGCCCAGGCTGAGTGCAGTGGCTCAATCTCAGCTCACTGCAACCTCTGCCTCCTGGGTTCAAGCAATTCTCCCTGCCTCAGCCTCCCTAGTAGCTGGGAATACAGGTGCCTGCCACCATACCCAGTTAATTTTTGTATTGTTTTAATAGAGACAGGGTTTCACCACATTGGCCAGACTGGTCTCGAACTCCCAACCTCAGGTGATCCCCCCTCCCCTCGGCCTCCCAAAGTGCTGGGATTACCGCACCCAGCCAACTCTGAGATTCTTTTATTTTTAAAAGAATGTTGACTTTGGACAAGGTCTGATTCCTTTTGTATGTGAAATGGATAGAATTACACCCAAAGAATCAAAAATACCTGTCGTGTTTTTTAGACACCTAGCACAGTGCTGGGCACAAAGTAAGAACTCAAGAAAGACTGTTGGAGTAGATCTCGAGTAGAAAGTTCTTTTAAGAGGGAGTATGTCTAGAACCATTGTGCTTGGGTTCTTAGTGCATTGCAAATCAAAAAATATTGCTTTTGTTCACATAATCAAATTGCACTGTGGAATCAAGTGAAGAGTGGGAAGGCCAAGACAGAGGCAAGATCTGAGCTTCAAGGGATGTGAGAACAGAAATGTCATTCTTCCTGGAATGTACTCTTCTTACTAGGAAGCACTCACTACTCCCGACATTCCAAGAGAGGTTTCTGCGAGGGGGAAGGAAGAGGGCATCAGAGGTGCATCAGGTGTGAACATTTACTTGAATGAGTTTAGAGGCATGTGACATGATATGCCCAGGCTGTGCAATGCAGAGAGGTGACCAGGTACCAAGGCCAGCTTCCACCCAGGCGACGCTGAAGAAATTAAGAAGCAGACACAAAGATAGAGAGTAAAGTGGGATTATCTGGGGTGCTAACAGACTTTTAAGCTGAGAGCCTCAGGGGGCTGTCAGCATTCTGGGCTGAGAGCCTCAAGCAGACTCTGACTCAGGTAGTCTTTCTGAACAAGTGATTGTTATTAACAAGCAGCTGTTCTGTGTTTTCTCATAGAACAAAAATAAACGAAGCTGGCAGCTGATGCCTGCTTACCACTGATCAAAGATTAACTAGAAAGCATTCTCCACGCCGGGTGGGGTGGCTCACACCTGTAATCCCAGCACTTTGGGAGGCCGAGGCGGGCAGATCATGGGGGTCAGGAGATCAAGATCATCCTGGCTAACAGGGTGAAACCCCGTCTCTAAAAAAAATTTAAAAAAAGAAAGCATTCTCCACGAGGGAGCCACAGGGGCAGGGTCACATATCCTGTGCTTAAAGAACTAGTTTAACTGGTGTCTGATATACACATACTGTTTACTACTTTAGAACAGCCTGAGCAGTTTTCTGCTTGGGGGACTGGCTTGGTTTTCCTTGCCGCTTTCAGCAAAAAATATAGTCCATCATAGCAACCAAGAGCTGGGAAGGCAGGTGCAAGGCCTTGCAGCTGTGAAGCTTTGAGCAAGTCACTTCACTTTTCTGAGCTTACATTTTTCCATAGGGTTATTATGAGGATCACGGGACAGAAGTGGAGTAAAATACTTTGGAAACCATAAAGTACTGGAAAAATCAAGGTGTCCAGATTGTTAGTAGGGTTTTAATAATAAAGGATGCAGCCTCTAGACCTGCATAATCCAATACGGTCACCACCAGCCGCTTGTAACTATTTATTTACCTATTTATTTATTTTGAGACAGGGAGTCTCCCTCTGTTGCCGAGGCTGGAGTGCAGTGGTACAATCTTGGCTCATTGCGACCTCCACCTCCCAGGTTCAAGCAATCTTCCTGCCTCAGCCCCCCAAGTAGCTGGGATTACTCGCATGTGCTTCCAAGCCCAGCTAATTTTTGTATTTTTAGTAGAGATGGGATTTCACTGTGTTGGCCAAGCAGGTCTCAAACTCCTGACCTCAAGTGATCTGCTGCCTCAGCCTCCCAAAGTGCGAGGATTGCAGACATAAGCCACCACACCCAGCCAATTTGTGACTTTTTTAAAAACTGTAAGTTCTGGGATATATGTGCAAAATGTGCAGGTCTGTTACATAGGTACACAAGTGCCATGGTGGTTTGCCGTACCTATTAACCTGTCACCTAGGTTTTAAGCCCCGCATGCGTTAGGTATTTGTCCTAATGCTCTCCCTCTTCTTGTCCCCGACAACCCCGACAGGCCTCAGTGTGTGATGTTCCCCTCCCTGTGTCCATGTGTTCTCACTGTTCAACTCCCACTTATAAGTGAGAACATGTGGTGTTTGGTCTTCTGTTCCTGTGTTAGTTTGCTGAGAATGATGGCTTCCAGCTTCATCCATGTCCCTGCAAAGAATATGAACTCATTTTTTTTGATGGTTTCAGACTATTTAAATTTAAAATAATGTCAAGCCAGGAGCAGTGGCTCCTGCCTGTAATCTTAGCACTTTGGGAGGCTAAGGTGGGAGGATTGCTTGAGCTCAGGAGTTTGAGACCAGCCTAGGCAACATAGGGAAACCTCATCTCTTTATTTTTAAAATTAATTTCAAATAAAAGTTAAGTTCATCAGTCACAGAAGCCACATTTCAGTGGAAGACTAAAGCTCACATAAAGCACCCGATACCTAGTGAGTACTCAAGATTCCTTGAATGCAGAGTTCTACTGACTTCTAGAAGTTCCATGCTTGTTGTTTATTCAAATATATGTGTACATATGTGTGTATATATATAAAATTTTTTTTTTGAGATGGAGTCTCACTCTGTTGCACAGGCTGGAGTGCAGTGGTGCAATCTCGGCTCACTGCAACTCTGTCACCTAGGTTCAAGTGATTCTCCTGCTTCAGCCTCCGGAGTAGCTGGGACTATAGGCACACACCACCATACCTGGCTAATTTTTTTTTATCTTTAGTAGAGACAGGGTTTGGCCATGTTGGCCAGGCTGATCTCGAACTCCTGACCTCAGGTAATCCGCCCACCTTGGCCTCCCAAAGTGCTGGGATTACAGGCATGAGCCACCGTGCCCTGCCAATTGTTTATTCAAATATTTTTTATCCTTACTGATGAGAGACCAGCTCACTCACTGCTTCGCAAAGAGGGTGCCAGCCTAATAGATAAGTGGGGCAGAGTCTGACCACAAGGTGGCGACTCAACCACTAGAGATTTCACCAATGGTGTGGCTGTGTGGCGTGGCCCACGCCTGTAATCCCAGCACGTTGGGAGGCTGAAGTGGGAGGATTGCTTGAGTCCAGGAGTTGGAAATCATCCTGGACAACATCATGAGACCCCTGTCTCTACAAAAAATTTTAAATTAGCAAATTAAAAAATTAGCCAGCTATGGTGGAACACGCTTGTAGTCCCATCTCTGCAGGAGGCTAAAGTGGGAAGATGGCTTGAGCCGAGGAGGTTGAGGCTACAGTTAGCTGTGATCACGCCACTGAACTCCAGCCTGGGTAACAGAGTAAGACTTTAAAAACAAATTCACCAATGGTGACTAAGGAAGACATCCTAGTGGAGGGAAGTGCTGTGGCAGGTGCACCAACGGAGGTATCTGGAAGATTTGGGGCAGAGTGTGAACAATGCTTACAAAGACAAGAGAGTTGGTTGGTTATTGCCAAGTTGTATGAATGCCCTACAGAGGATAATGAGAGACCAGGGATTGGTTGCAATTCATGCTAATTGTGAAAGCTGGAGGGCCTCTGTGTCATCTTGCAAAGTAGACTTTGATGTCTGGCAGTGGAAGAACAGACATAGCTGAGCAGTAAACTGAAGGTTAACTATTAGAAGAGCAGAGATCCTGAGGTCAGGAGTTCAAGACCAGCCTGACCAACACGGACAAACCCCTTTGCTACTAAAAATACAAAATTAGCCAGGCTTGATGGCGCATGCCTGTAATCCCAGCTGTTCAGGCGGCTGAGGCAGGAGAATCGCTTGAACCCAGGAGGCAGTGGTTGCGGTGAGCCAAGATCGTGCCAAAGAAAAGAAAAGAGCAGAGATCCAATGATCTTTGAATGCTCAGCCAAGGCAAGTTTTTATGCTGAGGTCAGGCTACACGAAGAAGCATAGATAACCCCAATCAAGATGCTTATCTAACTTAGGTGGTCATGAGTTGTGAGACATTGACCAGCTGCTCATGTTTACCAAAAATAACTTGCTATATATATTTTCTGAAGGGGAGGGGGGTGCAGAGATCCATCGGCCCATGGCTGTCTGAGAAATGTCTTCTGTTTGTAAGTCCCTATGAAATGTTTCCTTCTGAGAAACTAGATTTGTCAGCTTTTTTTTCTTCAGGCTCTCAGCTCCTTCAGCCTTCAGGGGTAGGTTTGCATACAGCTGCTCACTGCAGAACAGTCTTATATAACAAATAGATAAAGAACTCTTGGCCCAATGCAGTGTCTCACACCTGCAATCCCAACACTTTGGGAAGCTGAGGCGTGAGCATCACTTGAGCCCAGGAGTTCAAGACCAGCCTAGGCAAAAAAGCGAGGTCCTGTCTCTATTTAAAATAAAAACAAGGCCAGGTGCAGTGGCTCACGCCTGTAATCCCAGCACTTTGGGAGGCTGAGGCGGGCAGATTACCTGAGGTCAGGAATTTGAGACCAGTCTGGCCAACATGGAGAAACCCTGTCTCTACTAAAAATGCAAAAATTAGTTGGGCATGGTGGCGGGCATCTGTAATCCCAGCTACTTGGGAGGCTGAGGCAGGAGAATCACTTCAACCCGGGAGGCGGAGGTTTCAGTGAGCTGAGATTTCACCACTGCACTCCAGCCTGGGCAACAGAATGAGACGCTATCTAGAAAATAAATAAATAAATAAAAATAACAACCCAAATGAGCATCAGCAGGCGATGGGCAAACATTGTGGTCTGTACATACAGTGGAGTACTAGTCAGCAATAAAATGGACCAAACTATTGATACATAGGACAATATGGATGAACCTCAAAACGGTTATGAATAAACAAGCCAGACAATGTCAGTATGTACTGAACAATCACATTTATATAAAACTAGAAAATGTAGGACCGGGTGCTGTGGCTCACACCTGTAATCCCAGCACTTTGGGAGGCTGAGGCGGGCAGATCACCTGAGGTCGGGGGTTCAAGACCAGCCTGATCAACATGGAGAAACCCTGTCTCTACTAAAAACACAAAATTAGCCGAATGTGGTGGTGCATGCATGTAGTTACTCGGCAGTCTGAGGCAGGAGAATTGCTTGAACCCGTAGAGGCGGAGTTTGCAGTGAGCTGAGATCATGCCATTGTACTCCAGCCTGGGCAACAAGAGTGAAACTCTGTCTCAAAAAATAAAAAAAAAATGTAAGCTAGTCTACAGTGACAGGAAGCAGATCAATGGTTGCCTAGCAATGGGAATGATCTGGGGTGAGAGGAAGTTCTTATTAAAGAAGCAGGAGGAAGCTTTTCAGGGTGGTGGAATGTTTATAATCTTGTTGTAATGTTTTGTGTACAGTTGCCAAGACTCATTAAATTTTACACTTAGATATGTATAGCTTATTGTACTTTCATTTTAAAAGGCTTTTAAAAATCAATGTTACATCTAGGAGCAGGAAAGATGGAAGAATGACAGACATTCATGCTACTGCTGACGTGCTAAAGGGCACAGAGGTGGTGACCTCTGTACCTCTGTTTAATTCATCAGTCTGGTCTCTGCAGAAGCTGAACTGATTCTGGAGAATGTCTGTAGACTGCTATGGACCGAACCGTAATAGTAGCCCTGAACACAGTTACTTTCCCAGAAATGGTATCATTGGTACGGTGGATTCGTAAGGCCTCGGGTATATGGTATGCTGTCATTGATTTAGTGAGTGCTTTCTTTTCCATTCCAATCAGAAAAGAGGATCAGAAACAGTTTTATTCTCATGGTATTGACAACAATATTTTATTTTATTTTGTTTTTGAGATGAAGTCTCACTCTGTCGCCCAGACTGAAGTGCAATGGTGTGATCTTGGCTCACTGCAACCTCCTCCTCCCTGGTTCAAGCGATTCTCCCACTTCAGCCTCCCGAGTAGCTGGGATTACAGGCACCCACCAACGTGCCCAGCTAAATTTTTTTGTATTTTTGTAGAGATGGGGTTTCATCATGTTGGCCAGGCTGGTCTCGAACCCCCTGATCTGCTCACCTCGGCCTCCCAAAGTGCTGAGATTACAGGCGTAAGACACCTCGCCCGCTGGATGGCAATATTCGTTTAGAGTTTTATGTCAGTATTGTGTTAATGCTCTTGCCCTCGTAGTTTGCAGAGATCTGGGTCACTTGGACAACCCATAGAACATCACACTGATCTGTTACCTCAATATCATACTGATCAGACAGGACAAGTAAAGAAATGGCTGTGCAGCAGGTCCTGGCTGCCGAACAATCAGCACACCACTTGGACCATAAGATCTGGCAGACCCTACGGTGTTGAAGGAATGGGTGGTGGGAGAGATGCAGTATGGTGCTTATGGCAAGCCCCATGGGAGAATCACAGCGAAAGCCCTGGGAATTCTGGGACAATATCATGTTATCCACTGCAGAGAATTATGCACCTTTTGAAACATAATCCTTGGCTTTGTTGCTGGGCCCTGGTAGGGACAGAAAACTTGGCCATTGGGCACCAAGGTAGCTGGTAGCTTGGATGCCTCCTCCTACTCCATTACCCACTGCAACTACAGATGTATGCCACCACACCCAGCTAATTTTTTGTATTTTTTGTAGAGACAGGTTTCGCCATGTTGCCTAGGCTGGTCTTGAACTCCTGGGTTCAAGCAGTCTACTCACCTTGGCCTCCCAAAGTGCTGGGATTGCAGGCATGAGCCACCACACCCAGCCAGGGGCGCTTTTACACAGTAAGGACAGAGGCGGTATGTGTAGAACCCAAGTTATCTACTTGTCCTGCTTGATGCCACCACGTTCAGAACTGCCAATTACAAGTTGGATTCTTTCTTTCTTTTTTTTTTTTTTTTTTGAGACAGAGTCTCACTCCATCACCAGGCGCCAGGCTGGAGTGCAGTGGCATGACTTCGGCTCACTGCAACCTCCGCCTCCTGGGTTCAAGCAATTCTCCTGCCTCAGCCTCCTGAGTAGCTGGGACTACAGGTGCATGCCACCACGCCCAGCTAATTTTTTTGTATTTTTAGTAGAGACGGGGTTTCACCGTGTTGGCCAGGATGGTCTCGATATCTTGACCTCGTGATCTGCCCGCCTCGGCCTCCCAAAGAAGTTGGGTTCTTTTAAACCCACCAAATAATAAAATCAGATGTACCCAGCAGCACTTCATTATAAGTATAATCAGACCCTCATGGGGGCACAGGACACAAATGAGCTGCATGAACAGGTTGCCCAAACTCCCTGTCACATATGACCGTTGCTCCATAATCCCTCACCAGTTTGCTCCCTAGGCTGTATGGTGGTCCCATATGACTAGCTGAAGGAGGAGGGAAAGACTCAAGCTGCGTCTATGGATGGGTTGGCTCAGTACATAGATGCAAGGCAAAAAGAGACCATAGCTACATTATAGCCACTTTCAGGGATGGTCTCAAAATACCATGGAAATGGAAAATCTTCCTAATGAATGAAGCTACAATCAGTCATCTGCTTTGTATGGAAGGTGAAGCGGCCCATGGTGAGAATACAGTAGGTTCCTGGGCTATGGTCAATGGTCTGGCTGTCTGATCAGGAGTCTAGAAGGAAAAGAACTAGAATATAGAGACAAGGAGGCCTGAAGTAGAGGCATGTGGAGGGACATAAGGGTGAGAGCAACGCAGACAATACGGAGCCCTCAATATGGCACTACGTCTTGAGGAGACCAATTGGTCGTTTGGTGGCAATTCAGCTACAATGGACACTTTCTATTCTGTAAAGGTCATCGGTTTGTCTTCGCAGAGGGAGATACCTACTCTAGGTATAGGTTTGCCTTTTCTGCCTGCAGAGTCTCAGCCAGCACTACTATCCAGAAGTTTATAGAATGCCTGATCTACAGGCGTGGAATTCTATATATTACAATGTTCAACCAGAGGACCCATTTTATACCTAAGGAGGGATGGAAGTGGGCTCATGGGATCCGATGGTCACGTCACAGACTGCACCATCCAGAGGCAGCCAGCCTCGCAGAATGCTGGAACAGCCTTCCAAAGGCATAGCTGAAGCACCAGCTTTGAAGAAATATTCTGAAACAATGCGATGCCATCCCACTTCCCATTGACCCACTGTGGGGATATGCTTCCCGTTCCTGTGGCTCTCGGTTCTGCAGAATTGGAGATCCTGGTCCCAAAGGGAACATCCTTTTTCCAGGGGACACAGAAAAAGGCCCATTGAACTATAAATTACGGCTACCATCTGGGTGCTTTGACCTCCTTGTGCCCAGGGACCAACAGGTCTGAAAAGGAGACACTGCCAGGAGTCAATTGCTGGCAGGAGTAATTGACCTTGACCAGCAGGTAAAGCTGGGGCTGCTTTTTTTTTTTTTTTTTTTTTTCAAGACAGGGTTTCACTGTGTTGCCCAGGCTGCAGTGCAGTGGTGTGATTACAGCTCACAGCAGCCTCAACCTTTGGGGCTCAGGCAAGCCTCTCACCTCAGCCTCTGAGGGAGCTGGGACTATAAGCATGTACCACACCCAGCTAATTTTTAAAACTTTTTGTAGAAATAAGCTTTCACCATGTTGCCTGAGCTGGTCTTGAACTCTTGGGCTCAAGCGATCCTCCCAACTTAGCCTCCCGGAGTGCTGGGATTAGATTATAGGTGTGAGCCACTCCGCCCAGCCAGGGATGCTTTTACAAAATAAGCAACAGAGGAAATATGCATATAACCCAAGTGATCTGCTTGGATGCGTCCTCCTACTCCATTGGCCATTACAACTGTGAATGAACACATGAAATACTCCAGACAGAAAAAAGCATTGGAATATCAAGAGTGCAGGACCCTTGGGAATGAGGCTTGGATTCTACCATCAGGTAAGCCATCAAGGCCTGCTGAGGTGACAGCTGAGGGTCAGGTAAAATTAGAATGGATAGTGGAAAAGGGAGAGGAGGAGTACTGGTGATAGCTCCAAGATCAATTGCAGTCATGGGCGTTGTAGTTTCTGCCACTCACCTCCCTTTTCTAAGGTTCCACTCAGGATGAGAGGCCCATGGAGCTGCTCCCTGAGCCTACATGGAGAAGTATGTGCGGTGCATGGGGTGGACTGTGGTGACCCCATGTAAGCCTCTCAGGTCTCCTACTGTGGGGAGCACAGTTGCCCAGTGGCCCCAGGGAAAGGATACAAATTCAAATCAGCCACGGGAAGAGACGAATCAGGCAGAGTTCTGAAATCTATAATCATATTAATGCCAAGACTATGTATCCCTTGGGCTGTTCCCAGCCAATGACAGAGCACAGCAGAGATTACTGAGGCAGGCCTGTTCCTTGGAGATAGAGGACCCTGTAGTGGGTGACTTTGGCTCAACACTGGCCTTGCTGAAACTTTCTGAGAGCTGCACAGCAGCCTAAGACCTTCCTTATTTCCTTCCCTCCTTCCTTCGCAGGAGTCAGACCTGCACCGTAGTCTGATGAATGTCCTAGTCTCCTCTACTTTCATCCCCATTTACACTCACAGGATTCCCACCCCCACCAATCAGTCCTTTGCACATCTAATCCCATTTTAACATCTGCTTCTTGGAGGACCTGGACAAACACCACCACTCATAGAAAAACAGTTCAATGTTTTTCCCAAATTGAGCATACTCATGTAACCAGCACCCAGATCAGGAAATAGAACATGGACTGCACCCCAAAATGCCCCTGCAATTATGCTGCCTTCCAGTTTCTTCCCATCGTAGAGAATCGTTAATCTGACTTCCCACATCATACATCAGGTTTCCCTGTTTCTGAACTTTTGATCTCTTGGCATGTTTTGTCAAGAACTGTGAAGGGTCTGAGATGGTGCCCCACTCATGCAGATATGTAATTGTTATATACAAACACTACAGAGACATGAGAACTCTAGGTCAAGGAAAAGAGTTCTTTTTTTTTTTTTTTTTTTTTTTTTTTTTTTCATTTTTAGATGGAGTCTCACTCTGTTGCCCAGGCTGGAGTGCAGTGACACAATCTTGACTCACTGCAACCTCTGCTTCCTGGGTTAGAGCAATTCTACTACCTCAACCTCCCCAGTAGCTGGGATTGCAGGTGTGTGCCACCACTCCTGGCTAATTTTCATATTTTTAGTAGAGTTGGGGTTTCACCATGTTGGCCAAGCTGGTCTTGAACTCCTGCCTCAGGTGATCCACCCATCTTGGCCTCCCAAAGTGCTGGGATTACAGGTGTGAGCCACTGCACCCAGCCGGAAGAGAGTTCTTAATACTCGCCACCAAATCGGCAGCCAGAGTAACCTTGCTTCCCCATATCTAGGCCAACAGGCAACGCAATGAGAGCTGATGGAAACATTCTATGTGAGTACCACGTTACAACTTGTAAGTGAGGGATGGAGAACAATGGATTTCCTCCTTTATTTTGTCTTATTATTTTATTTTATTTTTTACTTTTTGAGACAGAGTCTTGCTCTGTCACCCAGGCTGGAGTGCAGTGGCACAATCATGGCTCATTTCAAGTGAGCCTCCCACCTCAGCCTCCAAGCAGTTGGGACCACAAGAGTGTACCACCACACCTGGCTAATTTTGTATTTTTTGTAGAGACAGGGTTTTGCCATGTTGCCCAGGCTGGTCTTGAACTCCTGGGCTCAAGTGATCCTCTCACCTCAGCCTCCCAAAGTGCCAGGATTACAGACGTGAACCACGCTGCCCCAGACCACAGTTCCTCCATTTGTATATACAGAAGAGAAGTTGCTACAGTCTTATCCTTTCTCAAAAGGGGAGAGAAAACCTCTGCTTCTTCGAGAGAATGGAAAACATCCTATTTATCACTCTAACCTATTGGAATGTAAATACATCACTCCAAAAGCTGGATAAGCCCCAGGGTCTTTGACTTTTATGACCTAGAAATGTTTCCAAACTCTGGACTTCATCTTTTCTGACAGGTAAACACCTAGGGAGACAGCTGCTTAGTCTTCCCGGAACCTTGAGAGCTTAACCCAGGGGTTTAGTCTAGGCTGTAAGCATTTGGTTTCCTTTAGAAGATAAGTTTTATTATCCTTTCCGATAAGACCAATGAACTACACAAATGGCTACAGATTAAAGTCTCGTGATGTGTAAAAACTAAACTGCTTCTAGGGGAAGTGAGAGCAAACATCCCCATCTTTTTACGGCATGCATTTCCACATCTCAGGAGGCTCAGGCTTTTTCCAGGAGCACTTGTGAGGAAGTTTTATTTCCACCACACAGTATATTTTCTTTTGTGTCTGGCTTCTTTCACTCAACATTATGTTCATGAAATTCATCCACGTTGTTGTGTGAATGTCCATTCATTCTCATTGACGTGCATAATTTATTATCATCTATCCATCCTCTTTTTGTTAGGGATTGTGTCACGCACAGTTCACCAACTGCTAAGACAGGGAACCATCCACAATACTGCCCTCACTTCTGACTCTGGTTGCAAGTTTAGGGGTTCCAAAGACTGCCCTCAGGTTTGGTAACTCACTAGAAGGATTGACAGAAGTCATTGAAAACTTTTATACTCACTATTACAGTTATTACAGGGAAAGGATACAAATTAAAATCAGCCAAGGGGATAGGCACATCGGGCAGAGTTCAGGAAAGTACAGTGTTTCCAATCTTTTTTTTTTTTTTTTTGAGATTGAGTCTCACTCTGTTGCCCAGGCTGGAGTGCAGCGGCACAATCTCGGCTTGCCACAACCTCCACCTCCTGAGTTCAAGTGATTCTCCTGCTTCAGCCTCCTGAGTAGCTGGGACTACAGGCGTGCACCACCATGCCCAGTTAAGTGGTTCTGTCTTGATGTCTTTTATGCGACAACAGCTGGAATAGTAAGGGCGTGGAAAAGCTGGGAACTGGCTGGATTTCTCTCTCTCTCTCTCTCTCTCTCTGTCTCTCTCTGTCTCTAGGTAATCTCAAGGTTTATACGTGTGGATTACCTTTGTGGACCAGTTTGGTCTTCCTCACAGTGTAGCTGCCTCAAGGCAGTTGGATCGCTTACATGACAGCTCGGAACTCCAGCTCAAGTGTTCAAGTGAGCAAGGTGGAAGTTGCATTTTCATTTCTGACCTGGAGTTATGTATCATCACTTCTGCATTCTGCTACTGACAAGCATGTCACAAACCTGCCTAGATTCAAAGGGAGAGGAATTAGACTCATTTCTTTATGGATGAATGACAAAATTATGGAAAACCATGAGGAATAACTGTTATTGTTGCAGATATCTTTGAAAATACAATTGGACACACCTCTTTATCTCTCTTAATGCGTTTTGCCTACGATTATTTGGTCTAATTTTTTTTTTTTTTTGAGATGGAGTCTCACTCTGTTGCCCAGGCTGGAGTGCAGTGGCACGATCTCAGCTGACTGCAGCCTTTGCCTCCCGGATTCCAACAATTTTCCTGCGTCAGCTCCCTGTGTAGCTGGGATTACAGACATGCACAACTGTGCCTGGCTAATTTTTGTATTTTTAGTAGAGACGGGGTTTCGCCATGTTGGCCAGGTTGGTCTCAAACTCCTGACTTCAAGTGATCTGCCTTCCAAAGTGCTGGGATTACAGGCATGAGCCACCGCGCCTGGCTTTAAAATATGATTTGGATATATATACATTTTTAATCACTACCTTTCTCTTTTGGGTTAATTCTTAGGCTATGTCCTAGCCAAATCAACCTAAAACCACCAGAAACAAACCCACTTGTTCACTCACCTATTCCAATAAGGGAAACTACCCAGCAGAGGAACTGCAGTGGTCTGATTGAACAAAGGGAAAGGTTATTAAAGAATTTGAGAGGGCCGGGCATGGTGGCTCACACCTGTAATCCCAGCACTTTGGGAGGCCGAGGCAGACGGACTGCCTGAGCAACACAGTGAAACCCCTTCTCTAACGGGAAGGGTGGAGTTAGGTGAAGTGTAAACCAAGCAGTATTTTGAGGCAAGCAGGCTCAAAGTACCACAGGGCTGTGTATGAAGGGTCAGCTTCAGGTCTAGACAGCAAAGTGGACCTAGAGTCTTGTTTCCTCGGAAACTATAAAGTTAAGAGAAATGTGGAATGCTGCTTCTCTGTGTCAAAATGGCATAGCTCTTCCAGGCAACAGTGGGATGTTCTGTTCCTACCAATATAATCTCAAACAGCAAATTTCTGATCGTTTGTGATTTTAGGGGGAAAATAGAAATATCAGTAAAAAAGTAGTAGTCACTCAAAGAACATGGGTATTAGGACACTTTACAGCTGTAGCATGTACAGCCTTGATAGAAATGTTTCCTGTTGGCTGGGCGCCGTGGCTCATGCCTGTAATCCCAGCACTTTGGGAGGCTGAGGCAGAAGGATCACCTGAGGTCAGGAGTTTGAGCCCAACCTGGCCAACATGGCAAAACCCCGTCTCTACTAAAAATACAAAAATTAGCCAGGAGTGGTGGTGCCTGCCTGTGATCCCAGCTACTCGGGAGGTTGAAGCGGGAGGATCACTTGAACCTGGGGGGCAGAGGTTGCAGTGAGTCGAGGTCACACCACTGCACTCCCGCCTGGGCGACAGAGCAGACTCTTAAAAAAAAAATGTTTCCTGTTGAAGCTGCAGCTGGCTTTAGAGGTCCGTGTTGTCCCCATCTAGAGGGAACACAGGCAGACTTGACTTTCTCATTCCAAGCTAGTTTTCACCACAAATAGAAATCTTGATCTCATCAGGTGCAGTGGCTCATTGTAATCCCAGCTCTTTGGGAGGCTGAGACAGGGGGATCGCTTGAGCCCAGGAGTTCAAAAATAAAAAAAATAGAAATCCTGATCTAAATGAGTTAATCATTTTAGTTTTTCACATTCCCCGACCACATGACCTAAAATAGTTCTACCCCTGACCAGTCACTCTATTTCTTTATTTTATTTTACTTTATTTTATTTTTAGGACCGGATCTCCTTCTGTCGGCCAGGCTGGAGCGCAGTGGTCTGATCTCAGCTCACTACAACCTCAAACTCCTGGGCTCAGGTGATCCTCCCACCTGTACCCTCTGGAGTGGCTGAGACTACACCACACACCACCATCCCTGGAGTTTTTTTGTTTTTGTTTTTGTTTGTAGAGTCAGAGTCTCACCATCTTGCCTAGACTGGTCTCAAACTCTTAGGCTCAAGCAGTCCTCCTGCCGTGGCTTCCCAAAGTGCTGGGATTACATTTCTAATGTGTATGGGAAATATGATGTCCTCCTCTCCTTACTCCCCAATCCTCTGGCACTGAGTCCACGGAGGTAGGCAGGGGGGCGTCTCTCTCCTTTACTTCAACACCCTCACAACCTTGGGGATCAGAAGTGACTCTCTGGAAGGACGCTGGGCTTCTCACCAGAGGCCGATGATACGAAGGCTAGTCTCCATGGCCACCTCCTCCAGGCTGCCCTCCTGGAAATAGCAGGAATCATAATCGGTGTTACTGGAAACAGGCAGAGGGTTGGGGGAGCCAAGGCAGTCTCACCCAGGACCAAGGGGGCTCCATTGCATACAATTCACTGTGGCTCCCCGAAGGTCTAAATGTGCAGTTCTGCAGAAGCTGGGCTCCCCACTAGCCTCCCTCCTTCCTCAGAACCTCCAAAGGTGCTCCTCCTAGTGGCCACATTCTGCCTTTCTGACAGGACAACCTATCATTTAAAATTTTCGAGTACTTCCGTAAACAGACGCACGCTGCTGGATGTATATATGTCAAGAGCTTGGCTGGTGATGTCAGGCTCAAAACAGATATCTTAAAGGAGCGAACCTTGGCAATTTGCCATAAAATATGCAATGCAGATTGCACATGGAAATGATTAGAGTGTTTTAAAGTCATAATGTCTTCACAAATTGAGCTGAACGGGAGCTGTTAGAATGATCTTGCCTAACCCTCGCATCTCAGACGGGAAGAACTATTTAATCTCAGAGAGGTTAAGGGACCTGGCTAAGGTCATACAGCTGCCACTAGTTAACTCATATACATTGATTTTCCTGTGGGGCTTGGCAGGTGAGGAATCTTTTGTTCTCTTTCCTGTTTGCAGAGATTTTTTTTTGAGGTTGCTTTCTTAGTTCTGGCAAGTAGCCCTGCTTTCCGTAGCTTTGTGTCTCAATTGATTCAGTCCCATTATTTTATTTTTTTGAGATAGGGTCTCACTTTGTCACTCAAGCTGGAGTGCAGTGGTGTGATCTTGGCTCACTGCAGCCTCCACCACCGGGTTCAAGCAATCCTTCTGCCTCAGCCCCCCAAGTAGCTGGGACTACTGGCACACGCCACCATGCCCAGCTAATTTTTTATTTTTTATTTTATTTTTTGGGAGAGACGGGGTTTTCCAGACTGATCTGAACTCCTGGGCCCAAGTGATCTGCCTGCCTCAGCCTCCCAAAGTGCTAGGATTACAGTCGTGAACCACCGCGCCCGCCCTTAATCCCATTCTTTAATTTGTTTTGTCCTCTCCAGGAGGCTCCTAGCTCTCTCGGATTGGTTGAGAAAAGCGGCCCGCTGGTTGGGGACCAGGGGCTCCCCAACCGGGGCAGGAGGCGGTGCTGAAGAACAGCTGACGCCAGCAATGCTGCTCACGTGACCGCCACAGCTGCACCTCCCCGTTCTACTCCTAGTCCCGGGCTAGGCGGGCACTTACCAGGGGCTCCTTCTGTAAGGAGTATCAGGTGGGCACCCGGTCCTGTCGTTCCACCACTGGAACAGCGAAGGGGAGAGCAGCCAGGCAAGGTCGGACAGACTTGGGTAGACATCAGTCTCCAGACGTCAGCCCCTCTGCGCTGGTCCGGGGCTCTTTAAGCAGGAACGTGGATGGCCTCAATATGTCTCACATGGTCCCACGGGTCCTCCTCCTCCCTTTGTCGCCTGCCTCCAGGAAGGCTGCTCTGCCCTTCCTTCCTCTGTTCTTTGGCCTTCTCTTCGTTGCCACAACAGACCTTTTCCCCTTTCTCTCTGCTGACTGAGCAGCGCATTGTGAGAGTGGAGGATTAATCAGTGACAGGAACCTACCTCTCTAGGTAGGAGAGTGACCGGCTGTGGTCAGGAGAGACTCACCCACCTGCAGCTGCCATGAGGCACCTTGGGGCCTTCCTCTTCCTTCTGGGGGTCCTGGGGGCCCTCACTGACATCTGTGGTGAGTAACTCGCCTCTCTCCTGTGCTCTTTCCTCCTGGGTCCTCAGGAGGGTGGCTCGGGCATAGGATGGGGGAACTTATCTTCCCCTCTAGGCTCCCATAGCAGTTTGGGCTTAGCTGGACCTCAGCATTTAACACATCGTATTACGATTGAGTCTATGACTCCTCACCAGACAGGAGCTCAGGAGCTCCTCCGTTAATTCAGTCATTCGTTCACACATTCATTCAGCACATAGTTACTGAGCCTTTTCTGAGTCGGGCCCAGTGTTAGCCTTTGCGGAATGTGCAAAACGTGAGACAGGTCTAATCCCTGCCATTCTAGAGCTTGTGTTCTAGGGAAAGGAGGCAGACAAAAGAAATCAATGGCTAGGTGCTCCCGCCTGAAATCCCAGTGTTTTGGAAGGCTGAGGCAGGAGGATCGCTTGAGCTCAACAGTTCGAGATCAGCCTGGGCAACATAGGGAGACCCCCATCTCTACAAAAATTTAAAAAATAGCTGGGCACGGGGAAGGCTTTCTGAGGACCAGGAGGGCATATGGGAGCTGAGACTCGAAGGAAGAAAAGGAGCTGGCAGGAAAGGAGTGGGGGGGGGGGGCACGCATTCTAGGCAGCAGGAAATGAACATTCGGAGACCCTGCCTGCTCCAACTCTGTGCTCCAAGGGGTCTCTTGGAGCACCTGCCACCTGGGACCTGTCTGTGAGTCTGAGCTTGAAGGTTCACCTACCTCCTGGGACCTGTCTGTGAGTCTGAGCTTGGAGGTTCAGGGCAGCTCATGCACTGGGTGGGGTCAGACAGGAGGCAGAAGAAAGGCTTCCGGACTCGGGGCTGCCCACGTCTCTTTCCCCCTCCTCTGCACCTAGGATTATGCTCAGCAATACACTTTCACCACCGTGGTCTCTTGTGACCCTGGGGAAACTTTGAGAGGCAGGTGCAGTCGTGTCCAGTTGTCAAGTGAAGAAGTCAGGAGTGGGAGGGGCTGAGTGACCCGCTCGGGGTGCGTCAGCGTTACCAGAGCTTTGCTGAACTTAGTTTTTAGAATATTAAGTCTCATTTTCTTTTTTTTGTTTTGTTTTGTTTTGTTTTTGGAGACAGGGTGTCACTCTGTTGCCCAGGCTAGAGTGCAGTGGCACAATCTTGGCTCACTGCAACCTCCCCGGCCCCGGGTTCAAGTGATCCCCCCCCACCTCAGCCTCCTGAGTAGCTGGGGGCTACATGTGCACGCCACCATGCCCGGCTGATTTTTGCATTTTTTGTAGAGACAGGATTTTGCCATGTTGCCTGGGCTGGTCTCAAACTCCTGGGCTCAAGTGATACTCTTGCCTCAGCCTCCCAAAATGCTGGGATTAAGGTGTGAGCCACCACGCCCAACCAGAACTCCAAGTCTCTCATCTGTGTTCCATAAATGCAATCAGACTCCTCAGGTCTAGGCCCGGGAACCCCAGCTCTTGGTTCTTGTTCGGACAGTCCCCAGGGGAGATCTGGGTTCAGAGATCTTTCCCTCCCGCAGACCTGGCTGACCTGGTCCTCAGCCTTGGACAGTTAGTCCATTAGCCTGACCCCACAGGAGCCCCTGTCCCTTGGGGTCTGGGGTAGCTCGAACTGGGGTTGGGGGTGCAAATATCTGTGCTGAGTCATTTAATCATACCCAGCTTCATTCCTTTATCTGTAAAATGGGCTAAGAGTACTCCCCTGCCTTCCTCCTTGGTGTAGTACAAGGGAGGATCCTGTGACACCTGCTTTCCCAGCTTAAAGCTCTGTATGTATGTTGTGAAATTGACAGGGATTGCTGCACAAATGCTGATGCAAAGTGGGCTCCTGTGCTTCTTTTTCTTCTTCTCCCTCCTCCCCCTCCTCCTCCCCCTCCTCCTCCTCCTCCTCTTCTTCCTCCTCTTCTTCCTTCTCCTCCTCCTCTTCCTCCTTCTTCCTCTTCTTTTTATATTCTTATAGAGGCGATGTCTCACTATATTGCCCGGGGTTGGTCTTAAACTTCTAGGATCAAGCGATCCTCCCACCTTGGCCTCCCAAAGTGCTGGGATTATAGGTGTGAATCACTCCACCCAGCTCCTGTGCTTGTGAATGTCAACAGCAATCAGCCTTTAGTTGGCAGGGCTGAGCTGGTAGGGGGAGAGCTCACCCAAGGCTGCTTTTATCACCCTGGGTGAATCTGCCTGGCCCCCTCCTTCTAAGGAGGCTGCTCTGTGGTTGTCGATCTCCCTTTACAGCCAGGTCCTGGACTTTCAGTTTCTAACCCTGTGCTGACTCATCGTGCTGGAGGTGAGAGCCCAGGGTGAGGTCAGGGAACTCCCAAGTTTCAGGAAAAGGGAGGAGGACTGAGACAGACCCAGAGAGCCTTAGAGAGATTGAGGGAGAGAGACAGAGACATGGAGACAGATACCAAAAATGGCCCTGAGTGAGGGAAAGGGAAAAAAGCAACCCCCTAGTCTCTGTCCATTCACAGCTGGTGAGAAACCAGCCATGTGCTCTGGCCTGGGCACACACAGCAGAGGATTATGCAGGATTTCATGCTAGTGGATGAAACAGCAGCAGATATCTGGGACTGTCAGGAAAACCGATACAAGGTGGTGGGACCCAAACCCACAGAGATGGAGCTATGTTCTAGGAGCTCTGGTCCTCGCACCAGGAGGCTCAGGAGGTGTCTTGTAGCAGCTCCTTTTCTTAGTCCCCTGGGATATGGCACAGTGGAGGCCACCATCAGGCAGCTGGATCCCACCAGCAACTGGGAGGCAGTAAACGGGGACAGAAAGTCCAAGGTGCCTCCAAGGCAAACTACTCTAAGCTACCATCTGCTGAGTTCAGGTCCCTTGGAACTATCCCTAAGGCTTCTACTTCCAGGGTATTGGAGTATTTTGGTTTCACAGCTTCAAATAAATCCCACAGCAACAGGTAAATGGCTGCAAGCTGTGACTGTTTTCTAAGAGCTCATCTCATAGTCTCAGGTCTTCTTCGCTTAAACGGAGATGGCAGGAAAAGCGTTATTTTGAGATCTGCGTAGAGGAAGTTTACCAGGCAACCTCAACCCACCAGCTGGCAGTCTGCAGTGTTTAAAAATTCAGGGTGGAGCCGGGCACGGTGGCTCACGCCTGTAATCCCAGCACTTTGGGAGGCTGAGGCAGGTGGATCACCTGAGGTCAGGAGTTCGAGACCAGCCTGACCAATATGGTGAAACCCTGTCTTTAAAAAAAATAATAATAAATAAATAAATAAAAGTAAAAATTCAGTGTGTAACATGTTCTGCCTGTGGGCTGATGTTTTTGTAAACGGGCGGCACACACATTCAGCCGGGCACCAGAGAGCAGGGGCTTTGCACTTCTGTCCATCTTTGCATCCTTGGCTCTGCAGCCTCGTGTAAGATGTGACACAACTTTGAACTTCTGTTTCCTCTTTTGTGCAAAGCCATGATGACAGTATCTATGTCACAGGACTGGTATGAGGACCAAGTGAGATTGGGCATGGTGCCTGGCACACCCCGAAGCTTGGCATTCGTCTCACTGTCGCCCCTGATGGGCAGAGTGGTGGCCTGGCAATAGCATCCTCTACAGCCCAACACTTCTTTCGCTGGCGCGCTCCAACTGCTCTTTTGGAATACCTGCTTCCCTGTTTTCCCCCTCCCACTGCCTTTCAGTGTGTGCATTTCTCCCTGGAAGTTGGTGTGTGCTGGGTCGAGGTGGGAGTGAGCACATGTATTCCCTGGGGAAGGCCCTGGTAATATCGAAGCACTTCGTTTTTTTTTTTTTGAGACGGAGTTTGGCTCTTGTTGCCCAGGCCGGAGTGCAACGACGCAATCTCTGCTCACTGCAACCTCTGCCTCTCAGGTTCAAGCGATTCTCCTGCCTTAATCTCCTGAGTAGCTGGGATTACAGGCATGCACCACCATGCCCAGCTAATTTTATATTTTTAGTAGAAACAGGGTTTCTCCATGTTGGTCAGGCTGGTCTTGAACTCCTGACCTCAGGTGATCCACCCACCTTGGCCTCCCAAAGTGCTGGGATTACAGGCGTGAGACACCACGCGACCTCATTTGCACCATTTTCTTTCCTAAGAAATACCAGAAGTGGACATCCAGCTGGTAGAGAAGTTGGGCCAGCGCCTCTTGCCTTGGATGGACCGGCTTTCCCGGGATCACCTGAATCCCAGCGTCTATGTGGGGCTGCGCCTCTCCAGCGTGCAGGGTGGGACCAAGGAGAAGCTCTACCTGCGCAGCCTCAAGCTTGATTACCAGCAGTGCCTCCCAGGGTATTGCCACACTCTCCTTTTTCCATGTCTTGCTCCACATGCTAAGAGACAGGAAACCTAGGTTCTAGTTTGGGCCTGTCACCGCATTGTTGGCAGACCTTAGGCAAAATTTTCTCCATCTATAGAATGGAGGCCCTAAGCCGGCGCGGTGGTTCACACCTGTAATCCCAGCACTTTGGGAAGCCAGGGCGGGTGGATCACCTGAGATTAGGTGTTCTAGACCAGCCTGGCCAACATGGTGAAACCCTGTCTCTACTAAAAATAAAAAAAATTAGCTGAGAATAGGGGCATGTGCCTGCAGTCCCAGCTACTTGGGAGGCTGAGGCAGGACAATCGCTTGAACCCAGGAGGTGGAGGTTGCAGTGAGCCGAGATTGCACCACTGAACTCCAGCCTGGGCAACAAGAGTGAAACTCAGTCTCAAAGAAAATAAACAAAATATAAAAATAAGTAAAATAAAAAGAAAGGAGGGGGACTGTGGGTGAAGTATGGACAAAATAGTGGGGCGGGCATAGATGATTTGGATGCAGGTGTCCTCGGAGTTTATCCGTGAGTCT
The DNA here is from genome assembly GCF_009761245.1 of Sapajus apella. NCBI lineage: Eukaryota > Metazoa > Chordata > Mammalia > Primates > Cebidae > Sapajus > Sapajus apella. The sequence goes on from NW_022437035.1 coordinate 6,906,485, forward strand.
CATCGTTCATCTTTATTAGATATTTGTGGCATATGCCTCACAACATAGCCAACACACCTACTTCCATTGATTCTCTCAGAGCTTCCCACTGTTAAGACTTTTTCCACTTTGTGATGCTGGTACGGGGGGTGCTCCAAGCCAGGCTTACCGGGGTGGCACTTTCTCACCAAGGCATTAACTGGCCTTGTCCTAGGTCTGCCTTCAGCGAGAATGACGGCGACTGCCAGGCCAAGCCTTCCATGGGTCGGCTGTCCCTCTACTTGCTCGCTCTCAGAGCCAACTGTGAGTTTGCCAGGGGCCGCAAGGGGGACAGGTTGATCTCACAGCTCAAGCGTTTCCTGGAGGATGAGAACAGGGCCATTGGTGAGTGGACACCATCGGCGGGGTTGGGGAGCAGCCTGGAGGGCTCATGAGATGCTATTCTTTAGCGAGAATCAGAACTCTGGGTTTTCTTTCCAGGCCTCTTCGGCACCCTCCATTCTGCCTATCTCACTGTCCACGTAGAGGCTCGAACCTGTCCCCAGAGCCATCCTTGATCCTCCAGCCTTTCCTGCTGTGCACACACTCTACGGACAAGTCTTTTCTTTCTTTCTTTCTTTTTTTGAGACGGAGTTTCACTCTTGTTGCCCAGGCCAGAGTACAATGGTGCGATCTCGGCTCACCACAACCTCTGCCCCCTGGGTTCAAGAGATTCTCCTGCTTCAGCCTCCTGAGTAGCTAGGACTACAGGCATGTGCTGCCATGCCTGGCTCATTTTGTATTTTTAGTAGAGATGGGGTTTCTCCATGTTGGTCAGGCTGGTCTCGAACACCTGACCTCAGGTGATTCACCTGCCTCAGCTTCCCAAAGTTCTGGGATTACAGGCATGAGCCACCATGCCTAGCCTATTGGCAAGTCTTGTATTGGAAAGCCACCAAGATTGACTTGATTATCCACCTTCAGGACAACTGGACAGTCTGCTTATGACTTATGCCTTAGTCTGTCTCTACTAGCTCTCCCGTCCTGACTTGACCCAGCACACAAGAGCCAGAGCCAGCTTTTTCAGTATAAACCTGATCTTGCTGGCATTGCTTAAACCCTGCAGGGGCCCCCTCACTGCTCCAGGGCCCAGCCTGTCTGCCCTTACCTCCTCCCCGGGCTGTGCCCACCCATTCTCTGCCTCCCACACGTACCTGCCCTCTGTGGGCTCCAGCCACACTGGCTCCTTCATCTCTCAATTCATGAGCCAGTTTCTTCATACAGGTTCCCTCCATCTGGACTGGCTCCCCTCATGCAGTTCACTCCTGCTGTACCCTTGGTTCTGCCTCTACCGATACTCACCTCCTTGGAGAATCTTGCCCTGACTTCCCAGCCACCCAAATACCATTGCTATGTGGGTGGTATTTGGGTGGCTGGGTCCATGGACCTTGGTCCGCATTCTCGTTACAATTGCAGTCTCATGAGCAATTGCTGTGGTCGAGGCCCAAACTACACAGCTTCCGTTTGCCATGGGTCTACTGCTTCCTCCAAGCACAGTGCCTCCAAGCACAGTATGGGCTGAGGCCATGAAGGAATGAAGGATCCAGTGACCCAGAGGAGTGTGTTGGAAAATGCGGACCAGGGGTCCCATGTGCTGGTGGGGCTGGCTCCTGAGTGGGGGCAGAGAGGCAACCCCTCGGTTTTTTTCCTTCCCAGGTCACAATCACAAGGGCCACCCCCACACTAGCTACTACCAGTACGGCCTGGGCATTCTGGCCCTATGTGTCCACCGGAAGCGGATCCATGACAACCTGGTGGGCAAACTCCTGTATGCTGTGGAACACGACCACCCTCTCCACCAGAGCCACTTCTCTGTGGGTGAGTAGGTTAGACCCTGCCGAGGCCAGGCTGGCACTCCCTCAGTCACTAGGCCTGCACTGATGACCTCCATACCCTGGACACCCTCACCTTTCCTTGGAACTCCTTCTTCCCAAGTCCTTTAGGGGTGAATTGGCGAGGGCTCACGGGTGATGCTCCAACTGTGAGCCAGCTTTGGAGCTGGTAGGTGATCTCTTGAGGCCCGGGGTTCAAGACAAACCTGGACAACATGATGAAACCCCATGTCTACTAAAAATATAAAGGTTAGCTGGGCATGGTGGCGCGTGCCTGTAGTCCCAGCTACTCAGGAGGCTGAGGCAGGAGAATCGCTTGAACCTGGGAGGCGGAGGCTGCAGTGAGCCGAGATCGCACCACTGCCCTCCAGCCTGGGCAGTAGAGTAAGACTCTGTATCAAAAATAAAAATAATAAATCTCCCTTAGTGATTCCAATGTGCAGCCAAATTTGGAAACAAATGGTATAGAGTCTAGTCCTCTTGGCCTCCTCCTCCAGTCCTTCTCCCTAACTTCTCGCCCTCAAATTGCAGAGTGATCAACCAAACCAGTTTGCCCAGAAACGAGCAGTTTCCTAGGACATAAGATTTTCAGAGTCCAGACAAAGAATGTCTTGGGCGGACTAGGTTGGACTGGTGCCCTTGGCTGATCTGACCATGTTGTCCCTCTTCTCCAAGCCCTCCTGTGGCTGCCCATAGCTACGAGGGCCTGACCCTCAAGCCCCTGCCTGTCCTGGCTCCTCTTGGCTCTCCAGCTTATCACATGTTCTGTTCCCCTCCAAAGACACAGCAGCCATGGCAGGCTTGGCATTCACCTGTCTGAAGCGCTCAAACTTCAACTCTGATCAGAGGCAACGGATCACCATGGCCATCAGGACAGTACAAGAGAAGATCTTGAAGGCCCAGACCCCCGAGGGCTACTTTGGGAATGTCTACAGTACCCCATTGGCATTACAGGTGGGAAGGAGACCCTGGAGCCATGGTCACCCTGGGGAACAGTGAGGGGTGGAGTGGTCAAGGGCTAGACCACCTAGCCCCTCCCCACTGGCTGATCCTCCTCCCTCTCTTCCCTGCTCCATCACCAGTTACTCATGACCTCCCCCATGTCCGGCGCAAAGCTGGGAACAGCATGTCTCAAGGCGAAGGTTGCATTGTTGGCCAGTCTGCAGGATGGAGCCTTCCAGAATGCTCTCATGATTTCCCAGCTGCTGCCCGTGCTGAACCACAAGACCTACGTTGATCTGATCTCCCCAGACTGCCTGGCACCACGAGGTAGCCCAGCCTTCTGTGGAAAAACAGCCCTTTACAATCTGCTGTGTACCCATTGATGTCCCAGTGAGGGGAAGTTGCTTGGTCCTGATTTGCTGGGTCAACACAAGTTTGTGGGTGTGTGTGGGACACAGCAGCTAAAACGTGACCACAACTTCTAGAAGCTCACAGTGTGGGGAGGGAAACACCAAATGGAGAGTCCTGGGAGTACCGCTGTGTGATACCCAGTACAGAAATGTTTGAGTGAATGGATGAATGAATGAATGAATGACTAGGGAGAGACACATTTTGGTTAACTCTAATACAACATGATAAGCCCCAGTAGCAGCATGATCCAGGCTTCCTCTGAGAGAGGGGCTGAGGAGGTGATTGGGATTTGCCAATTAAGAATAGAGAAGGAGGCCGGGCATGGTGGCTCATGCCTGTAATCTCAGCACTTTGGGAGGCTGAGGTGGGTGGATCACTTGAGGTCAGGAGTTCGAGACCAGCCTGGCCAACGTGGCGAAACCCCATCTCTATTAATAATACAGAAAATTAGCTGAGCATGGTGGCGGGTGCCTGTAATTCCAGCTACTTGGGAGGCTTTAGGTAGGAGAATCACTTGAACCCCAGAGGCAGAGTTTGCAGTGAGCCAAGATCATGCCACTGCATTCCAGTCTGGGCAATAGAGTGAGACTCTATCTCAAAAAAAAAAAAAAAAAAAAAAAAAGGTCAGGCAAGGTGGCTCACGCCTGTGGTCCCAGCACTTTGGGAGGCCGAGGCGGGCGGATCACAAGGTCAGGAGATTGAGACCATCCTGGCTGACATGATGAAACCCTGTCTCTTTAAAAAAATAATAAATAAATAAATAAATAAAGAATGGAGAAGGAGGCTGGAACGGTGGCATGCCCTTGTGAATCTAGCACTCTGGGAGGCTGAGGCAGATGGATTGCCTGAGCTCAGCAGTTTGAGACCAGCCTGGGCAACATGGTGAAACCCTGTCTGTATTAAAATACAAAAAATTAGCCAGGTGTGGTATCAGATGCCTGTAATCGCAGCTACTAGGGAGGCTGAGGCACGAGAATCACGTGAACCCGGGAAGCAGAGGTTGCAGTGAGCCGAGATCACACTGCTACTGCACTCAAGTCTGGGTAACAATGTGAGACTCTGTCTTCCCCTGCCAAAAAAAAAAACAAAAAACAAGAATGGATAGAGTAGAGCTGAGAAGAGACGGCAAGAACAAAGGCACAGAAGTACGCAGAGTTTGGGGGATTTCTGAGGAACAGTCTTGCAAAAGAGTGGGATCTGGGAGAATGAGCGGGAGCTGAAGGCAGATGAATGAAGAGCAGGTGAGCCCATCGGGGTAACAGGGACGCGTTGTGAACAAATACATGTTCTAGAAAGAGCCCTCTGGAGTGCTACATGCCAGATTGGTGGGAGGAGGGATACTGGAAGCAGAGAAACCAGTGAGGGGCCTGATCTTGGGTGGTGGCAGATGTGGGGAACAAGGGTTAGGGGAGGCCAGGATGGAAACCAGGTTTCAGCTCAGCAGGTGGTGGTGGCATTGATGGAGATGAGGACTTGGGAAGGACAAGGTCTAGGTGTCTTCGGGGGAAGACAGGAAGACAAACATCCAGGTCCCTGTCCTCACAGCAGCTGCCTCTTCCTTTCTCCCTGGCACAGTTATGTTGGAACCAGCCACTACGACCCTTCCTCAGATCCAAGTCCCAGAGACCATCAGTGTCACACTGCAGGTGCTCAGCCTCTTGCGGCCGTACAGACAAGCCATCCCTGTCCTTGCCGGCTCCTCCCTGGAAGATGTCTTGAAGAAGGCCCATGAGTTAGGAGGATTCACGTGAGACTCCCATCTCCCAGCGCTCACCCCACCCAACCCCACATGCAAGATACAGGGTCATGGAAGAGATGGGACAGAGGAGAGGGTTCCCTCGGGAGAGACACTCACCCTGCTTCCACTTCCATCTGCTCCGCTCCTTTCTTGCCCACCATGTTATGGAAACAGAAAGCCATAGGCCAGCATTATCATTGAGAGAGCAGGCTCTGGAGGCAGCTCTAACCAGCTGGGTTCCAGGTAGGCACCCACAGTTCACCGAGGAGAACAGCTGTGCCCCATCCCTGTAGGTCCAGTGTGAGGAGTTGAGGAGTTAGTACACATAGAAATGGTGGCACGTGCTTTTTATATGTGCAAGGTCAGCACATAGCAAGTGCTCAGCACAGGGTTGCTTTCATCAGAGGAAGAACTGTTTTTTCAGCCGGGCGCGGTGGCTCACGCCTGTAATCCCAGCACTTTGGGAGGCCGAGGTGGGTGGATCACGAGGTC
>NW_022437035.1:6912017-6922545 GCF_009761245.1 Sapajus apella
TTTTTTTGTTGTTGTTGTTTTTAAGAGACAGGGTCTTACTCTGTCACCCAGGCTGGAGTGTAGCGGTTCAATCACGGCTCGCTGCAGTCTTGAACTCTGGGGAGGAAGCAACCCTACTGTCTTACCTTAGCCTCCCAATAGCTGAGACTATAGGCATGTGCTACCATGCCTGGCTAACTTTTTTTTTTTTTTGAGGCAGAGACTTGAACTGTCACCTGGTCTGGAGTGCTGTGGCGTGATCTTGGCTCACTGCAACCTCCCCCTCCCAGGTTCAAGCGATTCTCCTGCCTCAGCCTCCCAAGTAGCTGGGATTACAGGCGTGCGTCACCAAGGCTAATTTTGTATTTTTAGTAGAGACGGGGTTTCTCCATGTTGGCCAGGCTGGTCTTGAACTCCCGACCTCAGTTGATCCGCCCACCTCAGCCTCCCAAAGTGCTGGTATTACAGGCTTGAGCCACTGCGCAGAGGAGGCAGAGGTTGTAGTGAGTCAAGATCGAGCCATTGCACTCCAGCCTGGGCAACATGAGCAAGACTCCAACTCAAAAAAAAAAAAGGGGTCCTTTCTCTTTCTAGCTCTAGACAGCTATAAATCCCCAACAACTTTGTAAATTAGTAAAAACCAGTACCATTTAAATAAGGACTCTCTGCGGAGGTGCCGGCCTGCGCTTTAGCACCTCCCTGTATTTGAGCTGCAGTGAAACCTGAGCAGTGAAGCCTGGGCACCCCTGCCCTGCCCTGCCACTTCATTCACTGTGAGGACCACCTCCGTCCCCTTCCTGGTGGCCTGTGGTACATAGTGCAGTGCATAGTCACTGACGGCCACACAGGCTGAGTGTCCTGGGGAGGGCTCAGACCCACAGACTAAGATTACCCAGAACCTGCTGGTATTCGTGTTTCAATATTAGCATCAAAATGAAAGACAAATAGAATTTAACGTTTTTATTCAGAGCTTGGGGATCTCTGGGAAGACATCATGGACACCATTCTGAGAAATAGTTCCCTTGTTAGTGTTCCTGGATGCCTGAATGAGGTTCGGGCATGAAGACTACGTTTGAGGCCCCTGAATGTACAGCAGAGAAAGCTCAACTGCAGACACACGGTCAGATGTAGAGAGTGGTGGCCCCGAACAGCCACGTGGCCCTGCAGAATTAAGGAATGGGAAAAGAAGCTGCTCTGTGACGTTCCTTAGAACAGCACTTTCCCTTCGCCTAAGTCACCCCAAATAGGTTTGTGGGTTTTTTGTTGTTTTGTTTGTTTGTCTGTTTGTTTTTGAGACAGAGTTTCATTCTCTTGCCAAGGCTGAAGCGCAGTGGTGTGATCTAGGTTCACTGCAGCCTACACTCCCAGGCTCAAGTGATTCTCCTGCCTCATCCTCTGGAGTAGCTGGGATTATAGACACCCACCACCATGCCCAGCTAATTTTTGTATTTTTAGTAGAGATGGGGTTTCACCATGTTGTCCAGGCTGGTCTTGAACTCCTGATCTCAGGTGATTCACCCACCTCAGCCTCCCAAAGTGCTGAGATTATAAGCATAAGCCACCACGCCTGGCCGGACCCCACTCTTCTGAAAAACCATTCCCCCAAATTCTGTGCACCTGTGTGCTTTTGCTCTCTCTGCCTCCTCAGCTCTGCCCCGCTCTCCTGCCTTCTCCACTGGCAAATCCCACTCATCTCTTCAAGCCCCTCTTCCAGAGGAAGCTCCGATCATGCTGCTTCCTCCTGTGGCAGGGAGAAAGGACCTGGCCCACGGAGTTTTAAGGGGCTCCCTGTGGCAGTGGCATCCAGATAGACTGCAGGAACTCATCAGAGTTGGAAGCCAGAAGCTCAGGGAAGGGGGAGAGTGAGTAAGGAGTCTCTTGGTTGCCAGGGCCAAAATTCGAAATTCAGGCCAGGCACAGTTGCTCACACCTGTAATCCCAGCACTTTGGGAGGCTGAGGTGGGCAGATCATGAGGTCAGGAGTTCAAGAGCAGCCTGGCCAACATGGTGAAACCCTGTCTCTACTAAAAATACAAAAATTAGCAGGGCATGGTGGTGCACGCCTATAATCCCAGCTACTTGGGAGGCTGAGGCAGAATTTCTTGAACCCAGGAAGCGGAGATTGCGGTGAGCTGAGATCATGCCACTACACTCTAGCCTGGGCAACAGAACAAGACTCCATTCCCCCCACAACCAAAAAAAAAATAGAACTCCAGCCCTCTCTGCAACAGTAGGTGTACGGTACGTAGAATCAGAGAGGAGGCTGGGCCATGCAGCCCCAGGAAGAGGGGAAGGGAGTGCCTCTGAGCCACAGAGACCCAGTGCCACTGCTGGGTGTCTCTGCCTCCACCTCCTATGACGCTGCCTCTCTCTGCATGCAGGCTTCACCCTCTCTCATTGTACACATTCTAGGTGATGCCTGCAGCTTCTAATTCTCATCCCCCATAGCATCAGCCCGTTAGAGAGGGGACAGCTGCTGAGCTGATAACATAATAGTTGCCCCTTTCTTGGAGGCCATGGTCATGGTCAGTGTGGAGAGGATGAAGCCTGAGCAGGCAGGATCGGCCGGGGGGGGTCTGGAGGGGAAGGAGGTGGAGGTTGCGACACAGACCTGTGGCCAGGTGGCCCAGGAAGGGTTTGACTAGTGCCAGCCCAGAGTTTTAAGAAGTGACGAAAGGAATTTGCTGCTGTGGGTGAGCTCTGCCTCTCCCGCTAGGGACAACAGTCGCCTCTTCTCTCTCTCTCTCTTCGCCTTTGCCTTTTGTAGATATGAAACACAGGCCTCCTTGTCAGGCCCCTACCTGATCTCTGTGATGGGGAAAGCAGCTGGGAAAAGGGAGTTCTGGCAGCTCCTCCAAGCCCCCAACACTCCCCTGCAGCAAGGTGAGTCGTGGCCTGCCACCCTGGGTGTGGCTCCTAGCCCAGGCTTACCCAGACATGAGGCTTCATCAGCTCACCCCAGCTCTCCCTAGCACCCTCCACAGCATCACAAAATCACTGATGCTCAAGGTTGGATATCATATATTGAACTGAAGTCTTAGAATGTTTATGTAAGTTATTGTGGAAATTCTAGGAAACCAGGTAGGTTCAAACAAAACAAAACAAAAAAAAACCTAGAAGAAAATTAGAATCACCTAGAATACACTACCTAGAAATAATGTCTCTTTTTTTTTTTTTTTTTTTTTTTTTTTCTGAGACCGAGTTTCCCTCTTGTTGCCCAGGCTGGAGTGCAATGGTGCGATCTTGGCTCACTGCAACCTCTGCCTCCCAGGTTCATGTGATTCCCCTGCCTCAGCCTCCCAAGTAGCTGGGATTACAGGCGCCCACCACCATGTCCAGCTAATTTTTTTATATTATTAGTAGAGACAGGGTTTCACCATGTTGGCCAGGCTGTTCTCGAACTCCTGACCTCAGGTGATCTGCCAGCCTCTGCCTCCCAAAGTGCTGGGATCATAGGCATGAGCCACCACGCCCAGCCAAAATGTCTTTTATTTTTTAATTTTTTAATGTTATTTATTTATTTAAGATGGGGTTTCACCATGATGGCCAGGCTGGTCTTGAACTCCTGACCTCAGGTGATCCACCCACCTTGGCTTCCCAAAGTGCTAGGATTACAGGCATGAGCCACTGTGCCCAGCCTAGATTTTTTAATGTTTTGAGACAGGGTCTTGCTCTGTCACCCAGGCTGGAGAGCAGTGGCACAATCTCGGCTCACTGTAGCCTCAACCTTCTGGGCTCAAGTGATCCTCCCACCTCAGCTTCCTGAGTAGCTGGGGCTGCAGGAACACAGCACCATGCCAGACTAATTTTTCTATTTGTGGTAGAGACAGGGTTTCACCATGTTGGCCAGGCTGGTCTTGAACTCCTGACCCCAAGTGGTCTGCCTGCTTCTGCCTCCCAAAGTGCTGGGATTACAGGCATGAGCCACTTGCCTGCCAAAATTACTTAACTTTTCTTCTAGATACTTTAAAAAATATGCCAGTAAGTTTTTCATAAAAAATGAAGCCACACTCTATATTAATGCTATCCAGTGGAAAGAAAATGTTGCCCACATGTATAATTCAAAATTTTCTAGTTGGCAAAACTAATATTAATATCTTTTTTTTTTTTGAGATGGAGTCTCGCTGTGTCGCCCAGGCTGGAGTACAGTGGAATGATCCTGGCTCACCGAAACCTCTACCTCCTGGGTTTAAGTGATCCTCCTGCCTCAGCCTCCCAAGTAGCCGGGATTACAGGTCTACACCACCATGCCCGGCTAATTTTTGTATTTTTTAGTAGAGATGGGGTTTCACCGTGTTGGGCCAGGCTGGTCTTGAACTCTTGACCTCAGATGATCCACCCACCTCAGCTCCCAAAGTGCTGGGATTACAGATGTAAGCCACCACGCCCAGCTTAAATTGCTTTTATATTCCAACTGCAAAGAACTTTTATGGGGCATTTACCATGTGTCAAGCATTGTGGCGAGTGCTTTATAGAAGGTGGGACTTTCTGGCCGGGCACGGTGGCTCACACCTGTAATCCCACCACTTTGGGAGGCCAAGGTGGGCAGATCACGAGGTCAGGAGATTGAAACCATCCTGGCCAACATGGTGAAACCCCATCTCTACTAAAATACAAAAAAATTAGCTGGGTGTGGTAGCGTGTACCTGTAGGTCTCAGCTTCTCGGGAGGCTGAGGCAAGGCAATTGCTTGAACCCGGGAGGCGGAGGTTGCAGTGAGTGAGATTGTGCCACTGCACTCCAGCCTGGGTGACAGAGCAAGACTGTCTCAAAAATAAATAAATAAATAAATAAAAATAATAAGGTGGGACTTTCTTAAGGAGCCCACTAAAAAGCATTCCTTTTTCTGCCATCATTCTGAATCAATTGGGAAATAAAAAAATAGGAGCTACAGATGGAGACCTCAAGTCTGGCCAGTTCTATTACTGATAAAGACTGGAGGATGTAGCTTAGGGTGAGAGCCAGGTGGACCCAGCCAGGAAGCAGACTGGGCAGTTGTAGACTCTACCTCCTATTCACTCTGCCCTCGAGTCTAGCAAGAAGCTTGCTCCAAGGAGGAAAAAAAAGAGAGCAAGCCCAGGCTACACATACCTAGTTTATTCCCAATCAACCATTGCATAAATCACTCCCCTATCTTCCGGTAGAAAGTGGATGGGAGTTATAATTTGAGTTTCCTTTTGTCTTAGTCCATGGAAGCTGCTATTACAAAATACCATAAACTAGGTGGCTTATAAACAGCAGGAATGTATCTCTCACAGTCTGGGAGGTTGGGAAGTCCAAGATCAGGACACCCACACATTCAGTGTCTGATGAGGGCCCACTTTCTGGTTCATAGGTGGTACCTGGCTGTGGCCTCACATGGTGGAAGGGACAAGGCAACTCTCTGGGGCCTTTTAAAAAAATTTTTTTAAAAATATTTTCCTGGTCCTTGCCTACCGAAGAAGCATCTTTTATAATGGTACTTAAAAAAAACTTTTTTTTTTTTTTGAGATGGGGTCTCACTCTGTCACCCAGGCTGAGTGCAGTCAGTCTCAGGATCTCAGCTCACTACAGTCTCCACCTCCCAGGCTTAAGCAGTCCTCCCACCTCAGCCTCCTGAGTAGCTGGGACCACAGGCCCATGCCACAAGGACTGACTAATTTTTTGTATTTTTGGTAGAGATTGGGTTTCACTGTGTTGCCCAGGCTGGTCCTGAGTTCAAGTGATTTGCCCACTTCGGCCTCCCAAAGTGCTGAGATCACAGGCGTGAGCCACCCTGCTCAACCTATAATGGCACTTTCCCAACCCATTCATGAGGGCTCTACCCTCATGACCTAATCATTCCCCAAAGGCCCTAAGTCCCCCTGATACCATCACCTTTGGGGTTAGGTTTCAACATACAAATTTTGGGGGAACACAGACATTTTGGACCATAGCACCTCCATTGAAAAGAAACATTCCTGGCTGGGCATAGTGGCTCACGCCTGTAATCCCAGCACTTTGGGAGGCCGAGGCAGGCAGATCACAAGGCCAGAAGTTCGAAACCAGCCTGGCCAACATGGTGAAACTCTGTCTCTATTAAAAATAGAAAAATTAGCTGGGTGTGGTGGCATTCACCTGTAATCCCAGTTACTCAGGAGGCTGAGGCAGAATTGCTTGAACTCGGGAGGCAGAGGCTGCAGTGAACCGAGATCACGCCACTGCACTCTAGCCTGGGCAACAGAGCAAGACTCCGTCTCAAAAGACAAAAAAAAAAGAAAGAAAGGAAACATTCCTGACACCTGGCTCTCAGAGGGCCCTTCAGTTCCCCTGCAGGCTGCATTCTTACATCACCAAGATCGCCAACACTCACTCACTCACTCAGAGGTTAAATAACTTGTCCAGAGTTACAGCACTAATGAATGACAGAGCTGGGGCTTGAATCCAGGCATCCTCCTAGAGCCTGGATTCTCTCTAGGGAGTGAAAGCTGACTCCGGGTGGCTTCATGCGTGGTCCTGGTTCTTTTTTCAGACCACACTGGGCAAGTTTCTCTCCCTGATGCCCCCTGGGATATTACAAAGACAGTGACCCTGCCTGTCAGGAGTTTTTACTGCCAGATGAGCCCATGGCCTCTGGAACCCTGTAGGAAGCTAAGTTCAGAGTCTCTGAGTGGGCTTTGGGGAGGTTCCAGCTTCCCACCACCAAGCCCCAGGTGGATCTTACAGACCCTGGCCTCAGAGTGGGGAGATCTGGAAGATGAGTTTGCGGGGTGCGATATTCTGCCCAGTTCATCCCGCCTTGCTCAATCTGTTTCTGCAGGTATTGCTGACTACAGACCCAAGGATGGAGAAACCATTGAGCTGAGGCTGGTTAGCTGGTAGCCCCTGAGCTCCCTCATCCCAGCAGCCTTGCACACTCCCTGGGCTTCTACCCTCCCTCCTGATGTCCCTGGAACCGGCACTCGCCTGACCCTGCTGCCACCTCATGTGCACTTGGAGCAATGCCCCCCGGGACCACCCCAGCCACAACCCCTTTGAGGGTCCTACACCAGGGCCTACCCTGGAGCAGGGAGCCAAGCACCTGCCTTGGGAAGTCTTTCTGGCCATGTCTGGCCAGCCTGGCCCCGCAGGTCTCCCATGAAGGCCACCCCATGACCTGATGGGCATGAAGCATCTCAGACTCCTTGGCAAAAGGAAAAGGAGTCTGCAGGCCACAGATGTGAGGATCACTCATTCTGGGGTTGGGTCCTGCCAGAGGCCTCCCCAGCCCAGGGCTGTGGCCTGACCCCAGCTCTCCACTCCGCTGTTGGAGTGGCAGCTCCGAGCTGGTTGTGGCCCAGTTGCTGGGGAGACCTCAGCACAGCTGCCCAGTGCCCGCCTCTGACACAATTAAAGCATTGATGGCCTGTGGGCCTGCTGCAGTGGCCTGGTGCCTCGTACTCCTCAGGTGCAGGAGCACGGACGAGAGAAGTGGGAGGTAACCCCGTCGAGGAGGAGTGGAGGTTGCCTGAGCCATCTCCTGGGCATTGGGGGAGTGATGGGAATGCCAGCAGTGGCAACATCGACTACTCTTTACTGAGCACCCACTACTGTTTACTGAGCACTCACTACTATTTACTGAGCACCCACTACTGTTTACTGAGCACCCACTACTATTTACTGAGCACCCACCACTGTTTACTGAGCACCCACCACTGTTTACTGAGCACTCACTACTATTTGCTGAGCACTCACTACTGTTTACTGAGCACTCACTACTGTTTGCTGAGCACTCGCTACTGTTTGCTGAGCACTCACTACTGTTTACTGAGCACTCACTACTATTTGCTGAGCACTCACTTGCTAGATACTGTCTTAAAAAACTCTGTGAGGTTGTTGATATTTTCACTTTCATCTCTGCTTTACAAATCAGGAAACTGGTGCTCCAAAAGATACTCACCCGAGGTCACAGACTAGGCGGTGATGCTATGGGAACCTGGCTCAGGAGACACACAGACCCAGCCTGGGGCAGCCTCACAGCTCCTCCACTAAAACACTGAACTTGAGGGCTGCGATGATGATTATAATCATATGGCAAAGCCCCAACTCAACTGAGCCTGGGACCCTGGAGCTGGGGTCTCACTCCCTGCTTTTCCCCAAGGCACTTAGGGTAACACCCCAGGCCTTCTCAGCCAAGACATGGGGATCCTGCCTCCCACTGGCTCGGGGGGTTAGGGGCTCTGGGCTGCCTTCTTGAAGGTGGGGTTCATCCCAGGCAGGCACCCCCTATGCTGCAGCCCACCAAGGTTAGGAAGAGGCCCTGTCCTCAGAGGGGCCTTCTGATGAACAGTCCATCAGATCTGGGTCCACGTGCCTGGGAAGAGATGGTGACACACTCGAAGTCCTTGAAGCGGCAAATCAAACCTCCTAGAGCACCAGCTTCAAATATTTAGGGTGGCCAAGGCTGGTGGCTCATGCCTGTAACCCCAGCACCTTGGAAGGCTGAGGTAGGCAAATCACCTGAGGTCAGGAGTTCAAGGCCAGCCTGACCAACACAGAGAAGCCCCGTCTCTACCAAAAATACAAAATTGGTTGGGCGTGGTGTCACATGCCTGTAATCCCAGCTATTCAGGAAGCTGATGCAGGAGAATCGCTTGAACCTGGGAGGCAGAGATTGCGGGGAGCCAAGATTGCGCCATTGCATTGAAATGTCTATGCCCAGAATTCCAGACCTCTGCTTATTCACTTGCCCATTCTTAATCATGGTGAGGGGCACTTCAGGGAGGGCGAGAGCAAAACTCCATCTCAAAAAAAAAAAAGGGTCTTAGCAGATAAGGGGGAAGTAGGCAATTTAAAACATTGTTTTATATTGGGCTGGGTGGGATGGCTCACGTCTGTAATCCCAACACTTTGGGAGGCCAAGGATCACCTGAAGTCAGGAGTTCAAGACCAGCCTGGCCAACGTGGAGAAACCCCATCTCTACTAAAAATAGAAACATTAGCCAGGTGTGGTGGTGCGTGCCTGTAATCCCAGCTACTCCGGAGGCTGAGGCAGGAGAATCACTTGAACCTGGGACAAGGAGGTTACAGTGAGCCGAGATTGCGCCATTGCACTCTGCCTGGGCAACAAGAACAAAACTCTGTCTCAGAAAAAAACAAAGCAAAACAGGCCCTCCTTCTGGGACCAGGAAGCAGGTCTATGTCAGGTCTGCATTTAGATGGCTAATGGCTCCAGAGAGAAGGCCCTTCCGCTCACTAAGCCTGTTTCCTAATGGCTGTGGGATGGTGTTTTGGTTTACATAGCACATGATCTCATCATAGATCATGCATGGGGAAACTGAGGCCCCAGGAGTGAAAGGATCTGTCTAGGCACATGCAGAAACAAGAGGAGAGGCCCGTCCTACAGGCTTGCAGCCCGGTTGCCGGAAATGGATTATCTGTCCCCACCCCACCCCCACCCCCCGCCATCCCCTAAAGTCTCTCTGCATCACCTGCCTCCCACAGCAGCAGCCTGGGCCTCCAAAGGGCACATTCAGATTTCAGGGATTTGGGGAGCCTGTGGGCAAGGACAGACTGCTCTGGGCTTTTGGGTGGACCCCAAGGAATGCAAAAGAGCCTCCTGCCACTCTCCATGAAGCTGAGTGACCTAGCCCCCCATTCTTCCACATGGGAATGTCCTCTTGAGAGCCCTGCTGGAGGTTGGTCAAGGCAGGTTAAAAGCTGAGGTTTGGGCCAGGCATGGTGGCTGACACCTGTAATCTCAGCACTTTGAGAGGCCAAGGTGGGCGGGTCACCTGAGGTCAGGAGTTCGAGACCAGCCTAGCTAACATGGTGAACCCCCATTTGTACTAAAAATACAAAAAATTAGCTGGGTGTGGGGGGACATGCCTGTAATCCCAGCTGCTCAGAAGGCTGAGGCAGAATTGCTTGAATCTGGGAGGCAGAAGTTGCAGTGTGCCGAGATCATCCCCTAAATGCACTCTAGCTTGGGCAACAAGAGTGAAACTCCATCTTGAAAAAAAATGCTGAGGCTTAAAGTAGCCAGGGGCAGTGGTTTCCACCTGTATTCCTAGCAACGTGGGAGGCTGAGGTGAGATGATCAGCCTGGTGGTGGGAACTTGTAGTCCCAGCTACATGGGAGGCTGAGACAGAAGAATTGCTTGAAACTGGGAGGTGGAGGTTGCAGTGAGCCGAGGTTGAGCCACTGCATTCCAGCTTGGGTGACAGAGTGAGACTCTATCTCAAAAAATACGTATATATAATATAATTATTACTGTTGCTGGTCGAGGTGGCTCATGCCTGTAATCCCAGAACTTTGGGAGGCTGAGGCAGGTGGATCACCTGAGGTTAGGAGTTGGAGACCAGCCTGGCCAACATGGTGAAACCCTGTCTCTAGTAAAAATTCAAAAATTGGCCGGGCGCGGTGGCTCAAGCCTGTAATCCCAGCACTTTGGGAGGCCAAGGCGGGTGGATCACGAGGTCAAGAGATCGAGACCATCCTGGTCAACACGGTGAAACCCTGTCTCTACTAAAAATACAAAAAATTAGCTGGGCATGGTGGTGCGTGCCTGTAATCCCAGCTACTCAGGAAGCTGAGGCAGGAGAATTGCCTG
>NW_022437035.1:6922645-6977908 GCF_009761245.1 Sapajus apella
CCTGTCTCTACTAAAAATACAAAAAATTAGCTGGGCATGGTGGTGCGTGCCTGTAATCCCAGCTACTCGAGAGGCTGAGGCAGGAGAATTGCCTGAACCCAGGAGGCGGAGGTTGCGGTGAGCCGAGATCGCGCCATTGCACTCCAGCCTGGGTAACATGAGTGTAACTCCGTCTCAAAAAAATAAATAAATAAATAAAAAATAAAAAATTAGCCAGGTGTGGTGGCACACATCTGTGATCCCAGGCCTCGGCCTCCCAAAGTGCTGGGATTATAGTTGGGAGCCACCCCACCCAGCCCCCTGGCTCATTTTTGTATTTTCTGTAGACACGGGGTTTTGCCATGTTGCCCAAGCTGGTCTCCAACTCCTGAGCCCAAGTGATCCTCATGCCTCAGCCTCCCAATGTGCTGTGACTACAGCCATGCACCCACTGTACCTGGGCTATTGTTTTTTATTAAGGAAAGCTTACTAGAAAACATAAAATCCAGGCTGGGCATGGTGGCTCATGCCTGTAATCCTAGCAACTTGGGAGGCTGGGGCAGGTGGATCACCTGAGGTCAGGAGTTTGAGACCAGCCTGACCAACATGGTAAAACCCCATCTCTACTAAAAATGCAAAAATTAGCAGGGCATGGTGGTGCACACCTGTAATCCTAGCTACTGGGGAGGTTAAGGTAGGAGAATCCCCCGAACCTGGGAGGTGGAGGTTGCAGTGAGTCAAGATCACGCCATTGTACCCCAGCCTGGGCAAGAAGAGTGAAACTCAAAAAGAAAAAGAAAAAACTGTCAAAATCCCAAAGATAATTATAACCCTTAGGGGTCCCAGATTTCTCCTCCTCAGAAAATGGCAAGGGGGTATGGGAGAGGGTCCCCCCCTCCTTTGGCTGGCTTAGTTTCCTTCCCACAACCCTTTCTGGAGAAACCCTAAATACCCCCATTTTTTGGTCCTTGGCCTGGAAATCTCCCTGTCTGCACCCCCTGCCCTGTAGCTTAGGCTATTCAGCAGAGATTTGCAGGCTCCGGCAGGCGTCAGACTTACAGAGGCAAATGTGACCATGTAAATTCCCGGGCCCACCCGTGACACAGAGCCTCTGATTCAGCGGGCCTCCTGCGAGGCTGGGGCTTTAAAACCCATGTCCAGTGATTGGGATGGGGGTTGAGGGCCATATTCCGCGTCTGGCCACCAGAGGGCGCCGCGAGCTGGGCTCCTCCCTTTGAGGTCTTGGGTCTCCAGACAGGTTGCTGTCACAAAGGATTTGCTAGTTAGACATCAGGCAAGGGGTGAGGTGGGTACCCTAGGGCATGAGCCAAGAGAAGGAAGCCCGAGGACAGGAAAGAGGCTCACATCTGGTACTGGGCACATGGCTGGGCCTTGGTCCTCCTGCCCCTGGACTCCAGAGCTGAGAGAGGCCAGGGCCTGGACTGGCCTGGAATCTGAATGGACCTCTTCTGCCCTGGGGTGCACTGTTTACCCAACCCTGAGCTCAGAGAGCATTTGTCGTTCAGTTTGAACAACCGAGACCCAGACAGGGGCAAGGACTCAGTGGCAGCTGCTCTGCCTCCCAGTCCAGGGCTCTGTCTTGCCGGGGCTGGGGCACAGGGTGAATCCCAGGAAGTTTTGCTCTAAGTCAGCTCCGAGTGCTCAGGGAACGGGACAGAGGTTGCTGGCCCGGGAGGGATGCTGGCCAGCGGTACCTGCTTCCGCAGCTGTGGGTAGCCCTGCCTGACCTCAGAGTGGGCCCCGCCCTGTTCTGGGAGGCTGGGGAGGATGCTGGGGCTATGGAGGGGCGATGGAGGGGCCTTAAGGGACTCCGTGATCCAGCTCTGCTGGATGCTGAGGTCCCACGAGAAAATTGTGGTCAGCGATCAGGTGGGCGTGAGACTGGTCCTGTGATGGGGGCTGCAGGTCCCTCCTCACTATCCTGCTCCTTGAAGATACCCTGGGCGGCCGTGCGGGATATCCCAGTGTCTCCAGCAAGGCGCGTTGATCTCCATGCGGGGCTCGTCTTGGCGCTGGGTGGGGAGAGACCTGGTCCTCCCTGGTGGCAGGGGGAGGCTGACCACGCCAGCTTGGCGGGAGCTTTACTGAGCAGACGCGCAGGCCCCTGGCGGAGGAGGGCTGATGGGGGAATGCCAGGCCGTTGGGGGAATGCCAGGCCGATGGGGGAATGCCAGGCCGATGGGGGAGGGGCCGTGGGCGGGAGGCATGGGGCGGGGCGAGACCTCCCTCCCGGTTCCAGGGGCGGGCCCGGACGGGGGAGGGGCCTTGCGGTGGGCTCGGCCCAATTTTCCGGGTGGGGAGCGGGCGGAGGCGGAGGCGGGGCCAAGAGCGCGCGGCCGCGCCAGCCTTGCCGGGCCTGAGCTGGTGCCGGGCGTGAGTCGCAGCCGGAGCTGTAGCCGGAGCCACAGCCGCAGCCAGAGCCCCAGCCAAAGCCTCCGAGAGCCAGAGTTTTGGAGCGCAGGCCCTGCTGGAACCGCGCCTAGCTCGCCGCCAGGCACCGGACGGAGCAACGGCCGTGGTGTCTGCTTACCACCCGGGTACGGTGGAAGGCAGCGAGCCCGCGACTCCCCGGGCTGGGCACCAACAGGCGCGGAGCCCGGATTGCCCCTGCCAGGCCTGGTCACGGCGTGAGCACGCAGGAGTTCCCGGGTTCTGGATCTGCGCGCACCCTAAAGACCTGGGGACCAAAGAGAAAAGAAGAACGAGGATTTCTTCTAAGAGCACAGCGTGGGCACTAGGCGGGGAGGACAGTGTAGACCACCTGGCACGGGACAGAGGTGCC
Source organism: Sapajus apella (assembly GCF_009761245.1). Taxonomy (NCBI): domain Eukaryota; kingdom Metazoa; phylum Chordata; class Mammalia; order Primates; family Cebidae; genus Sapajus; species Sapajus apella. The sequence continues at coordinate 6,925,428 of NW_022437035.1, forward strand.
TGGAACCCACGCTTGAACATCGGAAACCCTGGCATCCTAGTAGCTGCGACCTTGGCTCTGCCCTGTCTGAGCTGGAAACACAGATTACTTAGCTCCCAGACATCGCTGGCAAAGGCCTGGCACAAGCAGTCCTCTCACCTGTCTAAGACAGGGCACGGGGTTGGAGGAACCAGGATCTAGCCTGGCCCAAAGCGGAGCTCTCTGGTGGCCCAGAGGTGGTCACCGGGAAGCCTGCCTCCTGCTCCAGCCCCTCTGGTGCGGATGTGCCGCTGCCAGCCGGAGCACCATGATGGCAGGATGACCTCAGCCGAAGTAACAGCAGCAGCTGATGGTGCTCGGGCGGCTGGGCCCCCCGAGTGGCCCCCTGGCAGCCCTCAGGCCCTCCGGCAGCCTGGCCGGGCCCGGGTGGCCATGGCAGCACTGGTGTGGCTGCTGACAGGAGCCAGCATGTCAAGCCTCAACAAGTGGATCTTCACCGTCCACGGCTTCGGGCGGCCCCTGCTGCTGTCGGCGCTGCACATGCTGGTGGCGGCCCTGGCATGCCACTGGGGGGCACGGCGCCCCATGCCAGGCGGCACTCGCTGCCGAGTCCTACTGCTCAGCCTCACCTTCGGCACTTCCATGGCCTGCGGCAATGTGGGCCTGAGCGCTGTGCCCCTGGACCTGGCGCAACTGGTCACTACCACCACGCCCCTGTTCACCCTGGCCCTGTCAGCACTGCTGCTGGGCCGCCGCCACCACCCGCTGCAGTTGGCTGCCATGGGCCCGCTCTGCCTGGGGGCCGCCTGCAGCCTGGCTGGAGAGTTCCGGGCACCCCCAACTGGCTGTGGCTTCCTGCTCGCTGCCACCTGCCTCCGAGGACTCAAGTCAGTTCAGCAAAGTAAGTGCCTGGGTGGCCAGCTGAGGAGGCAGGGGTCTGGGTGGGTGTGTGGCCTGGATGGCTTTGTGAGGGATATGGCTGTTGTCCCATTTTACAGATGAAGAAACTGATGTTCATGGCTGTGGAGGAAGCAAAACTGAGACCCAGAGAGGGCCAACAGCTCAGAGAGTTTCAGGCCCCAGACTCAGACTCTGGAGGCCCAACTTGTGTTTATTTGTTTATTTATTTATTTAGACAGGGTCTGGCTCTTGCCCAGGCTGGAGTGCAGTGGTGACATCTCATCTCACTGCAGCCTCTGCCACAACCCAGGTTCAAGCGATTCTTCTGCCTTAGCCTCCTAAGTAACTGGGACTACAGGTATGCAACACTCTGCTAAGTTAATTTTTGTATTTTTAGTAGAGATGGGGTTTCACTATGTTGGCCAGGCTGGTCTTGAACTCCTGACCTCAAGTGATCCACCCGGCCTCCCAAGGTACTGGTATTACAGGCATGAGCCACCACACCTGGCCAGCTAATTTTTTTTTCTCCGAGACAGAGTCTCGCTCTGTTGCCAGACTAGAGTGTAGTGACATAATCTCGGCTCTTTGTAACCTCTACCTTCCAGGTTCAAGCAATTCTCCTGCCTCAGCCTCCCAAGTAGCTGGGACTACAGGCGCGCGCCACCATGCCCAGCTAATTTTTGGGTTTTTAATAGATTTCACCATGCTGGCTGGGATGGTCTTGATCTCTTGATCTCATGATCTGCCCGCCTTGGCCTCCCAGACTGCTGGGATTACAGGCGTGAGCCACTGACGCTGGCCTAATTTTTTTTTTTTTTTTGAAATAGACACCAGGTATTGCTATGTTGCCCAGGTAGGTCTTGAACTCCTGGCCTCAGCAATCCTCCCACCTCAGCTTCCTGAAGTTCTGGAATTACAAGCCAATATTTAGTGATAGCCAGTGATGAATGCTTTGTCCTTTATCTCACTGTATTGTTGCCATTTGATAGAGAGATGAAGAGACTTGCCCTGAGCCACGTGGCCAGTGAGCTGCAGAGGCAAGATCTGAACCCGGATAGTCGGACTCCAGGCTTTTAAGTGCTGTGGGGGAAGGCTTTGGACCCAGAGGAAGGCCAGAAAGCATGGTCCAGGGAGGGAAAAGGAGGGTAAAGCCTTGAGCTGGGATTTGGAAGGTCAGGGGTCAGGCTAAGTCTGCGGAGGGCTGATGTTTAGTGGGAGCTACAATGTGAAAGACTTAGTGCTGGGCGTTGACCTTGAGTTGACATGACAACCACCAACTTCATCCCCATTTTACAGGTGATGGAACTGAGACCCAGAGAAGTTCATGATTTGACAGGTGGGGCATGGTGGCTCACGCCTGTAATCCTAGCACTTTGGGGAGGCTGAGGCAGGAGGACTCTTAAGGCCAGGAGTTCCAGACCAGCCTGGCCAATATGGTGAAACCCTGTATCTATTAAAAATACAAAAATTGTTGCTTCTAACCTCCAAGAAAGAAAAAAGAAATACAAAAATTGGGCCAGGCATGGTGGCTCATGCCTGTAATCCCAGCACTTTGGGAGCCAGGGTGGGTGGATCACCTGAGGTCAGGAGTTTGAGACCAGTCTGGCCAACATGGTGAAACCCCGTCTCTACTAAAAATATAAAAATTAGCTGGGTGTGGTGGCAGGTGCCTGTAATCCCAGCTACTCAGGAGGCTGAGGCAGGGAGACTTGCTTGAACCCAGAAGGCGGAGGTTGCAATGAGCCCGGGCAACAAGAGTGAAACCCTGTCTCAAACAAACAAAACAAAAATTAGCCGGGCATGGTGGCATGCATCTGTAATCCCAGCTACTACTGAAGAGGCTGAGGCACAAGAATCGCTTGAATCTGGGAGGCGGAGGTTTCAGTGAGCTGAGATCAAGCCACTGCACTCCAGCCTGGGTGACAGAGCAAGACTCAGTCTCAAGAAAAGAGTTCAGCCGGGCACAGTGGCTCATGCCTGTAATCCTAGCCTTTTGGGAGGCTGAGGTGGGAGGATCATGAGGTCAGGAGATCAAGACCTTCCTGGCCAACATGGTGAAACCCCATCTCTACTAAAAATAAAAAAATTAGTGGGTGTGGCAGTGCGTGCCTGTAATCCCAGCTACTTGGGAGGCTGAGACAGGAGAATCGCTTGAACCTGGGAGGCGGAGTATGCAGTGAGGCAAGATCGCGCCACTGCACTCCAGCCTGGTGACAGAGCTAGACTTTGTCTCAAAAAAAAAAAAAAATTCATGATTTGCACAGGGTCACAGGGCCTCTAAGGACGTGAAGCCTGGTCTATGTGACTCCAGATGCTGGCTCTGATGAAAGAGGGTAGCAGGGCTCTGGGCAGTTTAGGGCCAAGGCTCCAGGCCCAGACCCACTAGATCATTCTGGCTGAGGGTGGAGGCTGCCTTCTCACCTGTCCTACTGAGCAGCATCTGAGTGACAGCTTCTGCTCTGTCTCTGCCTCAGCCCCAGGAGACACAGGGGAGGCCAGGACACCCACTTAGGTTGGGGAGGCCTGAGATCCAGCCATACCTTTGCTCATATTTGCTGGGCAACCTTGGACAAATCAGGATCTTATCTGGGCCTCAGTTTCCTCGTCAGTGGAGGAGCATTGGAGTTGATGGAATCCAAGGGGCCTCTTGCTGTCACTTCCTGCCCTGAGATCCTGTGACCTAGGCCTGGGAGAAGGAAGTGGGGACTCCAAGAGTGCTAGGCTGGGGTAGATGGCAGCCCACAGCCAGGGAAGATTGAAGTCGGAATTCAGCCCTGCCCTGGCATATTCAGAGCTGGGACACAGAGGCCCTGTCTCTAACCTCCCTGGTTCCAAGGCAGGGTCAAAACCCAGTTCTATTTTTGCCCTCAGGTTACATGAGAGCTGGAGGCTGAGCTCAGCGTGAGCCTGCACTGGGAAACCTGACCCTGTGGGGCCCTCCCATGCAGGCCGCAGGGCTATGAAGGTCCTGACCTCAAGGCCCATGCTGCCCCTGCTGAGAAAGTCAGTGCTCCTCACATAGGGACCCAGGCAGCCCCAGCCTACAGGGGGCTATGGCCAGCCACGCCTCAGGCACTTGAGCATGGAGTGGCATGTGCCTGGTATCGGGCTGCATCTTCACTTCTGCCAGCTCCCTCCTTTCTTCCCTGACCCCTGGGCAGGTTGGGTCCTCGCTCTGGGTTCCTGCAGCACCCTCTGCTCCCCCCATCATGGCTCCAAATGCCATGTGTGATCACCACCTGGTTACCTGTCTGCTGCCTGCCAGGCAGATTTGGGGTAACTCTGTTCCTGGCACCTAGTCCCAGGGCCTGGCAGAGGGTACATACTTTGTAAATTATAAGTTTTAAAATTTATTATTATTATTATTATTTTTTGGAGACAGAGTCTTGCTCTGTCGCCCAGGCTGGAGTGTAGTGGTGAGATCTCGGCTCACCACAACTTCTGCCTCCTGGGTTCAAGCAATGCTCCTGCCTTAGCCTCCTGAGTAGCTGGGACTGTAGGCGCGTGCCACCACACCTGGCTAATTTTTGGATTTTTAGTTAGAGACAAGGTTTTACCATGTTCATCAGGCTAGTCTCAAACTCCTGACTTGGTGATCTGCCTGCCTCGGCCTCCCAAAGTGCTGGAATTACAGGTGTGAGCCACCGTGCGCGCCATTTATTATTATTTCTTTTTTGAGGCAGTCTCCCTGTCACCCAGGCTGGAATGCGGCAGTGCAATCTCGGCTCACTGCCATCTCTGCCTCCTGGGTTCAAGCAATTCTTGTGCCTCAGCCTCCTGAGTAGCTGGGACTACAGGCTCATGCCACTATGCCTGGCTAATTTTTAATTTTTATTTTTTATAGAAACAGGGGCTCACTATGTTGTCCAGGCTGGTCTCGAACCTCTGGCCTCAAGTGATCTTCCCTCTGGGCCTCCCAAAGTGCTGGAATTACAGGTATGAGCCAACATGCCCAGATGATGACTCTGACAGGCGAGCCGGTTTCATACACTGGTTTGGCTGCATGGCTCATGAAGGAGTTTAGGAGGCTGGAGACCCCACTCATAGAAATGGGAGCCCTGCAGAGAGAGAGAGGAACAGACTAGAGTGAGGGCCTGAAAGAGGTTATTTTGCTTGTTTGTCTATGAGAGGGTCTTGCTCTGTCACCCAGGCTGGAGTGCAGTGGCTCACTGCAGCCTAGATTTCCAGTCTCAGGCAATCCTCCCACTTCAGCCTTCTGAGTAGCTGGGACTTTAGGCACACCTTCACGCCCAGCTAATTTTTGTATTTTTTGTAGACGTGGGGTTTCATCAGTGTTGCCCAGGCTGGTCTCCAACTCCTAGACTCAAGTGATTTGCCCACCTCATCATCCCAAAGTGCTGGATTACAGGCATGAGCCACCACACCCCGCCTGAGATAGGTTTTGAACAAAAGGAGGTTTCTACTGTAAGAGGCTCCAGGAGAGGCACCAGGGCCAGATTCAGACTTGAGTGTACATGGCTGATGCCAGCTCCATTCCTAAGAGCAGAGTTTGTGGGAACAGAGGACAAGTATCTAAAAAGAAAGCTGGGCATGGTGGCTCTCACCTGTAATCCCAGAACTTTGGGAGGCCAAGGCAGGCAGATCACTTGAGGTCAGGAGTTCAAGACCAGCCTGGTCAGCATAGTAAAATCCTGTCTCTACTAAAAATACAAAAAAATTAGCTGGGCATGCTGGTGCATGCCTGTAATCCCAGCTACTTGGGAGCCTGAGGCAGGAGAATCTCTTGAACCTGGGAGGTGGAGGTTGCAGTGAGCCGAGATCACACCACGGCACTCCAGCCTGGGCGACAGAGTGAGACTCCATCTTAAAAAAAGTATCCAGAAAGAGAAGAGCCTAGGCAGCTGTTGGCAGGGCCAGTGGCTTCCCTCTTACCTGGCCAGTTGTAGGCCCAGGGGGTCTGCACAAGGAGAGGGGTATGCCATCCTCCTACCCACAGAAAGACTGGGAAGTGGGGCACCAGCCTGCTGGGCTTGCTGTCAGCTGGACCCCCCTGCATCACAGAGCGGGCGGACTCAACCCGTCTTCTGAGCTCTCAGGTTGAAGCGGGAGATGCACTCAGATAGTTTGCAATGGCAAGAGAGAAGTTCTTGGATCAAGGTGGTCACAGGTGTTGGGGAGCAGCTGCTTCTTCCTGGGGAGCCCTGAGAAGGCCGCCTAGGGGAAGAGGCATGCAGTGATGATGACAATATGTAACCATGACAGCAAACATTTGTTAGGGCCTCCCTAGGTGCCCATACCATGCCCAGCTCTTTATATTGATGGAGGAGGAAAGGGTGATCTGGGAATGGGAAACAGGCCCTGCCAGGGCACAGGTGTCAGCCAGCAGGACCAGGGTGTGGGGATCATGCCAGCTGCCGGGCTGAGCCGTTACCACCGGGCATCAGGCCCTGTGTTCGGCACCTCACATGTAGGGGGATGTTGCCACACTACTCACAAGGAGACCAAGGCATGGAGAGAGGGAGAGAGGGCCACATAGCCCGTGAAGGAGCAAAGGGGACAAGCCAATGGCAAGCAGACAGGGTTTAGAGAAGGGTCAGCTGTTGTCTGCATGTGGCAGAACCTTGGGCATGCTACAATAGAAGGAGAGGTGGCAATAAGGCAGGACAAACAGGCTGACATCTTGGGGCCCCCAGGTAGAAGCCAGTCACCTCTGACAGAGAATCGCTGCCCTTTCCCTGGGCTGCAGGGAGGGATATACAATGGGTGTGAGGAGATGGGTAGGAGGGTTAGGACCACCCTGCCTGGCTGCTTTGCAGAAGGTGAAATTTGCCAAAGATGAAGTTCACCTGAAAACCCAAACACCTTCCTGTGATGGGATCTTTAATGTGCAAGCCACAGGCAGCTCATAACAGGGCTAACTTTGGAGCCTACGAGCAGGAGGCATTCCGATTATCTGTTCATTTCTAGAAACGCTTAAGCCAGAGGAACTGTTGCCTAGAGAACAAAGCTAAAACATCAGAATGAAATTGAGAGAGAAATAAAATTTCCTATTCTAAGCATAGCCTATGAGTAAGCATCTCTGGCTTTTTGGAAAGTGTGTGTCAGAAAATGCATAGAGGCTTGCAGAGCCCTGGGAGGGAACCTGTGTTGACTACTCATCTCTCTCCACTAACTTGGCGAAGTCCCCATTGCCATCAATGTCCTCATGCAAATAATGCCATTTTAGCCAGATGCAATGGCTCATACCTGTAATCCCAGAACTTCGGGTGGCCAAGGTGAGCCGATTGCTTGAGTCTAGGAGTTTGAGACCAGCCTGGGTGAACCAGATGACAAAACCCCATCTCTACAAAAAAAAAAAAAAAAAAAAAAAAAAGAAACAAAAATTATCGGGGTGATGGTGCATGCCTGTAGTTCCAGCTACTTGGGAGGCTAAGGCAGGAGGACTGCTTGAGTTCGGAAGGCAGAGGTTGCAGTGAGCTGAGATCTCGCCACTGCAGTCCAGCCTGGGCAACAGAGCCAGACCCTGTCTCAATAATAATAATGTCATTTCACCTGGGCACTCCTTTGTGAATTGGCTGGTGGTGGCAGGTGTACACACAGGTACAGAGACACACACAGGCAAAGCAGCAAGATCCCCTCTTCCTTTGCAAAGTGAAAAGCTTTCCTCTTAGTCCTGGATTCATCTTGACAAGCCCCAGTATTAGCAGAAAAAAAAATGCTAATTATTAGTTATAAACAGTGAGTGTGAGCCAAGATCCAACAATGACCTTTTGTTCCCTTGTCACTCCAGTGGTCATAAGTGAATGAAGCAATGAATGGGTCAGCCTTTTGATCCAAACAATTTATTATTTTCTTTTATAAACTCTTCTTTTTTTAATGCAAAGGCCCCCATGTAGCTAGTAAGCAGCAGAGCTGGGACCCTCTGCTGGCCTGCCCCTGTCATGGTGGCTGGAGCTGCAGTGTGGGAATAATAAGGACCGAGGCTGGGAAAGGTGGTTGGGGCCAGCTGATGCAGAGTCTTCAAAGCTAGGTTAAGAATCTAGGATCTTGGGCCGGGCCTGCTGGCTCATGCCTATAATCCCAGCACTTTGGGAGGCTGAGGCGGGCAGATCACCTGAGGCCAGGAGTTCGAGACCAGCTTGGCCAATGTGGCAAACCACGTCTCTATGAAAAATACAATAAATAGCCGGGTGTGGTGGCGCATGCCTGTGATCCCAGCTACTTAGGAGGCCGAGGCAGGAGAATCACTTGAACCTGCGAGGCAGAGGTTGCAGAGAGCCAAGATCATGCCACTGCACTCCAGCCTGGGCAACAGAGCAAGACTCTGTCTCAAAAAAAAAGAACCTAGGACCTTTTTGTTCAGGGCCAGGGCAGCCCCTGAATATTTATTTTTATTTTTTAGATACAGGGTCTTGCTCTGGTCACTGAGGCAGAGTGCAATAGCATCATCCTAGCTCACTGTAGCCTTCTGGCTCAAGTGATCCTCTTGCCTCAGCCTCTCAAAGTGCTGGGATTACAGGCACAAGCCACTGCACCTGGCCAAGTTTTTCTTTTTTTTTTTTTTTTTTTTTTTGAGACAGGGTCTTGCTCTGTTGCCCAGGCTGGGGTGCAGTGATGTGATCTTGGTTTACTGCAACCTTCACCTCTCCTGAGCTCAAGATCCTGCCTCAGCCTCCTGAGTAGCTGGAACTACAGGCACGTGCCATCACTCCCAGCTAATGTTTTTATTCTGTAGAGATGGGGTTTTACCATGTTGCCTGGGCTGGTCTCAAACTCCTGGGCTCAAGTGATTTGCCCTCCCAAAGTGCTGGGATTACAGGCCTTAGTAAGGGTTTTTGAGCCACTTAGCTTTCGTGGTTGTTGATCATTTAGATATCCCAAGCAGATCATTGTTTCAGCCCATGGGAGGTGGTTTGAAGTGGCTGATAACAGATTTATTTATTTTAGTTTAGTTTTTTATGTTTACTGAACATTTCCCATTTAAGGGCTTTATGTATGTCATCTTTTAAAATGTTTACAACATCCCCATGATTAGGTTTTATTATTATCCAACTCTCTGGGTGAGGAAACTCAGGTTTACAGAGGGTAAGTGCCTCTCGTGAGCCCAGGTCACAGCGAGTCAGGGGGTGGACGCAGGTCACAAACCCAGGTGGTCCGACTGCAACTCTTGACTGTCACATTTCAGATGAGGAGCCACTAGCCCTGCCCGAGGGGTCTGGGTAGGCTTCTTGGAGGACCAGCCAAGGGGGGCATACTGGGGTCGCTGGAGGGGGTTGTACCCCTGCGGGTGCTCATGCTGTTGTCCTGTTGCAGGTGCCCTGCTGCAGGAGGAGAGACTGGACGCGGTGACCCTGCTCTATGCCACCTCGCTGCCTAGCTTCTGCCTGCTGGCAGGTGCAGCCCTGGTGCTGGAGGCTGGCGTGGCCCTGCCGCCCACTGCTGGTGACTCTCGCCTCTGGGCCTGCATCCTGCTCAGCTGCCTCCTGTCTGTTCTCTACAACCTGGCCAGCTTCTCCCTGCTGGCCCTCACCTCCGCCCTCACAGTCCACGTCCTAGGCAACCTCACCGTGGTGGGCAACCTCGTCCTGTCCCGGCTCTTATTCGGCAGCCGCCTTAGTGCCCTCAGCTATGTGGGCATCGCACTCACTCTTTCAGGAATGTTCCTTTACCACAACTGTGAGTTTGTGGCCTCCTGGGCTGCCCGTCGGGGGCTGTGGCGGAGGGACCAGCCCAGTAAGGGTCTTTGAGACTTGGGGGATTCTCAGGAGCCACCTGGGACAGCCCTGGCCTGAATCCAACCCCAGCTGTGGCCGTAGAAAGAGTGGAGAACAGGGCTGGGTATGGTGGCTCATGGCCTGTAATCCCAGCGCTTCCAGAGGCCTAGGTGGGTGGATCACCTGAAGCCAGGAGTTCGAGACCAGCCTGATCAACATGGCAAAACCTCATCTCTACTAAAAATACAAAAATTAGCTGGGTATGGTGGTGTGTGCCTATAGTCCCAGCTACATGGGAGGCTGAGGTGGGAGGATCACTTGAGCCCTGGAGATCAAGGCTGCACTCCAGCCTGGAAGACAGAGCAAGACCCTGTCTCAAACAAATGAAAAAAAAAAAGGTGGAGAACAGGCAGTGACCTCTGCTATGGGTGATGGCAGGGAGGGGAGCCTTCTGGAAGGGCTGCCTTGGAGGCTGAGATGGGGACTCCCAGGGAGACCTGCCTCCTATCCCTGCCTGCCTCACCCCTGCCACAGACTCTGCTCACCACTGGATGGTGGGTCCAAGCCTGGCACAGTCCTTGTGCTTGTCAGAGTCATTATTATGAGTAATATCAACTACGATGCCAAAAATTGCTGGGCAAACTTTGAAGACCTCAATGTATTATGATGATGATGATGATGATTCTTGGCGGTTACACAATCCTTCCTCCTGGTGGGGGGGCAGCGAGGAGGCCCAGCAGAGGGGCTTCTATCATGCCGGGCTCCTCTAGGGGGTTGGGGTAGTCTGTGCCAACTCCAGGCAGCTGCTGAGGCCTCACCCCTGGGCCCCCCAATTTTGGGTCATCTATCTTCAAATACACTATTTTTGCTTGTATGCCCGTGTCATTTGTTGGGGGTATAGAGGGGACATGGGAAGACCCACACAGAAACTAGGACATCCTCCCTTGCCCATCGAGTTCTGTCTAGTCCCCACCCTGAACCCAGCCCCATTCCCTCAAACCCCTCCACTGGCCAAGCCACCATTGCCCATCTTCTGGACAGTGGCAATGGCAATGGTCTTTCCCTTGCTCTGCCCAGGCCCCTCCTCTACTCCATCTTACACACAGCCCCCTTCACCCAGAGGGATCTCACTAAAACATGCACATTCTGATGCTCCTCACTGCTCCTGGGACAAAGCCAGACCCTAAGGCCTTCAGGCCCTGGCACCTGCAGCCTCACCGAGCCCGTCTCCCTTCTGCTGGGCTCTGCCTTCCAACCTCACCGACTTCTTTCAGTTCCTCGTGATACCAGACCTGCTCACTGAAGCCTGTGCACATTCTGTTCCCTCTGTCCAGTCCCCAGTTCCTATACAACCTCCTCCCCTCTCACAGCTTAAACCTTTGCCTGAAGGAAAAAAACCCAAACATGCAACTCTTTTTAAAAAGAGAACTCCAAACATGTGAGCCCGGGAGTTGGAGGCTGCAGCGCATTGCGATCTCCAGCCTGGGTGAGAGAGCAAGACCCTCTCTCTTTGAAAAAAAAAAAACAACAACAAAAGAAGGAAGGGCTGATGAGGGTCTTGACAAGGGACCGTGCTCAGGAGGCTTGCAGAGGTGCAGGGGAGCGGGGCTCCCACATAGGGAGCCTAAGACAGGAGTCCCAACCCCCAGAGCTCCCTGACCCGCTGGCCAGCCTCAGCTTCGTTATTTACGTCTCTGACCCTTTCCTTGGCTCCTGTAACACTTAACTCTCCCCACCCAGCTGCCTCTCCTGGAGACCACCTGTTACAGATGATAAGGGCCCAGGCTGGAGTAAGGACACCTGGAACCTAATCCTGCTCTGCCCACCTGACTGGGAGCCTCCCCTCACTGGGCCTCAGCTTCCAGATCTGCAAAATGGAACTGATGATCCCTACAGAGAGGATTTGAATGAGGAGCGCCGGGCAGGCCCAGGAGTGAGGAAGGAGGTGATGGCGCCAGCTGGCTCTGCTTTTGTCATGGGGTAGTCACCCAACCTTTCTGGAAACCAGGTGCAAATGTCTCTCGTTTGTGTGAGGACTGGGAGCTAGACCAGGCTGGGGCTGAGGTCTAGGGAGACTGAAGTTCAGGGAGGAATCATTCAGATTCAGTAACCAGAATTCATCACATAGTGCCAGACAGTGGTAGGCAGGGCTGAGTAAAGGGCCAGCCCATGGCGGGGTGGGAGGTGGGCAGGGAAGGCCTTGGAGGACCGGCATGGGATTTCCTGGCCCCAGCCTCCACCCAGGCTGGCCTTATGGAAGGGGAAGTGGGCCAGGGCTGAGTCACCCGCCACCCACTCTCCCTGTGACTCAGAGATGCCGCTGGCCCAGCCCAGTCCCTGAGCAGCTTGGGTACCTCTGGCTTCCACTCTCAGGCTTTGCCAGGCAGGACGGAGTGATGGATGGCTGTGGTCAGAGCCTCCTTGGTGACTCGGGACCTTTTCCCATCCAACGGGCCCCCACTGGCATAGCAGGGACCTCCCTGCCCCACTGTCCTTCTAAGCCTTGTGGGATGCTTGGCTAATGAGTGAGCCTCACATCAGATCAAAGCCTGCCCCTGGTGGCTGTGGGGACAGGTAACTGGGTTTATGTATGACCTTGGAGCTGATTTGTCAACAGATTCGGGACCAGACATTGAGGTGATTCCTCCAAGGTCACAGCCAAAGCCATCCCTATCACCCCACCCAGCAGTGGACACAGAGAGCACTGGATTGGGAGTCAAAGAGCTTGGGTTTGGCGGGACGTGGTGGCTCACGCCTGTAATCCCAGAACTTTAGGAGTCCGAGGCAGGCGGATCACCTGAAGTCAGGAGTTTGAGACCAGCCTGGCCAACATGGCGAAACCCTGTCTCTACTACAAATACAAAAATTAGCCAGGTATGGTGGCATGTACCTGTAATTCCAGCTGCTCAGAGGGAGCAGCCTCCCAGGTTCAAAGAATCCTTTGAACTTAGGAGGCGGAGGTTTCAGTGAGCCGTGATCCTGCCATTGCACTCCAGCCTGGGGACAGATTGAGACTCTTTCTCAAGAACAAAACAAACAAAAGCTCAGGTTTGAGTCCTGGCCCCTCCTACTTAGATGTGATGGTGTCCTTGGGAGGAAAGGACATCGAGATAACACAGTGGGGAGGGAGGGTCTCACTGAAAGCTCATTGTCCCTCCAGGCTCTGCCTCTCAATAGTTCTGCTGCCTCAGGCAAGTCTCTTCACCTGTTTGAGCCTCAATTCTCTGCATCCAGTCCCTGCTGGGAACCCTTCTTTTTAGGAAAACAGGTGTTACCTCCTTTAGGAAGCTCTGCTGCCCCACAAGACCCCAATCCATGCCAGGCTGAGTTTGAAGCTCCAGCCGAAGCTCACCCCACTTTCCAGGCAGGGCCCAGATCACATCCCACCATCAGGGCTGGATTCTTGTCTCTCTTCTCCACTGGAATGGTCTCCAGGAGGGCTCGCGCTGCTCTCTCCCAAGCACTGGCACAGCATATGGCATGGAATGGGCAGGAGAGAATATTAGTCAAAAACAGGGACAGCGGAGTATGATGGGTGCACCTGTAGTTGAAGCTACGCAGGAGGCTGAGGCAGGAGGATTGCTCGATCCTGGGAGTTTGAGGCTGCCATGAGCTATGATTGCACCACTGCACTTCAACCTGGGCAACAGAGCAAGACCCCATCTCTTAAAAAAAAAAAAAAAAAAAAAAAAAAAAAGGCCAGGTGCAGTGGCTTATGCCTGTAATCCAGCACTTTGGGAGGCTGAGGCAGGTGGATTACTTGAAGTCAGGAGTTCAAGACCAGCCTGGCCAACATGGTGAAATCCTGTCTTTTTTACTAAAGATACAAAAATTAGCTGGGCATGGTGGTGGGCACCTATAATCCCAGCTACTTGCTTGAGCCCAGGAGGCAGAGGATTCTGCGAGCTGAGATCACACCACTGCACTCCACCCTGGGTGACAGAATGAGACTCCGTCTCAAAAAAACAAAAACAAAAACAAAAACAAAAAACCAGGGGCTCTGGAGTCAGACTTGTGCTTGAAGCCTGGCTTCAGCACCTCTGAGCTGTGTGACCTTGCACAAGGTCCTTCCCACCCGTGCCTCTGTGCATTGAGTGGGGGCTGCAGTGGAACCTAACCCCCCACCAGCTTCTGGAGCTATAATGGAAAAAGGCCTGGGAAGACCGCAGTCTTATCACAGATGCTTCCACTTCCTCCTCACAGCCTGCTAGGGCACAGTGAGAGTCCCCCAGGCAGGCTCCTGCCACCCCAGCAGGGCATCGTGGATGCTGAGTCTCCAGCTCCCTTGTCCTGCTTCGGGGAAACCCTGGGAAGCTGGGTCTGTGCTGGGCATCCTGCCATTGTGGACTTCTAAACAAAGGCCTGTCTCAGGCCCAGTTGCCTGGTGCCTCCTCTACCCTCCCCTAGTGGCTCTCAGATTGTCATTCCAGGGGCTCCTGCCAAACAAGGACTCTTCATGATCCTGGTTTGCCCCGGCCCCCCGGAAGGAGTAGCTCCTTCATGCTACTTTGCCCTCAAACTGGCTCAAGGATGTCAGGTCCTCCACCACTGCACTAAATAACTTTCTGGAAGTAGCACAAAATACTTCTCTGAGGGCCACTTAATGGAGGACCATGAGAGGTTTTGAGCCATGATCTTAAATAAACATTTATTTACTTTTTTTTCTTGAGACAGAGTCTTGCTCTGTCGCCCAGGCTAGAGTGCAGTGGCACGATCTTGGCTCACTGCAACTTCGGCCTCTGGGGTTCAAGTGATTTTTCTGCCTCAGCCTCCTCAGTAGCTGGATTACAGGCTTACGATACCACCTCACCTGACTAACTTTTGTATTTTTTTTTTTTTTTTTTTGTAGAGATGAAGTTTCAGGCTAGTCTTGAACTCCTGGCCTCAAGTGATCCACCCACCTTGGCCTCCCAAAGTGCTGGAATTATAGGCGTGAGCCACTGCCCCTGCCCAAAATAAACATTTCTTGATACGTAGACCTTCAATTTAGTCTGGACCCTATGTAGAGAAAAAATTGGAGGGGCTCAAGACGGGAAGCGGGAGACTAGGGAAGACCTGCTGTTGTAGTGTAGATAACTACATGACAGTGGGGACAGCACTGAGGCAGAGTGGCATCAGTTGTATTGATTTAGAATAACAAGCTGGGCATGGTGGCGCATGCCTGTAGTCCCAGCTACTCGGGAGGCTGAGGTGGGAGGATCACTTGAGCCCAGGAGTTCTGGGCTGTAGTGCGCTATGCTGATCGGGTGTCTGCACTAAGTTCGGCATCAATATGGTGACCTCCTGGGAGTGGGAGACCACCAGGTTGCCTAAGGCGGGGTGAACTGGCCCAGTTCAAAAATGGAGCAGGTCAAAACTCCCATGCTGCCGGGCGCGATGGCTCAAGCCTGTAATCCCAGCACTTTGGGAGGCTGAGGCGGGTGGATCACGAGGTCAAGAGATCGAGACCATCCTGGTCAACATGGTGAAACCCCGTCTCTACTAAAAATACAAAACATTAGCTGGGCATAATAGCACGTGCCTGTAATCCCAGCTACTCAGGAGGTTGAGGCAGGAGAATTGCCTGAACCCAGGAGGCGGAGGCTGCGGTAAGCCGAGATCGCGCCATTGCACTCCAGCCTGGGTAACAAGAGTGAAACTCCGTCTCAAAAAAAAAAAAGAAAAAAGGGCCGGGCGCTGTGGCGCATGCCTGTAATCCCAGCACTTTGGGAGGCCAAGGTGGGTGGATCACAAGGTCAACAGATCAAGACCATCCTGGTCAACATGGTGAAACTCCATCTCTACTAAAAATACAAAAAATCAGTTGGGCATGGTGGCGCGTGCCTGTAATCCCAGCTACTCAGGAGGCTGAGGCAGGAGAATTGCCTGAACCCGGGAGGCAGAGGTTGCGGTGAGCCGAGGTTGCACCATTGCACTCCAGCCTGGGTAAAAAGAGCGAAACCCCATCCCAAAAAAAAAAAAAAAAAAAAAGAATAACAATTTTATGGCTTAGAGCAACAAATATGTAGTATCTCACAGTTTCAGTGGATCAGGAATTTGGGAGTGGCTTAGTGGGTTGGTTCTGGTTGAGTTTCTCATGAAGTTGTAGTCAATATGTTGGCATGAGCTTCAGTCATCTGAAAGCTTGTTGGGCTAGAGGATTTGTCTTTTTCTTTTCTTTTTTTTTTTTTTTTAAAGATGGGGTTTCAAGCCAGGTGCGGCAGCTCATGCCTGTAACCCTAGCACTTTGTGAGGCTGAGGCGGGTGGATCACCTGAGGTCAGGAGTTCAAGACCAGCCTGGCCATCATGGTGAAACCCCATCTTTAAAAAAATAAAATAAATAAAATAAAGACCAGGTTTCACCATGTTGGTCAGGCTGGTCTTGAACTCCCGACCTCAGGTGATCCACCCGCCTTGGCCTCCCAGAGTGCTGGGATTACAGGCATGAGCCACCGTACTCGGCCTGTTTTTTTTTTTTTAGACAGTCTCGCTCTGTTGCCAGGCTGAAGTGCAGTGGCACAATCTTGGCTCACTGCAACCTCAGATGGGCTGGAGGATTTGTGACCCCCAATGGGTTCACCTTGCCCACTGCCTAGACAGAGCCGATTTATCAAGACAGGGGAATTGCAATTGAGAAAGAGTAATTCACATGGAGCCTGTTGTGCAGACCAGAGTTTTATTATTACTGAAATCATTCTCCCCGACCATTCAGGGAGTGGAGTTATTTATTTATTTATTTATTTATTTAAAATTTTATACCCTTTTGTGATGCACTCAAGGGAGTGGAGTTTTTAAGGACAACTTGGCGAATAGGAGGAAGCCAGGGACCCAGGAGTGCTCATAGTACAGGGAGGAAATTACAGGAAATTGAAGCTGTCTTCTCGTGCCCAGTCAGTTCCTGGGTGGGGGCCACAAGATCAGATGAGCCAGTTTATCAATCTGGGTGGTACCGGCTGATCCATCAAGTTCAGGGTCTGCAAAATATCACAAGCACTGATCTTAGGAGCAGTTTAGGGAGGGTCAGAATATTGCAGCCTCCATCTACATGACTCCTAAACCATAATTTCTAATCTTGTGGCTAAGGTTACTCCTACGAAGGCTATATAGTCCCCAGGCAAGAAGGAGGTCTGTTTTGGGAAAGGGCTGTTATCATCTTCATTTTAATCTATAGACTAAGTTTCTCTGAACGTTAGGTCAGCCTATGCCCAGGAATGAACAAACACAGTTTAGAGGTTAGAAGCAAGATGGAGTCGATTAAGTTAGATCTCTTTCACTGTCTCAGTCACACTTTTGCAAAGGCAGTTTCAGATTTACATTCAAAATGGGGCATTCACATGGCTGTTGGCAGGAGACTCAGTTCCTTGCCATGTGGGCTTCTCCACAGGCCCCCTTGAGTGTCCTCAACACATGGTTGTTGGTGTCCCGCAGAGTGAGTGAGTGATTCAAGAGAGGAAGAAACCACAAAGTCCTTTTTTTTTTTTTTTTTTTTTTGAGACAGAGTTTCGCTCTTGTTACCCAGGCTGGAGTGCAATGGCGCGATCTCGGCTCACCGCAACCTCCGCCTCCTGGGTTCAGGCAGTTCTCCTGCCTCAGGCTCCTGAGTAGCTGGGATTACAGGCATGCGCCACCATGCCCAGCTAATTTTTTGTAGTTTTAGTAGAGACGGGGTCCCACCATGTTGACCAGGATGGTCTCGATCTCTTGACCTCGTGATCCACCCGCCTCAGCCTCCCAAAGTGCTGGGACCACAGGCTTGAGCCACCGCGCCCGGCCTCTTTTTTTTGTATTTTTGTAGAGGCAGAGTTTCACCATGTTGGCCAGGCTGGTCTCAAACTCCTGACCTCAGGTGATCTGCCTGCCTCAGCCTCCCAAAGTTCTGGGATTACAGGCATGAGACACCGTGCCTGGCCACAAACTCCTTTTAAATCTAATCTCAAAGGTTACACTCTGTCGTTTCTCCAGTATCTTACTGGTTACTAGTTTATTTAGTATGGGCCCTTCCCACACTGACTACACAAGGGCAGGATTACCAGGAAGATGGGATCATTGAGGACATCTCTGAGGCTAGCTACCACATCAGTGAATATCTGTTGAGTGAGCCTTTGAGGATTTGGGGACATAGCCTGGAGCCAGCCCTATGAGGAATTAGCCTGGGAGCATTCTGTTCTGGGTGGGGTCTTGTCAGCCACACCTCTGCATCCTCCCTAACTAAGCACTGCACAGTCCTGGCCTACAACATGAATTTACTAAATGTTTGCTCAGTGAGGGCTGCTGGCTGCTTCTGTGCTTCCCACCACTGACAGGACAAGGCCTGGACTCCCTGGCCTGGTATTTGAGGCCCTGGATGTTTTGATGTTTCCAAGCCTACCCCACTGCCCTGAACGCTTCGGCGATTGGGGGCCACCCCTGTTCTCTATGCCTGCTGAAGTCTTTCAGCGTCTAGGTCTCCTGCTGCCCTATCTGACTGCCACAACCCTCACATGCCCCCTTCCTCCTTTTTTTTTTTTTTTTTTTTTTTGATACAGAGTCTGGCTCTGTCACCCAGGCTGGAGTGTAATGGCATGATCTCAGGTCACTAAAACCTCTGCCTCCTAGGTTCAAATGATTCTCCTGCCTCAGCCTTCTGAGTAGCTTGGACAACAGGTGCATACCACCACACCTGGCTAATTTGTATTTTTAGCAGAGACTGGATTTCACTGCGTTGGCCAGGCTGGTCTCGAACTCCTGACCTCACCTAATCTGCCCACCTCGGCTTCCCAAAGTGCTTGGGATACAGGCATGGCCCACCATGCCTGGCCACCTTCCTCCTTCTCTAAGCACTGCCAGCATTCCAGCTGCACCTGCTGCCTAGGCTGGGAATTTCTGTTTGTACGTTTAGACTTTGTTTGGAGGGGAACCCTTGTTACACTGGAGCCCAATATCAATCAGGCCAAAGCAGAGTTCCTTATTTTTATTTATTTATTTTTTGAGGAATAAACAGTCTTTTTTGGGCTCAGAATAGGAGTCCACGGGTCTTAAGGACCTCTGTGTATTTGTCTGTTTTCTTCTCCATGTTCTTCTCCGCCAGTTTCCACAGCCTCATGAGCTGTCTCTTATTCCGGTAGTGGATCTTGGCCTCCTCCTTCCTCTTCTCCTCCAGGGTGGTTGTCACTGTCTGGTACTTCCAGCCAACCTTGTGAGCCAGGTGCCCCAGGCAGGAAAACTTTCTTGTAGCTTCAGAAGCACGACTTTGAGGGCAGGAGGAACCACCATCCGCTTTTTTCTGTCATAGTGGGGTGGAATGCCGTCAAACAACTTGAGGCGGTACTGAGAAACCCGGCTTCCTTGGTCTTGCCGGGAAGCGTGTCTCACGGTTCACCGGAAGATGTGGCTGGGGGCCCGGAAGCGGTGGGAGCCCGGAAGTAGTAGGTGCCTCAGGAACGGTAGCTGTTCATCCGCTTGCGGAGGAAGGCGAGGTAATTCAACTTGTTTCTATAGACATTGCCAGAAATGTTGATCCCCGCAGCATACGACCACCACCTTCTGGCCTGCTTAGCCACGATGGCCGTCAGGAAGTCCAGGAGATGGCTTTGACCATCGAGCACTAGGACCTGCCCCTCCGCCATCTTTGGCATCCGCCTGGAAAGGAGTTCCCTGTTTTTAGATGAAATAGGGAAGAGCATGGGACCCCTTCACCTCTGAGGTACCTCTGCCAGATTTCTCTGGAACTCTGTTTGAAAACCACAGATCTACTTCAATTCTCATTGTCTATAATGAGGAAACTGAAGCCCAAAGAATAGAACCAAGACGACCTTGTGCAGAGGGAGCAACAGGATTAGGACTTCACCCTCCTAATTATTGGGGTTCTGCTATTTCCTGCTCCCTACTCTGCTGTGAAGAACAGAGCCAGGGTGTGAAGTTACAGGGGTTTCGCAGTGTCTGGCCCAGGGCTGTAGGACCGTTTACCACAAGAAGCCAGCAGCCAGGTATGGTGGCTCACACCTGTAATCCTAGCACTTTGGGAGGCTGAGGAGGGTGGAGGGTGGATGGCTTGATCCCAGGAATTCCAGACCCCTTTACAACATGGCAAAACCCTATACCTAAAAAAAAAAAAAAAAAAAAAAACGAATTGGCTGAGTGTGGTGATGAACCATATAGTCCCAGCTACTTGGGAGGCTGAGGTGGGACGCTGTAGTGGGCTGTAATTGCAGCCACTGCACTCTAGTCTGGGTAACAGTGAGATCCTATGAGATTCTATCTCAAAAAAAAAAAGAAAGAAAAAAAGGAAAAAAAGCCAGGCTGGCATTGCCCAGCTCAGTTAATAAAACATCCTTTTTTTTTTTTCCCCAGGAAAAGTAATTACAAATATTTTGCCAAGGGCACATCTAGTATGTCTCCCAGAAATGGGCCAGCCTAGTATCCCTTCTGTACCCAGGAACTAGCTAGAAGGAGCCTGAAGGAAATCTGGTTTCAGCATAAACATGATGATGGATTTCACAGTGCCACAGTTGGGAACCCATAGTCAATTTTTCTTTCTGTAACTAGAGGTCTGTGGGGTGCCTTCTTAGGCCCTGGTGGCATTATGATTCCCATTTTACAGAGTAGGCAAAATTTCAGAAAAAATATTCCAGGGTCTGCCTGAAGTCAAAGCCAAGCAGTGGAAGAGTCAGGATGAGAATCCACACCTGTCAGCATTCATCCCAAGGTCCTTCTTAGGTGATACTGGGCTGCAATCCAGAGGTGGAAGCTAATGGATTCTTAGGACTTCTTTTTTTCTTATTTTTATTAATTTATTGAGGCAACACTGCACTGCATCCTAGGCAACAGGGTCTCACTCTGTTGCCGAGGACACACTGCAGTGGTACCATCATAGCTCACTATAGCCTCAACCTCCTTGGGCTCAAGCCATCCTCGTACCTCCGCCTCCCAAGTAGCTGGGACCACAGGTGTGCACCACCACGCTGGGCTACTTTTTTTTTTTTTTTTCAATTTTTTTGTAGAAAAGGAGTCTCACTGTGTTGCACAGGCTGGTCTCAAATCCTCAGGCTCAAGTGATCCTCCTGCCTCAGCCACCCAAAATGATGGGATTACAGGCATGAGCCACTGCACTTGGCCTCTAAGGGCATTTGGATTTAACATCCCAGGAGAGGAAAGCAGGGCTGTGTGCTTCAAGGTCAAGAGCTACCTGCCCCTGGGATTTGTAATAAGATCACCATCTCTCCAGAGGTCATTCTGAGAAATCCTTAGGGCCAACAGCATGTCCCTGTTTAACTGACAGGGCATTATAAACTTCACAGAAACTTCTGAAACCAAATTTAATTGACTTTGGACAGAAAGTGGTTCCTCATTTTTGGAGTGAGAAAGTTAAAGGTTCATGAAATCAAACAGAGGTCTAGAATCCCTGTTCCAAGCCCGGCTGTTAGGCTATGGGACCATTTCATTCTCCCCTGTTACAGGACTGCATTCAAACCTCAACATGACCTTCTTCCTAGGTTGCCTGAGTAAAAGGCCGCTCTACTCTGAGTCCAAAAGAACAGAGTAAACTATTTGGGAAAGGGACGTGGACCCTCTCAAAAGTCCTCAACCTTAACCTCTCCCATTAGGATATGAAATCCTGGTCCCATCATGTCCAATTATGAATATTTAAACAGAGGCTTAAAAAGGAGGAATGGATGGGCCCAGTGGCTCATGCCTGTAATCCCAGCACATTGGAAGGCTGAAGAGGAAAGATCACTTGAGCCCATGAGTTCGAGACCAGCCAGGCCAACATAGCAAAACCCTATCTCTATTTTGTATAAAAATATAAAAAGTAATTAAAACTTTAAAAAGGAGGAATAAAAATTACGTTTTCTCAACTATGAAAAAAGTATTCAGGAGGAAGGAAATATATCACACGAAGATGTTGACTTGGTTAGGAGGATGGAGATACTGTGGCTGGACCATATTTGTTTTCCTTTATCTTTTTTTTTTTTTTTTTTTGAGATGGAGTTTCACTCTGTTGACCAGGCTGGAGTACAATGGCATGATCTTGATTCACTGCAACCTCCGCCTCCTGGGTTCAAGTGATTCTCCTGCCTCAGCCTCCCGAGTAGCTGGGATTACAGGTATGTGTAATTTTGTATTTTTAGTAGAGACGGGTTTCTCCATGTTGGTCAGGCTGGTCTAGAACTCCCAACCTCAGGTGCTTTGCCTGCCTTGGCCTCTCAAAGTGTTGGGATTACAGGCATGAGCCCCCCCACCTGGCTTGTTTTCCTTTTTCTGTGAATGAGATGGCTCACACCTGTAATTCCAACACTTTGGAAAGCCAAGGTGGGTGGATCACCTGAGATCAGGAGTTGAGATCAGCCTGGCCAACATGGTGAAACCCCATCTCTACTTAAAAAAAAAAAAAAAAAAAATTAGCTGGGTGTGGTGGCAGGTGCCTGTAATCCCAGCTATTCAGGAAGCTGAGGCAGAAGAATTGCTTGAACTCGAGAGGTGTAGGTTGCAATGAGCCAAGATCACACTATTGCACTCCAGCCTGAGTGACAGAATGACACTGTCTCAAAAAAAAAAAAAAAAAAAAAAAAAATTCTGGCCTGGTGTGGTGGGTCACACCTATAATTCCAGCACTTTAGGAAGCCAAGGCAGGTGGATTACTTGAGCCCAGGAATTTGAGACCAGCCTGGGCAACATCGTGAGACCCTGTCTCTACAAAAATTTTTAAAAGATTAAAAAAGTAATAATTAGTGGAGCATGGTGGTGAGTGCCTCTAAGCTCTATCTACTCAAGAAGCTGCGGTGGGAGGATCACTAGAGCCTGGGAGGTTGAGGCTGCAGTGAGTGGTGATCACACCACAGTATCTAGCCTGGGCAACAGAGTGAGACCATCTCAAAAAAAATTTTTTTTAATTAAAAAAAATCTCTTGGGGTTCCAGTTCTAAGTAAGATAGGTAAGCATAGTGTGTCTCTCCCACTGGCTGCAACTAAAAGCCCTGGACAGAATGCATCCGAGGACTCTAAAAAGAGAAATATTAACAAGGCTGGGTGCGGTTGCTCATGCCTGTAATCCCAGGATTTGGGAGGCTGAGGCAGGAGGATCACTTGAGGCTAGAGATTTGAGACGAGCCTCAGCAACACAGTGAGACTCTGTCTTTAGAAAAATTATTTTTTTTTTTCGGTAGCAGTAGCAGTGTTGGCCAGAAAAGCACCTAAAACTCTACAGAGCGGAATTCTTTTATCTGGCCAAAGCATCTGCAATCTGAAAAGTATAAGAGGGGAATCTCTGTTGCCTTTTTTTCTCTTTTCATCCTGTCACTTGGCCCAAGAGTACACCCCACCATGCAAGCTACGTTAACAGAGCAGGGAGTCCCAATTTCTAGCTAAAGGACCATGAAAATGAGGGGTCTTGAAAGGTGGAGAGTGTGGGGCAGAATTTGGACAGGAGAGAGCTTGTGAAATAGATCCCATAAAGTTGCACATGAATTTGTAGGCGTAGGCTCACATGCATGGATCTGACCCTAAACAGTATTCCAATGACTTTGAGAACTGAACTATTAGGCAGAATACTCAGGTTTCAGACTGGTCACTGGGTGGCGTAAGCTTAGGAGTGTTCTGATTTACATGGCAAAGGCTTGAAACTGAACCGATATTCGAACTACAATAGCCCACAGATCAGAACTGAACCTAAGAGGGTCAACTGCCTCCTAAAACAAAAACCCAGCACTTTCTGTGGGATTTAAACAAGACCTATTCAAAATGCCTGGGATACAATCAAAATTATACACAAAGAACCAGGAAAGTCTGTATCCTGAGATGTCCCAGATGTTGGAATTATCAGACAATACCTTTATTTTTGAGACGGAATTTCACTTTTGTTGCTCAGGCTGGAGTGCAATAGCACGATCTTCACTCACTGCAACCTCCACCTCCCAGGTTCAAGCGATTCTCCAGCCTCAGCCTCCCGGGTAGCTGTGATTACAGGTGCCCACCACCATGTCCAGCTAATTTTTTGTATTATAAGTAGAGACACAGTTTCACCATGTTGGCCAGGCTGGTCTGAAACACCTGATCTCAGGTGATCTGCCTGCCTCAGCCTCCCAAAGTACTGGGATTACAGGTGTGAGTCACCATGTCCGGCTCAGAAAAAGACTTTAAAAATGGAAGACGGAAAGTCTTAACAGAGAAATAGAGGACAAAGAAAACAATCAAACAGAAATTTTATTTATTATTATTTTTTAAATAAGAATTTTTTTTAATGTTTGAGATGGAGTTTTGCTCTTGTCACCCAGGCTGGAGTACAGTGGCACAACCTTTACCTCCTGGGTTCAAGCAATTCTTCTGCCTCACCCTCTGGAGTAGCTGGGACTAATAAGCACATGCCACCACGCCCAGCTAACTTCTGTATGTTTAGTAGAATAGAGACAGGGTTTCTCCATGTTGGCCAGGCTGGTCTTGAACTCCTGACCTCAGCCTCTCAAAGTGCTGTGATTACAGGCTAAATAATAATTTTAGAACTAAGAAAATATAAGAATCAAGATTTGGAAATGATGTTTCTGATCTATTCCCTGGAAAATGTGAATGTTACTTTATATGACAAAGGAGACTGCAGATGTAACTGATTTTAAAATTGGGATTATTCTGGACTATTAGGTGGGCTTATTCTAATCACATGAGTCTTTTTAAAGCAGAGTGATTCTCTCTGGCTGGACTTAGATGTAGCAGAAGGAAAAGTTAAGAGATATTTAAAGTGTAAGAAGAATTCAACCTGCTATTTCTGGAGGGGGACACATAGAAAGCACCAGAATGTGGGCAGCTTCTATGGAGCAAAGGCCGGCCCCCAGCTGACAGCTAAGAAAACAGGGTCCTCTACCCTGCAACTGCAATGAACTAAATTCAGCCAAGAACCAAAATGAACATGAAGCAGATTCTTCCTCAGAGCCTCCAGGGAAAAAAACATTTGGTTTTGGCCTTATGAAATGTGATTTTGACCTTGTGAGACTCTAAGCAAAGGACCTAGTCAAGTCCAATCAGACTCCTGGCCTACAGAAATTGTGAAAAAATATATGGATGTAGTTTTGAGCCACTAAGTTTGTGGTATTTTTTTTTTTCCCAGATCTTCTGCAATTTTAAGCATAGAATTTGTGGTAATTTGTTACAGCACCAAGTCTAAACTAATACATTACCCAACATGAGCAGCAGAGAGAAAAAGAAAATTTTTGTGGGTTTTTTGAGACAGGGTCTCACTTTGTCACCCAGGCTGAAGTGCAGTGGTGCGATCTCGGCTCACTGCAGTCTTGACCTCCTGGGCTCAAGTGATACTCCCACCTCAGCCCCAACAAATAGCTGGGACTATAGGTATGTGCCACCACATCCAGCCAGAGAATTTTTTTTTTTTAAATGAAGACTCAGAAATTCACAGATAATATCAAAAGGTCTAATGTTCATGTTATCGAAGACACAGAAATACAGGACAGTATGGTGCAGAAAACAATATTTGAAGAAATCATAGCTGAGAACTTCCCAGATTTTTGAAAGACAATCAAGAGGCTCTGTGAACTCTGATAAGGATAACCCAAAGAAATCCATGCACATATACATCATAATCAAACTGATGGGAACCAAAGACAAGGAGAAAATCTTTAAAAGCAGCTGGGGAAAAAATGAGGCATTACCTATTGGGAAACAACAGTTAATGCCTGTGGATTTCTGAGTAGAAACCATGGGGGACAGAAGGCGTAGAACCTTTTTTTTTTTTTTTTTTTTTTTTTGAGGTGGAGTCTTGCTTTGTTGCCCAGGCTGGAACGCAGTGTTGTGATCTTGGCTCTCCTGGGTTCAAGCAATTCTGTCTCAGCCTCTAATCTCAGTAGCTTGGATATCAGGTGTCCACCACCATGCATTGCTAACTTTTGTGTTTTTAGCAGAGATGAGGCTTTTTCCTTGTTGGCCAGGCTGGGCTCAAATACCTGAAGTCAAGTGATCTGGCCACCTCGGCCTCCCAAAGTGCTGGGATTACAGGCATGAGCCACCACGCCCAGCCTCAATTGTATTTCTATACACTAACAATGAGCAATTGAAAAAAAAAATCTACAACAGCCCCCTCAAGTGAAATATATGAGATCCACCCATGGATCTCAAATCCAAAAATCTGAAATGCTCAAAATCCAAAATTTTTTGAGAGCTGAAATGACTCTAAAAGGAAATACTCATTTAAGCATTTTGGATTTCGGAGTTGGGACGCTCAAATAATATTTGCTTCAGGTAAAACAAATATTAATCTGAAAAAAATCCAAAATATTTCTGGTCCCAAGCATTTCTTCTTTACTTTTTGAGATGGAGTCTCACTCTTGTCGCCCGGGCTGGAGCACAATGGCACAATCTTGGCTTACTATATCCCCCGCCTCCCAGATTCAAGCGATTCTCCTGCCTGAGTAGCTGGGATTACAGGCGCCCAGCTGTAAAAGAAAAAGCACTTGGCTTCCACTGGAATCTGGAGCCACAGTTTGGTGGCAAACAGAGCAGCCAAGCTTTTGTTTGTTTCAAATGCTGTTTGCCGAAAACCTCTGGATCAGAAGAGCTGGTCTTGAGCTCGGTCCTCGGCACTGAGGGGGTGTGAGCAGTCCTGAATTCCAGTGCCTGCTGATGGAGTCCACTTGTTAGTCCCTTTGACACTGCCCCCTTATGGATCCCAGCAGTCAGCTGGGGTGCAGGTTTTCATAGTGATTCTAAACAAGGCTGGAATCACTGTTTAGAAGTGATTGGGGGAAGCTGGGATCGTGCTTCTTGCTTCAGGACCCTTTGGTTGCACCTGGATTAAACAAGATGGACGCTCCCAAAAGGCTCTAAGTCTAGGCCTTCTCTGAGGTAGGGTCTGAAAGGACTTAAACCTTTTTTTTAACACATAGGGTAACTTTTTGGAAGAGTACTTTATAAACAATAAAGGGCTGTGCACAGATAGAAGAAATGGCATTTGAGGATGAGGGTGCCAACCAGGGGCCAGCAGGGTGAAACAGTCTCATTCATGATGAGAGCGGCCGTTTGAGCTAAGCACATACCACGTGCCAGGCACTATGCCAAGAAATTGTTGAATCTTCACAACAACTCTGTGAGAAAAGGGCTGTCATTGGACAGATGAGGACAGTGTTGCTCCCAGGGCTCCAGGTCACATGAAGAGGAGGTTTCAGGGCTGCGCCTTGGTCTGAAGCTCCAGCCTTCCAAGCCAAGGCCTGTGAGAGAAACCCCGAGGCCTGATGTCAGGCCTATTTTTCTAATGTGGCCTGGAGAAGGGGACTAACACCACCTTTCATCAAAGGTTGGTGAGGGATGGCCAAGGGCTCTTTGAAACCTAGCCATGTACAATAGCACTCACAAAAAACTTTTTTTAAAAAAAATTTTTATAAAGTGGTACTCGGATGCAGGGGCTCACGCCTATAATCCCAACACTTTTGGGAGGCTGAGGTGGGAGGATTGAGGCCAGGAGTTTGACACCAGGCTGGGAAATGTAGTAAAACCTCATCTCTTAAAAAAAAAAAAATTGAGGTGGGCATGGTGCACATCTGTAGTCCCAGCCGCTCAGGAGGCTAAGGTGAGAGAATCGCTTGAGCCTGAGAGGTTGTGGCTGCAACGAGCCATGATCATGCTTCTGCACTCTGGCAAGACCGTCTCAAAAAAAGAAAAAAAAATTTATACAGTGGAATGCTTTCTTTGAAAACTACTTTATGTATAAGTCCAATCTAGAAAACCGGAATTGGGCCACTTGTAGTGAAGGTGGAAGCAGAAGTGGCCTGGGACCCCCCAGGATGCCTGGATTACTGCTTGAAGGCAATTTATCTAGTAGATTGGCCCTTACTGTGAGAAGCGCAAGAGGACCCATGATGCTTAAGGCTCTGGCTCTGGGTGTGAAAGAATGAGGTGGAATTGTAGCAGATTCATTCCTGGGTCACTCAGTTTTGGGGAGGGCTGCAGGATTCCAGGCCTGCCATGTGCACTGGGTGCTGGCCTCTGTTCTAGGCACCATCTGCCTCAATCTATGTACTGGCCAGTGGAGGCCTGACACTCACAGGGCAGAAAATTTATTTTCACCATCTCAAAATTGGTGAGTTTAATCTTTTAAAAAATGGATTATAAAGTTAAAAGCTACTGCAACTATTTTCTGGTGCTCATAAAAGGCATCATCTGTTTTTTTCTATATCAACAAAAGTAGAACGTTCAAGTTTGGATCTTGGTGTAGGATCAGCAGCAGATCTGTACCTCTGACCCCAATGCTGCGGCTGGCGGGATGGCTCACAGTGGGATCATCAAACGGACTTCCTTCTCATAGATGTCAGGAATCATTCCCATTGGGGAACTGACCATGTGCACAGTGTTCTTGCCAAACAACTGAAACTCATAGTGGATGAGCTGCTCCCAAAAGCCACTGTTGGGTCGGATGATGGGCCGGCATGACTTGGTCCATGTGTGGGCGTCCAGCAGGGACATGGCATGGTACTTCATGAGGTAGGCGAGGCACAGGGCGGCTGAGCGGCTCACACCGGCCGCACAGTGCAGCAGAGTACGGCCCTGCTTCATCTCCACACTGTGGATGTGGTCAGCAATAGGGTCAAAGAAGTCGCAGAGAGGTGAGTTAGGGGCGTCAGCCACAGGTACCTGCATGTACTGGATATCCTCATATAAGGTGTTCACTACCTCCACTGAGACATTGATGACCATGGTGATCTGATTGCTAGACAGCATGAGCTTGTTATTGGCGGCTGCGCCATTGCTGATATACAGGCTTTTGGTTATCTGTGAGAGGCCGCTGACTGAGGGCTTCGGGAACTGAACCGGGAAGGCACACAAGGGTGCTGTCATCAAGGCGGTAGGTCAGCAATCAGCAAAGCATAAAGGCTGCGTCTTTCTGCTAGGCTGTGTCCACGGAAAACTGCAGGGAGGGAGAGGATGTTTAGAGGGCAGGTGCCCAGAGGGCCAACTCCAAGGAATCCCTGGGAAGTGGATAGACCTACAGCATTCCCCAAGGTAGTCCTCTGACCATGTCAGCAGAATTACCCTGCAAACTCATTAAAAGTACAGATACCCAGGTCCCTCTCAAACCCATGGAGTCAGACTCTTGGGGTGAAGAGCATGAATCTGCATTGTCAGCCTGCTTCTCAGGTGGTCCAATGTGCACTGCCCTGTAGGACAAAGGGCAAGACCCAAAGTCTGGCATGTGAGGCCTCCCTTGAGGGGCCCCACAGTTCCAGTTGGGCAGATGATTTGTGTCCCTCAGCTGTGCCCTGGGCTGCCTCTCCATTTAAGCTCACAAAGCCCTCTTCTTGGCCCTCTGAGTGGGAACCACTTACACAACCTTCCTCCTCAGTCTTCTGACTTTATGCCCAAATCATAAGGCCCTGGGCCAGTGGCATGGAACCAGAGCCCATTGTGCTGGCAGTCACTGAGGGGGTGGTATAAGAGTAGGGAGGGTCCCATTTTCCCCCTCTAAGAACCATCTCTTTGAAGAGACAGAATATGCCTATGTGAAGCTGATGTCAAATACAAAGTCCTAAATTATTAGACATGCTCCTGCATCTTGCCTCTGAAGAGGGCCTGTGAAAGGGAGTGGCTGAAAGCTTCCTGGAGGCCAGCATAATGCACACCACAACCCCAGGGGCAAGCACAGAGAGGCAGCAGGGCCTCCAGAAGACCTGCCACACCTGCACCATGGTGCCTGCAGCAGAGCAGTGGAATGCACCCCAGTGAGAGGCAGACTTTTTTTGTTGTTGTTGTTGAGAGGGAGTCTTAGAGCTCTGTCACCCAGGCTGGAGAGGCAGAGGTGCAATCTCAGCTTACTGCAATCTCCACCTCCTGGGTTCAAGTGGTTCTCCTGCTTCAGTCTCCCGAGTAGCTGGGATTACAGGTGCCCATCACCACGCCTGGCTAATTTTTGTATTTTAGTAGAGACTAGGTTTCACTAAGTAGGTCAAGCTGGTCTCAAACTCCTGACCTCAAATGACCCACCCACCTCTGTCTCCCAAAGTGCTGGGATTATAGACGAGAGCCACTGTGCCCGGCCCCTAGTCTTAAACAAAGCTGCAAAAACCAGGACATCTTTATACGTCCTACTGAAATAGGGGCATTTGGATTTAGATCACACCTTTCAGGGCCAAATGGCAGTCTTCACCAGGCAGGAGAAATGAGGAGCCGAAGTTCTGTTTCCCTGCTTAATATAGTTCAGTGGCTATCCATCGTCAGGATAAGATGGAGCCAGTTAGTTTGGCTGTCAAGGCCATTTTTGACCTGGCTCCTGCCTGTCTCTCCAGCCTCTTATTAGGCTTCAGCATGCTCTGAAGGGCCTCAGGTGGACTGAGCCACAAACAGTTCTTTAGGGACAGCCTGTCCTCTCCAGTCAGTGGTCTTTGCCTCTGCTGATCTCTCAGCCCCTTTCCTTATGAACCTATCTGATCCTGATCTGGCCCATTCAGCAGAGGACTGCAGAGGTCTGAGGAGCCTTAAGATATCAACTCAAAGGTAACTGTTTTAAGGGAAATCTTAGATCACACCCTTCCTCATGTTTGATCAACTCTCTGCCCCAGGCTTTCTTAGCCCTATGTTCTCTCCTTCCTAACACTTACTCAAGGTGTGGTTTTGCCCTGATCTGATTATTTAATTAATGTCTGTCTCCCGAAGAGACTGTGAGCCCTTTAGGGATATGACAGTGTCTATCTTCACTCCCCCTCTGTCAGTGACTAGTGCCAAGCTCTGTGTCCCCACAAGTAGGTACTTGATAGATATTTGCTGAATGAAAAAATGACTCCAACAGCTATGACTCTGCCTTTGAGAGGTTTTCTGGAAAGAATGAGTTCTTGGCCATGTTTCTCTAGAATTCCAGCAAGACGCTGGGTGGGAGTGGGGGTGCTTCTGAGGCTACTAAAGAGAAAGACTGAAGGTTGTATAGGCAAATCCTACCTGCCAGTGCCCTAGACTCAAATGCATCAGGCTCACCCCAGGAAGGGCAGATCGGGTGGCTTGTTATAGAGGTGATATGAAGGGCAAGGAAAAAGCCTCCTGAACCCAGATGGAAGCCTAAATGCTAAGGAATGTTCTGGATCCTCAGCATCAAAAAATCCAGAGAGAAGTGAACTGAGTTCCCCCCAAACCAATGCCTAGTGGGTAACAGAAATAGAGGAATGTGCTGTTCATCAGAGCAACTAAAAGTTTGCAGAAGTAACAATGCTCTTGCCGGTAAGGGTAGTGATGGGAGGAGAATCTGTCATTTTCATGCTAGTTAAGACACATCTACAGGCCTGGTGGTTCACATGTGTAATCTCAGCACTTTGGGAGGCTGAGGGGGGCAGATCACCTGAGGTCAGGCGTTCAAGACCAGTCTGACCAATATGGTGAAACTGCATCTCTACTAAAAATACAAAAATTAGCCAGGTGTGGTGGCATGGGCCTGTAGTCCCAGCTACTCAGGAGGCTGAGACAGAATTGCTTGAAGCTGGGAGGTGGAGGTTGTAGTGAACCCAGATCGAGCCACTGTAGTACCACAGCCTGGGTGACAGAGACTCCATCTTAGAAAGAAAGAAAGATACATCAGGCACTGTATTAGGTGTTGGACATACTGAAATGTAACTGAACTATACAAGACAGGCATGGCTACTTTTCTCACAGAGCTCAAAGTCTAGTGGGGGAAACGGTAAACAGGCAATTACAGGCAGACAGAGCTTGAAAATAGGGTAACAGTGCCTACCTTAAAAAAGGATGTTGTGAAATTAAATGAGATAATCCAGGTAAAGAGTGTTATCAGGGCTTGGCAAAGTGTAAGCCCTCTAAAAACGGTAACTATTTTTTCTTGCTTCTGATAGGGAAGTTAAAATGCAGGGCTCTGTGGAAGTTAAGTGTAAAGAGATTTCTGATTTCTTCCAGGTCGGAGTCTAGGGAATCGCAAAGACCGCCTGAAGAAAACACAAGAGATCTAAAGAACATTTAGCTTGAGGGAGATGGAGGCGGAGAAAAAAAATAGCAACTCAGTTTCACCGCTTTACAGCCTAGGAAGTCTTTGGCTTCCCTCATCTGGTTCGATCTTCAAAGCAACCTAATCAGACCAGCGTCTAGAGTTAATATTTCCGTTTTACATAAGAGGAAGTGAGATACAGCGGGGGAAAGGACTTGTTCAGAGTCAGACGCCAAGCAAGCCAGTCTTTATGGTCCATTATTTGTGGGGAAAAGTGGACAAACACCACGGGGTGTTGGTGAAATACTAGGTTATAAACGTGGAACAAAGTCCAAGAGTTAACGAGTTAACGAGAGCGAGGCACCACTTCTAGGGGCGGGCCAGGTAAGTTTCCTGGGGGAGCTGGCGTTGGAATAGGCTTCTTCGGCTGCTCGGTGTTAAGACTCCAGCGGTCTTACCTTTTTCCCTCGGGAGGATGCGCGGGTTCGTTCAGGAAGTAGCCGCTCCGGGAAGCCTTGGGCAAGGGTCTTCGGGAGGGTGACCAGTCAGGATCCCGAAGCCTCAATCCCGGCTGGCCTAGCGCTTTAGTTTCCATAGCAATGGTGTCTTGTCGCAGAAAGGAAACACCTGTGCCGGGTCTTCAGCGAAATCCTGGCCTCGGCTCCACGCTCCTGAGCAGCCCCACCCTGGCTCAACTGGTTACCCGCCTTGCCAGCAAGCCAGGTCCACTGCAGTCCCCGTGGCGCAGCAGGGTCAGTTCATCTCAACGCACCCCACTCCATCCAGCCATGCCCGTCTCCACGGCAACGCATCGGGTTGCACCAGGGCGGCGGCCGAGGGACTATTTTATCGCTTCCGTAGCCGCCCGGACTCTGTGCGCATGTCCAGCACACCCGCCTCCTTCCCGACCCCGCCCCCTGATGCGGCTTCCCCGCAACGCGCCGAGCTCGGCTCCAGGCTCCGCCCAGGGACTCACTGGGGTCCGCGGGCGCCAAACGAGCACGGCTGTCAACCGGCCTGCAATTTCCAACTGTTTCTCGAAGAGGGAAGCCGCTATGACACAGCCTACTAGGCCCTCTGTCACAGGGGACCTGGGATCCTCTGTGACAGAGACCGGCGCCACTTTGGGCTCGAAACACCAGCGCCATAGGCTCCGCAGCTGCCAAGTAATCGGGCCGCTGCTGAGTAATCGGCGTAGGGGTTCAGCCGCAGATCTGCTTCCCGCGTCGCGGATCGCGCAGTCGCCTGTGCTCTTCAGGTGTGGCCCGGGTGCCCGGACCGTTCGTTAGACTTCGGTCCCGCGAGGGAGCCCGAACTCTTTCAAACTCGCGCTTCCTCAGCCTGACTCCGGCCCTTTTTCACGCCGGGAGTCTGGATTTCTCGTAGCCCCGGGCACAGCTCCTTCCCAGTCTAGCTCCTCACCCCGGACTCTCTGAAGAATCTTGACTCCCCATCTCCAGTCCACATTTTTTCAGAATCGGTCCCAGCCCTTCAGTTTCCCAGGCATGACTTCGTGTGATCCCAGCCCTGACTCTCCTTAGAGGCTGGCGAGGCCCAGGTCCTCCCAAGCTCGAAGCTGTCCCACACGCCCCGTCTCAGCCTCTATGTTCCTCAACGGCCTTGGAAAAGCCCCCAGTTCCTCTGCCTGGCCCCGATCCTCGCAAACCCCAATTACCCATGCTCCTTTCCATTCCACAACCGCTCTCACGGCATCTTCCAGGTTCCCATCCATGGAGGACTTGAGGTGGAAAGCAACTTGGTTCAAAATGACCGTTATTTATTACTTGAAAGGGGATATTTTCAGTCGTTGCCAACCTCCTCCCCTTCTAGTATTGGTAAATTTGGTGCATCACTTAGTGGGTGAAGAGTTTTATGTGTCTTTAAATGTTTTAGGGATTTTTTTTTTTTAAAACAACACCCAGGATTTTGGGGACTTTTGTGTTCGAGCATCTTGATCTCTAAACTAGCGTTTTCCATCACCCAGGCTATGCATAGAGGTCAGAAATATGTAAATGAGAGATTGGGAAGTTGGATTGTTCATACTAGTTTGTAAATATGAAAGTGTTCACAACACTCCAGTTCCAAATTGGCTGAAAATGAATTAGAAAAACTAGTCCTTCAACATGTTTTATCCTTCTACAGTTGTCTTTTTTGTCCTAATTATAAAAGTAGTGTACGCTTGTAGAAAAATAAGACCTTTTTTGTCCTAATTATAAAAGTAGTGTACGCTTGTAGAAAAATAAGACCCGGCATGGTGGCTCATGCCTATAATCACACCACTTCACTTTGGGAGGCTGAGGGGGTTGGATCACCTGAGCTAAGGCATTCGAGACTAGCCTGGGCAACTGGGTGAAATCTCATCTCTACCATCATACCAAAATATATTCAATTGCTTCCATATTGTACATTTTGTTCCTGTATTTTAGAAAGAAAATATGAGCAATTTTTTTTTCTTTGGAGACAGAATCTAGCTCTGTCGCCCACGGTGGAGTGCAGTGGCACAATCTTGGCTCACTGCAACCTCTGCCTCTTGGGTTCCAGCGATTCTCCTGCCTCAGCCTCCTGAGTAGCTGGGACTACAGGTGCTCAGTACTACCACCCAGCTAATTTTTGTATTTTTAGTAGAGACAGGGTTCACAGGGATTACAGGCGTGAGCCCTGCAACTGACCCTGAACAATTATTTACCCTGAACAATTATTTTTTTATTTTATTTATTTATTTTTTGAGACAGAGTTGCACTCTTGTTGCTCAGGATGGAGTAAAGTGGCGAGATCTCGGCTCACTGCAACCTCCACCTCCTGGATTCAAGTGATTGTCCTGGCACAGCCTCCCGAGTAGCTGAGATTACAGGTATGCACCAATATGCCCGGCTAATTTTGTATTTTTAGTAGAGACGGTGTTTCTCCATGTTGGTCAGGCTAGTCTTGAACTCCCGACCTCAGGTGATCCGCCTGCCTCGGCCTCCCAAAGCGCTGGGATTACAGGTGTGAGCCACCATGCCTGGCCTTAACAATTATTTTTAAATGAGTAAAACCATTTAAAGGTATATGTTTATAAGACTACTTCATGATGTAACCAAATTATCAAAAAGTGAAAACTCAGTTCCTAGAAGTATATCTACTTTTCCTCATTTTGACCAAAGTGTTGTATTTTCACCTGGAGTACCTGGCATCATTCTACTCCACCCCACCCCATCTTTCCCCTCTCACCTTTCAGAGTCTCCTAAACCCCTGTCCACCCTACACCTCCCCCACTTTTCTAAACTTTCCCCAGACCGTCTTCCAGAATTCCCCTATTAGCCAGCCTAACGTCTTTCCAAACTATTTTCATTTCTCCCTCCTGTGATCTATACTCCAATTCCTCACCTCCCAGATCCCCTTTAGGCATAGGCTCTAGATCAAGTGCCCCCCAAGCTAGACACCTCTCAGATTTACCCTCCGAACCCTACCCTACAACTTTTACGCCTCTCCTTAAGACCCCTCTCTCCCATTTCATCCTTAAGGATCATCAGAATGACTGCTTTTGGCTGGGTGGGCACAGTGGCTCTCACACATGTAATCCCAGCACTTTGGGAGGCTGAGGTGGGCATATCCCTTAAGGTCAGGAGTTCATAAGTAGCCTGGCCAACATGGTGAAACCCTGTCTCTACTAAAAATAAAAAAAAATTAGCTGGTGTGGTGGTGCACACCTGTAATCCCAGCTACTTGGGAGGCTGAGGCAGGAGAATTGCTTGAATCAGGAGGTGGAGGTTGCATTGAATCAAAGATTGTGCTACTGCACTGCAGCCTGGGAGACAGAGTGAAACTCCATCCCCAAAAAAACGAGATGACTGCTTCTGAGGATAGTTCTGGGTTCCTGATAACCCTTCTCTTGTGGACTGCACTGGGACTTTTACATCCACAGAATGGCTTTTCTTCTGGGTGTCCATGAAACACCCCTTTAGCATACCTTTTCACAAGAAGAAACTGTGGTTACTTCCTTGCTCCTCTGAAAATTGTGACAGCTGCAGTTGTCCGAAGAGACCTGGGAAGCCTCAGCTACTACCCCAGGACCCCATCAAATCTGTTCTGGCCCTGGCCTCAGCCATCTGTAACCTGTACCATCTTTCCCTCCCTGCACCAGCTTAATGAATCCCAGTGAAGCAGCAGTGAAAAAATTTTTACCCAAGAGCCATTTGTCTCAGGTGGTTTTTCGTGACAACCTCATTGCACAACAAATCTGAATCTATGAGATGGAGGTAAAGTAGCCACAAGCTTTTGCATTAGAGGGTGTTAGTGGCTTGACCCATGTTCATTTCATTCTCCCTATATCCTGGGGGATCATAGAGGTGATAGGAAGTCTTCAAGGTGCTCTAAGGCAGGCCCCATTTTACAGAAAAGGCAATTGATACTCGGGGTTACTGACTTACCCAAGGTGTCACACCTGTTCCTGGGGTAAGGAAGCCATAGAGAAAGACTCCAGGCCGGGCACGGTGGCTCAAGCCTGTAATCCCAGCACTTTGGGAGGCCGAGGCGGGTGGATCACGAGGTCAAGAGATCAAGACCATCCTGGTCAACAT
The DNA here is from genome assembly GCF_009761245.1 of Sapajus apella. NCBI lineage: Eukaryota > Metazoa > Chordata > Mammalia > Primates > Cebidae > Sapajus > Sapajus apella. The sequence goes on from NW_022437035.1 coordinate 6,961,406, forward strand.
GGTGAAACCCCGTCTCTACTAAAAATACAAAAAATTAGCTGGGCATGGTGGTGTGTGCCTGTAATCCCAGCTACTCAGGAGGCCGAGGCAGGAGAATTGCCTGAACCCAGGAGGCAGAGGTTGCGGTGAGCCGAGATCGTGCCATTGCACTCCGGCCTGGGTAACAAGAGCGAAACTCCGTCTCAAAAAAAAAAAAAAAAAAAAAGACTCCATGTCTCTTGGGTCTTTTTTTCTGAAAGCACATTATCTAAGGAATCCATGAATGGATTCTTATTTTCTTCCATACAAAGTCTTGCGTTCTAGGCTGGGCAAGGTGGCTCATGCCTATAATCTCAGCATTTTGGGAGGCTGAGGCAGGAGGATCGCTTGAGGTCAGGAGGTCAAGACCAGCCTGGCCAATGTGGTGAAACCTAATCTCTACCATAAATGCAAAAATTAGCTGGGTATGGTGGTGCATGCCGGTAATCCCAGCTACCAGGGAGGCTGAGTCAGGAGAATCACTTAAACATGGAAGGCAGGGGTGCAGTGAGCCGAGACTGCACCACTTTACAGGCATACGCCACCATGCCCAGCTAAGTTTGTATTTTTAGTAGAGATGGGGTTTCTCCATGTTGGTCAGGTTGATCTCGAACTCTTGACCTCAGGCAATCCACCCACCTCAGCCTCCCAAAGTGCTGGGATTATAGGTGTGAGCCACTGTGCCCGGCAACCTAATTATTTTATTTTATTTTATTTTGTTTGTTTTTGAGATGGAGTCTTGCTCTGTCAGCAGGCTGGAGTGCAGTGGAGCAATCTTGGCTCACTGCAACCTCCGCCTCCCGGGTTCAAGCGATTCTCCTGCCTCAGCCTCCTGAATAGCTGTGATTGCAGGCACCCACCACCATGCCCAGCTAATTTTTGTATTTTAAGTAGAGACAGGGTTTCACCATATTGGCCAGGCCACTCTCAAACTCCTGATGTCAAGTGATGTGCCCACCTCAGCCTCCTCCCGCAGCCTATATGCAAAACTTTAGTATGTATGCCTATTTATATATTCTGTAGGTTTCATAATAGTCTTAAATGGTCCATAATCTTCCCACACATTTCAGACCACTGACTTTGAGACTTTGAGCTCAGGATGTTTGACCAGCAAGTGATCCACCTATTTTCCTCCCATTATTCCTGAGACCCTGATGAAACAAAAGTATAGAAATTTAAAAAGCAGTAACCACTCAACTGCAAGGAGAACTAGAACAAAGACTTTATTCAACAAATACTGATTGAGTTCCTGTCACATGTCAAGTCTTCTTCTAGGCCCTGATGATATAGCAATGAAAGAAATCTGACAAAAATTCGTGCTGTCCTGAAACTTACATTTTAATAACAGAAGACAAATAAACCAAAGAAATCATTTAGAAGGTGAAAATGCTTTAGGGCGGGGTGCAGTGGCTCACGCTTATAATACCGGCACTTTGGGAGGCCAAGGTGGGTGGATCACCTGAGGTCAGGAGTTGGAGACCAGCCAGTTCAACATGGTGAAACCCCATTGCTACTTAAAATACAAAAATGAGCCAGGTGTAGTGGTGTGAACCTATAGTCCTAGCTACTCTGGAGGCTGAGGCAGGAAAATCACTTGAACCTGGGAGGTGGAGGTTGCAGTGAGCCGAGATTGCACCACTGCATTCTAGCCTGGGCAACAGAGCAAGATTCCATTTCAAAAAATCAAAAAAAAAAAAAAAAGTGACAAATGCTTTGGAGAAAAAGAAAACAGTATCGAAAGCCTGGAGTTCTGTGTTGGGATGTTTCCATTTTAGATGAGGATGAATCACTGATGGATGAGAGGTTTCAACAAGAGCTTGGGCCAGATGCAGTGGCTCACACCTGTAATCCCAGCATTTTGGGAGGCTGAGGCAGGTGGATCACTTGAGGTCAGGAGTTCAAGACCAGCCTGGACAATGTGGGTAGAACCCTGTCTTTACCAAAAATACAAAAACTAGCTAGGAATGGGGGCTTGCACCTGCATTCCCAGCTACTCTGGAGGCTGAGGCAGGAGAATTGCTTGAACCTGGGAGACACATGTTGCAGTGAGCCGAGATCATGCCACTGCACTCCAGTCTGGGTGACAGAGTGAGACTCCATCTCAAAACAAAAAACAAAATAGGTGCTTGGAATATGGAGAGGGGGTGAGAGCTGGTGTGATGGATGAAGTGGGTGGAGGCAGCAGCTCAGAACATCTAATAGTGGACTTTTTTAGAGAAGTTGGGAGCCAGTGGCTTGAAAGAAGATAGGGAATCTTTGGGTTCAAAGTCAACAGGTTATGGTGGAGGGTGGGACAGGGAGAAGTGGTAACTAAAATGGAGGATTTTAATTAGCTGGGTGTGATGGCACATGCCTGTAGTCTCAGGTGCTCAGGAGGCTGAGGCATAAGAATTGCTTGAATGTGGGAGATGGAGCCTGCAGTGAACCAAGATTGAGCCATTGCACTCCAGCCTGGGCAACAGAGCAAGACTCCATCTCAAAATAAAATAAATACGTCAGGCGCGGTGGCTCAGGCCTGTTATCTCAGCACTTTGGGAGGCCAAGGTGGGCGGATCACAAGGTCAGGAGATTGAGACCATCTGGCCAATACAGTGAAACCCTGTCTCTACTAAAAATACAAAATAATAATAATAATAATAATTACCAGGGCATGGTGGCAGGTGCCTGTAGTCTCAGCTACTCAGGAGAGCGAGGCAGGAGAATTGCTTGAACCCAGGAGGCGGAGGTTGCAGTGAGCCCAGATCACGCCACTACACTCCAGCCTGGGCGACAGAGCATGACTGTGTCTCAAAAAATAATTTAATTTAATTAAAGGATTTTTTATTTTTTGAGACAGAGTTTTGCTCTTGTTGCCCAGGCTGGAGTGCGATGACATGATCTTGGCTCAGTGCAACCTCTGCCTCCCAGGTTCAAGTGATTCTCCTGCTTCAGCCTCCCGAGTAGCTGGGATTACAAGTGCCTGCCCTCACACACGGCTAATTTTTGTATTTTTAGTAGAGACGGGGGTTTCACCATGTTGGCCAGGCTGGTCTGGAACTCCTGACCTCAGGTGATCCTCCTGCCTCGGCGTCCTAAAGTGCTAGGATTACAGGCATGAACCACTGAGAATGGGGCATTTATTCCTTAAACTGGTTAGTGAGCCCATGGCTGTCTTGTATTGTTATTCTTGCACCTTACACATGTTTTACCATATTCTATTGTATATACTCAGTGTATAATAAACACAGACTCACGTAGAACCTGGGATGGTGGGGATAGCAGCTCCAGCCCACTGCCATTTCTCTCTCCCACTGGTTTGCAAAGTACAGGTGCCATTCTCCCCAGGCAAAAAAAAACATAGCTCTTCTCTAAGGAGAAAATGGATATGTTTATCTGAGATCAGCTGGGGCCTGCAGTGTGGCTGCTGGCCCCATAGAATCGAGCCCTCCTGGCTCTGTTATTGATGATGGTGTCTGGTCCCCTACAGATGGCTTCCAGCCATATATTCTCATTTGGTGAAGGGACCAAATTAAGACGGATGGAATTGGATAATAGCCAAGGAAACCTACGCCAGCTTATTTTACAAGGCACTTGGTAATAGGCCTACAGCCAGAAAGTGGCAGACCTGGAATTTGAGCCTTCCAAACGTGTGCCTTTAGCTACATGCTGCCCTGCCTCCCACTTAGTGCCAGTTCTGAAGGGGGGTGTGGCCCAAGCCACTCCAGACCTTTCCTGAATAAAATGAGATGCACACCAGTATTTATTTTGGGATCTGTGGCTACAAGCTCATAGGAGAACCTGTCTGGATTTTGGAATGAAGACCAGATGGCTGCTGGGAGACCTGGGGTTGTTTTTTTTTTTTTGAGACGGAGTTTCACTCTAGTTGCCCAGGCTGGAGTGCAATGGCACAATCTCAGCTCACTGCAACCTCTACCTCCTGGGTTCAAGTGATTCTCCTGCTTCAGCCTCCTGAGTAGCTGGGATTACAGCATGCGCCACCACATCCAGCTCATTTTGTATTTTTAGTAGAGATGGGGTTTCTCCATGATGGTCAGGGTGGTCTCGAATTCCTGATCTCAGGTGATCCGCCTGCCTTGGCCTTTCAAAGCACTGGGACTACAGGCATGAGGCACCATGCCTGGCCGAGACCTGGGTTTTTATCCAGTGGATGTGACTTGGACTCGGGCAGAGGGGGACAGTGGTACCTGCCATCTCACAAGGCTAACCTCAGGTGGAAGTGATGGCTGTGGGCAGTTCTACAAAACAACGATGATCAGCTACTCCAGAGCCTTCCAGCCCAAGGGGACTTTGCTCCTTGCCATCTTTTAGGTTTTCTTTCTCCTGAGGCTCTCAGGGACAGTCTGGCAGGGTTTGTTTTGGGTGGGCAGGCATCTTGGGGCTGGAGACCCAGGTCTGTATTCTTATACTGCACAGGCAAACAGGTTTTGGGAATAGAGAAACTTCTGTTTGAATCTTGGCTCCCCATTTGCCAGCGGTGTGACTCTGGGCAGGCCTCTTCAGCTCTGTGAGCCTTGATTTCCTCTTGCATAAACATAGGGGTCCTGAAACCAGTCATACAGGGTTGTTGTAAGGGTGGGAGATGATGTATGTAAAAGGCCTTACATTGGTAAAAACAAAAGCATTTTATAGTAATTTTTTTTTCTTTTTTTTTAATAGAGACAGGGTTTTACCATGTTGGTCAGGCTGGTGTTGAACTCCTGACTTCAGGTGATCCACCCGCCTCGGCCTCCCAAAGTGCTGGGATTATAGGTATGAGCCACCACGCCCAGGCTGTTTGTTTTTGAGACCAAGTCTTGCTCTGTCACCTAGGCTGGAGTGCGGTGATGTGACCTTGGCTCACTGCAACCTCCACCTTCCAGGTTCAAGTGATCCTCTCACCTCAGCTTTCTGAGTAGCTGGGACTACACGTGTGAGCCACCATGTCTGGATAAGTATTGTATTTTTAGTAGAGACAGGGTTTCACCATGTTGGCCAGGCTGTTTACAATGTTGGCCTGGCCTGGAAACTTCAACTTTAAACAAAACAATATATAATAAAACCAATTTTAGCTGGGCGCAGTGACTCACACCTGTAATCCCAGCACTTTGGGAGGCTGAGGTGGGCGGATCACCTGAGGTCAGGAGTTCGAGACCAGCCTGACCAATATGGTGAAACCCCATCTTTAAAAACCAAAAAAACCCACAATTTTTCCATAGGCTAATTGATATAAACAAGGGCTAAGTTCTTATTGCATATTTCTTGCCACAAAAACATCACCAAAATTCTAAATAAAGATCTAAAACGCTTCTAATATTAAATATTGAAATAAATGTTAGCTATATATACACTTAAGAAACATGAGGCAGGGCACCGTTGCTCACACCTGTAATCTCAGCACTTTGGGAGACTGAGGCTGGCGGATCACCTGAGGTCAGGAGTTCCAGACCAGCCTGGCCAACATAGTGAAACCCTGTGTCTTCTAAAAAAAAAATACAAAAATTAGCTGGGCATGGTGGCGTTCCTCTCCCAGCTAATTGGGAGGCTGAGGCAGGAGAATCACTTGAACTTGGGAGGCGGAGATTTCAGTGAGCCTAGATTGTGCTATTGCACTCCAGCCTGAGTGAGAGCGTGGTACTCTTGTCTCAAAAAAAAAAAAAAAAAAGAAACATGAATAAAAAACAAGGTAATTATTTGCCTGCTTATTCCAGTTGAGGTTCGTGAGTGGCCAGAGCCTATCCCATCAGCCCAGGGCACAAGGTAGGAGCCAACCCTGGACAAGATGCCATTCCATGGCGGGGCACACACATTCACACTCATTCAGACTGGGACCATTTAGACACGCCAGTAAACCTAACATGCATGTCCTTGGGATGTGTGAAGAAATCAGATTACCTGGAGAAAACCCATATAGACCTGGGGAGAACATGCAAACCCCACACAGACAGTGGCTCCCTGTTGGGAATTGATTTTTTCATCAACATCATTATTAATATTACTATTAGTTTTTGAGACACAGCCTCCCTCTGTCACCCAGGCTGGAGTGTAGTGGCACGATCTCAGCTCACTGCAACCTCCGCCTCCCAGGTTCAAGCGATTCTCCTGTCTCAGCCTCTTGAGTAGCTGGGATGACAGGCGTGTGCCACTATGCCCGGCTAATTTTTGTATTTTTCGTAGTAACAAGGTTTTGCCATGTTGATCAGGCTGGTCTCGAACTCCTGACCTCAGGTGATCCACCCACCTCGAACTCCCAAAGTGATTGGATTACAGGCATAAGCCACCATGCCCGACTATATTTTTTTAAATGACTGATTTGTTTGAATCAGGATTAAAATAAAGTTCACACACTGTATCTGGTTGATATGTCTTTTTAAACTTGATAACATTTTCCGATTTACAACCTTTTTTAGGCCATTTATTGAATAAAACTGGTCATTAGGAGGCAGATTTTTCTAATTTTGGATCTGACTGACTGACTCCTTGGGTCATTTAGCATGTTCCTCTGTCCCCTGCATTTTAAAAGTACTGTTCAAACTAAAAACTAAACAGGTTTAGTTTTTTGAATGGAGGGAGGTGGTATAAAAATAATCATAGGTGGTGCTGTTTTTCCTACTTGGTCACATGGGGAGGCACATAATATCTTGTTGTATTTTGTTGGTGCTAAGATCAGCAGGTAGAATCAGCTGATGTCAGCTTGATCCTTGATGAAGTTCCCCATCAACCCCATCACTTAGTAATTATTAGTGATTGTTAACTTGATCCATTACAGTATTTCATTAGGAGTTGGCAGCTGGGCATGGTGGCTCATGCCTGTAATCTCAGCACTTTGGAAGACTGAGGTAGGTGGATCACCTGAGGTCGGGAGTTCGAGACTAGCCTGACCAACATGGAGAAACTCCCATCTCTTTTTTTTTATTTGGTATTTATTTGTTCGCACATTTTATTTTTATTATTTTTTAATAGAGACGGGGTTTCACCATGTTGGCCAGGATGGTTTAGATCTCTTGACCTTGTGATCCACCTGCCTCAGCCTCCCAAAGTGCTGGAATTACTCATGCTCCTAGGCATGAGCCACTGCGCCTGGCGAGAAACCCCATCTCTACTAAAAAAATACAAAATTAGCCGGACGTGGTGGTGCATGCCTGTAATCCCAGCTACTTGGGAGGCTAAGGCAGGAGAATTACTTGAACCCAGGAGGCAGAGGTTGCTGTGAGCCGAGATCATGCCATTGCACTCCAGCCTGGGCAACAAGAGCGAAATTCCATCTCAAAAAAAAAAAAAAAAAAAAGAAGTTGGCAAAGATCATTTTTTTTTTCTAATTCTGTAATTCCTTCTGCATTTATTATTTTTATTTGTTATTATTATTTTTTGAGACAGGGTCTTGATCTGTCAGCCAGGCTGGAGTGCAGTGGCATGATCTCTGCTCACTGCAAACTCCACCTTCCAGGCTCATGTAATCCTCCCACTTCAGCCTCCTGATAGCTGGGACCACAGGCATATGCCACCACGCTCAGCTAATTTTTGTATTTTTTGTAAAGATGGGTTTTCACTATGTTATTCAGGCTGGCCTCAAACTCCTGGACTCAGGCAATTCACCTACTTTGGCCTCCCAGAGTGGTGGGATTACAGGCGTGAGCCACTGTGCGGGGCCTCCTTCTGCATTTATTAGCTATTTTTTTGCCTTTGTAGAGATGGGGTCTCACTATGTTGCCCAAGCTGGTTTTGAGCTTCTGGGCTCAAGGGATCCAGCTGCCCTGGCCTCCCAGTGTGGGTTATAGGTGTGAGCCACTGCACCTGATCTAGCTAATTCCTCTATACACATTTTTCCTTCATGAACTCTTTGTTATTATGAGATACAGTTTCAACAACTAGGATAGGATATAGACTTAATTATTTCCCTTTATCAGTTTTCAAAATAATGAATGGGTACTGTGGTAACCTCCACATATGACCAATAAGGTGGGTTTTAGTTTTAGTTTTTTTTTTTCTTGTAACTTTAGGAACTAGTTTAATTTATGGATTTTTATATAGTTGAAGATGTTTCAGTCCATTGCAGTCATTATTCGTTTTGCTCATACTCTTCCACCTTTGGCCACTGCGAGCCCCTTTAAGTTGGCTTTGGAGTGCTGACACAACAGCCGTCTTGAATAGCTTTTTCACTTTCTGGCATGACAAAATGTCCCAGGCAGCCTCATCTTGCTTAGTTCCTGCCTCAGACTTGTAGTCAGTAAAAAATTTCCTTTGTCCCCAGGAGTCCTTCTTTCTGTAGGATAAAGAGCATCCCTCACTGTGGTGTCCACCCTCCTGTCTCTGTGCCATCTCCTGTCTTACTCTTCCAAATGTGATGAGCTATTTATTCCTTCCCAGACAAGCTGTTCTCTCCCAACGTAGGACTTAGAGTACGCTGGTTCCTTCACCTTGAATGCCCTTTCACTCCTTATCCCTCTCGGACTCAATGCAAACATTGTCCCTTCTGTGACTCCTTCTTCACTCACTCTGGCAGAATTAATGAAGATGGCAGGCCCTGTCATCTTAGGGAGCTTGGCAATTTATTGTAGCAGTCAAAACACATCCTTAAGTATTTGTCTACTAGACAGCTTCCCTCCTTAAGGGTTGCAAACACATCTGATGCATACATAGCAGGCACTGAGCTTTGCCCATTGTGACTATTTCCCAGGCGTGTCAACTTTGGTCTCATCTCCTGCTCTGGCCTCTGTTTAGTTCATTTCACCAAATATTTCTCAGAGAACTCTCTAGTAAATGACTAGAGAATATTTGCTGAGCACTTACTATGTCAAATATGTTTTACATACATGATTTATTACAACCTGAGAGGTAACTGTTATTATCCTCATTTTACAGATGAGCAAGCGGAAGCTCAATGGGGTCACTGAAGGACCCACAGCAAGGGAGTGGCCGAGCTGGGATTTCTTTAGTAGGTCTGACTCCCAAAGCCCTAGATGTTTCCTCCACATCACTCTCCAACAACATGTGCTCCATGATCCACTCACATGCAAAACGCCTGGGAAATCATTAAAACCCATGTTCCTGGCCAGGCCAGGTGGTTCATGCCTGTAATCCTAGCGCTTTGGGAGGCCAAGGCGGATGGATCACCTGAGGTCAGGAGTTTGAGACCAGCCTGGCCAACATGGCGAAACCTGTCTCTACTAAAAATACAAAAATTTTCTGGGCATGGTGGCACATGACTGTAGTCATAGCTATTTGGGAGGCTGAGGCACAAGAATCACTTGAACCCAGGAGGCAGAAGTTGCAGTGAGCTGAGATTGTGCCACTGCACTCCAGCCTGGGCAACAAAGTGAGATTCCATCCCTAAATAAATAAATAAATAAATGCGTGTTCCTGGCTGGGCGAGGTGGCTTATGCCTGTAATCCCAACAGCTTGGGAGGCCAAGATGGGAGGATTCATTGAGCCCAGGAATTTGAGACCAGTATGGGCAACATAGGGAGACTCCACCTCTACAAAAAAATTTTTTTTAAGTTAGCTGGGTGTGGTGGCACATGCCTGCAGTCCCATCTAGTCTGGATGCTGAGGTGGGAGGACCACTTGACTCCTGGAGGTCAAGGCTGCAGTGAGCCATGAATGTACCATTGCACTCCAGACTAGGTGACAGAGGAAGACCTGGTCTCAAAAATAGAAAAAAGAAAAAGCATGTTCTTGGATTCCACCTCTGACATACTGGGGATGGAAAAATGAATTTCTAATAAACCTCCCTTGGGTGATTTTAACAATTATTATTTTGAATAGGTGAAACATACACACAGTGAAACATACACAGTGAAACATACAAAAAGTTCAAAGTGTAAGTGAAAAGCAAGCATTTCACCTCATTTCCCAGTTGTCCAGGTCTGTCCCCCAGTGCACCCAGAGGCAATCTCCTTTCCTTGGGGTGACTCAGCACACTGAAGTTTGATGGTCACCATCGTACATATGGAATAGATCAAGATGGGCAGTTCTCTGCACTCCAGAACTCACAGCAAAATAGCAGGTAAGACCACCATTCAAAGACAAGTGTCTGAGGAAGGAGGTCTTAAAGTCATCAGCAAAGATGCCAGGGGCACCTGTTCTGTGCATGTCTGCACTTCATATTTCTAGGACCTTCCAATCTGCTTCCTTCTGGGGACCACTTCATGTAGGAGGCAGACCCTACACAGGTTATCTTGTCACAAGAAAAGATCAGGAATGAATAGGTGGGTAAGGGGAGAGTAAGACGTGATGATGAGCTAAGGGGAGCTTGCAGACAGGTCTAAGCTGGAAAGGTCTGGACAGAAACCCAATATGCAATCTTTCCATTTGTATTTCTGATTATTTGTAGTAACCATCAACTTTCCCCATTTGGATAAATTCATAAGAAAAAAAATCACCGATGCCTGGACACGGTGGCTCACGCCTGTAATCCTAGCATTCTGGGAGGCTGAGATGGGCAGATCACCTGAGGCCAGGAGTTCAAGACCAGCCTGACCAACATGGCTTGTCTCTAGTAAAAATACAAAAATTAGCTGGGTGTGGTGCATGTAACCTGTAATCCCGGCTATTAGGAAGGCCGAGGCGGAAGAATCGCTTGAACCTGGGAGGCAGAGGCTGCAGTGAGCCCAGATCAGCCACTGAATTCCAGCCTAGGTGACCGAGTGAGACTCCGTCTATTAAAAAAAAAAAAAAAAGCAAAAAGCAAAAAAAGTCACTGATGTTTTAACCATTCTGGGGTCACAGCCTCCTTTGGGAATCCCATGAAAACTGTGACCTACTCTGGAAAAACGCACAGATAAGTAAACCTCCACAACTACTGCGGAAGCCTCACAGACAGCCTACCCAGGGATCCCAGGAGGTCCAAGTTAAGAACCCTGGTTTGAGATGGGTTTCTTGTACTAAAACGCTTGGTTTACAAAGTCTTCCCATATTTGTTTCAAGAACCCGAACGATGTCGCCACTTGTAGCGAAGCTCCCTGGCATGAACCGTAGGCCAGCTGGCTCAGGAGGTGGAGGCGGCGGGGGCGGCGGCTTAGGCCACCGCTCCTGGTGGCCGCAGGAACGACCCACAGACAGGTAATGGCTGCCATGGGAGGCGGGGGCGTCGTCCTCAGCTTTGAGCGCCACCCAGATTGGGGCTCCTGTGCATCGTGCGCATTTCATGGCCTCTGGGTGCCGTACCTGCTTCCCGCCCGGCTTTCCTGGGTGGCGGAGAGCGAACCCATCCCAGCCCGGATTGGGGGAGGGGGCGTCGGCGCAGGGCCCCGTGGGCAGAGCTGCGCTGGGAGCCAGCGGGCTCCGCATTCATCATTGTTCCTCCAGCGCCTGGCACGGGCTGAGCCGCAGCAGGGACAGTGGCCTGAAGCGCGCCATCTCCTCCTCGTCTCCCGCCCGCCCGCCGAGCTCTCCGCCCACAGGTGTTTCCAAGGCTCCTTCCACCGGCCGGACCGACGGCGCACCCGGGGTCAAACCTGGCCCCCGGCTGGCCGAGAGCACCACAGCCGGCGGGCGCTGGCGGGCGCGGGGCGCACGGGGCCGCGGAGGGACCCGCGCGCGCCCCCGCCTCGCGCCGCGCGCACGTGACTGCGCCCCCGGCCCCGCCCCCGGCCTGCCCCCCGCCCCCACTGGCCGCTCGGCCGCGCGCGGGTCGGCCGGCTCTATGGGGAAAGCGGCCGCTCCGAGCCGAGGCGCCGGCTGTGGCGGCCGCTCCCGCGGACTCTCGTCGCTGTTCACGGTCGTCCCCTGCCTGTCGTGCCACACGGCGGCGCCGGGAATGAGCGCTTCCACATCCGGCTCCGGGCCGGAGCCCAAGCCCCATCTCCAGCCGGTGCCCGAACTGGAGCGGGGACCGCCGTCAGAACAGGTGTCAGAGGCAGTTTCGGAGGCAGTGCCAAGATCGGAGCCTGTGTCCGACACGACGTCTGAGCCGGAGCCAGGGGCTGGGCAGGCATCGGAACTGCTGCAGGGGTCGCGGCCAGGGTCAGATTCAAGTTCAGGTGTAGGGGCTGGGCCCTTCACCAAGGCAGCATCAGAGCCGCTCTCCCGGGCAGTGGGGAGCGTGCCCTTTCTCAGACCCGAGTCGGGGTCTCTGCCAGCGTTAAAGCCCTTGCCTCTTCTGCGACCAGGACAGGCGAAGACTCCTGTTGGGGTTCCAATGTCGGGGTCTGGTGCGACCTCCAGTGCCCCACTGGCCTTAATGCCTCTGGACAGCTTCGAGGGCTGGCTCCTCAAGTGGACCAACTATCTGAAGGGCTACCAGCGCCGCTGGTTCGTGCTGGGCAATGGCTTGCTCTCTTACTACAGGTATGGAGGCGCCAGCGTGGGACATGGGGTTGGAGGGTGGTGATGCCGCAGTGATGGTGATGGAGGACCTCCAGGGTTGGGGGACACTGCCACTAGTCTAGGGATGTTTAGTGGCACATGCTCCAGGACAAGTCACACTTCTGGCCTACCACCAAGGGCTGGGGGCCCTGACCTCTGGCAAGGGTGAATGTGATCTGTGGACATGACCTCTGGCAAGCTTGGGTTTTTGGGTGAGTGGGGAAGTGGAGTAAGGGAGTGATCTCAGGCTTCAGTCTTCTTCTGCTTGGCAGTTGCGGGGCTTGGGGCAGCTAGCTAGAGTCAGCTCCTCAAAGTCCTTGCCTTTTCTGGTTTGGGAGCTAACATCATTGTGTGTTTGGTACTGAGGGAGACAGTCACCTTGGTCAGTCCCTGGGACCCACACTCTTAGGAAGGGCTGCTTCTTATTCCCTCCTGGGGCAGTTACTCCTACCTCTTCTGATGCTTCTGGTTGCCAGGCCTTGGGCTCACCCAGACTCACAGATGTATTAGAGTTCCTGGCCCTCAGGACCCCATCTTGGCATTTTGCGGAGAACCAGGAAGTGTTTTGCTGTCCTCCCTTTTTATTCCAGAAGCAGCATGGGATTCACAATTGAAGTTCAGCTGTGAGAGAGCTAACACTATCTTCCCACTGAAGCTGGTTGAAAGTCAGAGGTTACTGAAGCCTTCCTTTCCTTTCTAACTGGCCGGTCCCTGGGTTTGCTTTCTGGGGATGGTTGGTTTAAGCTTTGAGATCTCAGATCAGTCTATGCCAGTGGTTCTTAACCTGAGTGTGCATCAGCATTCCCTGAAGGGCTTGTTGGAACACAGAGTGCTGAGCCTCCCCACTGAGTTTCTGATACGGTGGGCCTGAGGGTAGGGCCTGAGATTGGGCTTTGCCAATAACTTCCCCAGCGAGGCCGGTGATGCTGGTCCAGGACTACACTCTGCGTAGTATTGCTTCATTGTCGCACACAGAATGGCCTTGACTTGCTGTTGCGGAAATTCAGGTCACTTCATTCACTTCATTCGGCCAAGTATCCCTTCAAGTCACCCACTACAGGGTTTGTTGTTGTTGTTGTTGTTTTTGAGATGGAGTCTTGCTCTGTTGTCCAGGCTGGAGTGCAGTGGCGAAATCTTGACTCACTGCAACCTTCACCATCCCCCCCAGGTTCAAGCAATTCTTCTACCTCAGCCTCCTGAGTAGTTGGGATTACAGGTGCCTGCCACCACACCTGGCTAAATTTTTTTTGTATTTTTAGTAGAGATGGGGTTTCACCATGTTGCCCAGGCTGGTTTCGAACTCCTGACCTCAGGTGATCCACCTGCCTCGGCCCCCCAGAGTGCTAGGATTATAGGCATGAGCCATCGCACCTGTCCTGTCCTGTCTTAAAAATGAGGAATTTTAAGGTTTGACAGGGAGACAGAGCCCATTATCCAAAGTCACTGGCCCAGTAGGCAGTAGAGAGGGATTCTGAACTCCAACATCTGGGCCTGTCCCAAATATGTTCTGATACCCACCCACCTTTTAGTTCCATATTTCTGTTACCTGCATTTACCAGGTACTACTAAACTGAAGAGGTGAAGGTAATGTTTGTAAGTATAGCGTCCCACAGTGGCAGAAGTGCCTGGTTTTAGTGGAAGTAGAACCTGACCTTATGCTTTTGGGTTTTACTTGGAAGAGCAAAGATGTCCGTCTTCTTTTCTTAAAATAATACATGTAGACAGTTGACATTTCAAAGTAATCTCAACTATGCAGATTCTCTGGGTAACTAAGAAAAATTCTTGCTGCTCGCTGATAATGTTGTGAAGATAAATGCTAGTGTTGGGGGAGGAGGGAGTAAGAACAAGTTTCCTGTGTGTGTGTGTCACAGTCCAGCTCTGCAATTTCCTTTTCGGACTTTTCAAGATTCTAAGGTAGATCAGATTGTTGCTGACCTCACTTGAGTGGAATGAATGACTCCTGACGTTTATCCGACCCTGTGCCCTCATTTCATTCCATGCAAGGTTGACCAGGAAAGGGGAACTGAGACTGAATGAATGAACCTCAGTGGCCTCCCTGGAGGCAGCCAGCTTGCAGGCAGTGTGTCCGAATGTAACCAGAGATGAGTTTATGTGCAGAAAAGGCCCTTCTGAGGTGCACTTGGGATCGCCACTTCAGATGTTTGACACTGCTCTCCTGTCCCCACTTCTGATCTGAATCCCCCACTTCTAGAACAGGCCATCCTGCCAGCTGGGATCAAGGACTGAGCATCCTCCAGGTCTGTCACATAGCCCTGACAGCAGCAGGGTGGGTTCTCAGATGCTCCACCTGTGCCCAGAGCCACACACGTGTTATCTCCTCCAACCCTCTCCAGACACTCAGCTCTCAGTAATTTGCCAAGTGGGTGCAGCTGGGGATAGAGGCAAGATTAGGGTGCTTTTGAGTTGGAAACAGAGTAAAATAATTTTTAAATTCACGATCTCTTTTCCTTAGGGGATGGTAGAGTCAAGCTTACCTGCTGGGCCATGTGGTTGGTGGAGAAGGAATCAGAGCTATTTCTCTTGCTAACTTCCCTTTTGGAAAGACCACTCAACTTTTTAATTTTTTTTTTTTTTTTTTTTTTTTTTGAGATGGAGTCTCGCTCTTTTTCCATGCTGGAGTGAAAGGGCACGATCTCGGCTCACTCCAATCTCTGTCTCCCAGGTTCAAGCAATTCCCCCATCTCAGCCTCCCAAGTAGCTGGGATTACAGGCGCGTACCACCATACCTGGCTAATTTTTTGTATTTTAGTGGAGACGGGGTTTCACCATGTTGGCCAGAATGGTCTCAAATTCCTGACCTCGTGATCTGCCTGCTTTAGCCTCCCAAAGTGCTGGGATTACAGGTGTGAGCCACCACACCTGGCCAACTTTTAAATTTTTAACTAAGTGAAGCCTTGTGTTTGGAGAAAATGTGGGCACCTATTTCTTGTGCCCCCTGCCATCCCATCCCATCTTCTGACCTCCCCTCCTCCAGGATAGCCACCATTCCAAGTACTGGTCACTGTCCCCTTTTTGCCCCATTTTATTTAGTTTTATCTCGTCTAGACATAATTTTTAAGAGCCCATGTTTTTTAATTGCATTTTTTTTTTGAGACAGAGTCTTGTACTATTGCCCAGGCTAGAGCACAGTGGCACGATCTTGGCTTACTACACCATCCCACTCTGAGGTTCTAGTGATTCTCATGCCTCAGACTCCCAAGTAGCTGGGATCACAGACGTGCGCTACCATGCCCAAATTTTTTTGTATTTTTAGTAAACAAGTTTTCACTACATTGATCAGGCTGGTCTCAAACTCCTGGCCTCAAGTGATCCACCCACCTCAGCCTCCCAAAGTACCGGAATTATGGGCGTAAGCCACTGCACCCGGCTATGCAGTCATCTTTAGCCTTATTTTTTAAAGGGTTTCTAATATAGAGAGTATATTATTTTTACGGGACTTATTTTGACTGTTGTATAAAGTCCAGGGTGCAAATGTAGCACCTTTTACTTATGCATTTTCCTGATGATGGGTGACTATAAAAATTCTTGTATGTGTGAAGGAATTTTTCTTGGGTATAATTGCTGGGTTGTAGAGAATTCTGAATGTTCATCTTACGTAATGCCAAACTGTTTCCCAAAGCAGTTGCACAAATTTATATTGCTACCAGTCATGAAAAAGAGATTCTGTGGCTCCTTATCCTTTGCAACACTTGGTATTGTCAGTGTTGATTTTGCTAATCAAATGGGAACTATGATAGCTCATTGCATTTCAATTTCCATTATTTTTACCTTAATAGCAAAACAGTGGGGGTTTAGATTAAAATTTCTCCTATCAGTGTGTCTTTCTCAGATACTTCTGCCCTGGATTTTGCCTGAGAAGCTCATTTGATTGCTTAAGTATATTCTAAGGGAGAAAGCACATTTTACCAATAGTTGGGCTTAGTAAACTTCATATTAGTAGGAATTTTTAAAAATGCTCTTTATAAATATTATCACATGTAAAAAGCATTTCTACGAGATACAGATAATTGTTGGCAGATTTTTACTTCTTTCTGACAATGTGCTGGGAATATAAATAAGAAAGAAGATAGATTATTCTTCCATTACTAGGCATTCTTAATTATATGTTTATTTGGAAACTAACAAGGAGAATATAGGAATATGGCTTTTTTGTTCAATTTTTTTTTTTTTTTTTTTTTTTT
>NW_022437035.1:6982908-6995975 GCF_009761245.1 Sapajus apella
TCGTGATCCACCCGCCTCGGCCTCCCAAAGTGCTGGGATTACAGGCTTGAGCCACCGCGCCCGGCAATGATACAGAATTTTTAAAGCTATTGTCCTCAGCAAGTTTTTATGGAGACAGTGTTCCAAACACAATTTTATCTACATTAATGACAACATTGATTAGGTTAGGCAAACTTCTGTTTTGTTGTATACCAGTTGTCTGCTTGGCAACATTATAAATTATATTTATTTATTAGGAAATGATTTCAAACAGAAGCATTTTAAATAATTTATTTATTGTTCATATTGACCTATGCTTAATAATGGCTAAGCCAGTTAGCAAGGAAAGCCTCACAGAAATTAGCCTGGGTCTATAAGAAAGATGGCTGCATTCAAGTGGAAATAAATTTTGAAAGTCCTTGGTGAAAAAAAAAAAAAAGTCCTTGGTTAGGCGTCGTGGCTCACGCCTGTAATCACAGCACTTTGGGAGGCTGAAGCGGGTGTATCACCTGAGATCAGGAGTTCGAGGCAGCTTGACTAACATGGTAAAACCCTGTCTCTACTAAATATAAAAAAAAAATTTAGCCTGGCATGATGGCACTCATGCCTGTAATCCCAGCTACTTGGGAGGCTGAGGCAAGAGAATCACTTGTACCCAGGAGGCGGAGGTTGCAGTGAGCTGAGATTGCACTCCAGCCTGGGAAACAAGAGTGAAACTATGTCTCAAAAAAAAAAAAAAAAGAAAAGAAAAGAAAAAGAAAAAACAACAACAAAAGACTCCTTTGGCTGAGGAAGACCACTGAACACTTGGTGAGCTGTGCCGATTTTGGGACAGTGGCCAGGTAACAGAAGATGACACACCAAGACATCATTGCCTCTAGGATAGATTGTATTCTCTTCCCGTGAACTCAAGTCTCAAAAGCCAATCGTTGTGAAGACTGGGCACCAAGAAATATTGTACTGTTTTCAATGTCAATTTCAATAATACTCAAAGGATGGAGATGGAAAAGACCATCCAGTTGCAAAGTGTCCCTGAAAACGTGAAGTTGAAGGTGCAAGTGTGCAGGGTTAGTCCTCACATAATGGGCTGGATACCCCAGGAGGCAGCTTTATTGGATGCAGCTTTAATTTGAAATTATTATTCAGTGTTATATACTCTGAGACTGTTAGGAGGCTGAAAAGGAATGCACCGGTTGATAACGTATAAGCATTTGCTGTAGATTTTCTTAACATTTAGCACAGGGTTGTTGCAAAGAGGTGAAAAATGGACTAGCAGCATATGTTGGAGGAGCACAGTGCACACCAACATTCTTAGCAAGTTCAAGTGACATGAATTGTCATTTTCCCCGCTAAACCTGCCTCCCCCTCCTAACTTTCCTCTTTCTATGAATAGCTGAATACCTCTGAGTCATACTTGCTGCCTCTTCCCTCCCTCGTTCCACATCAGATGGAATTTCCAAGCCCTGCCTGTCTCTCTCCTCCAGCTCCTCCTCTCCATCCCAGCTGCCGCATCATGGTTCAGGTCTGCCTTCTGCTTACCTGGTGTCCCAGCTTCTGTTCTGGACAGTGCATCCCTGCTGTGGTGCTAGTGTCCCACCTCCATGACCCTGGGGTTGTCTCACCTTCTCCAGGATTCTCTTTCAATAGTACCTTATCCACTGGGTTCGGTGGCTCACACCTGTAATCCCAGCACTTTTGGAGGCCAAGGCAGGTGGATCACCTGAGGTCGTGAGTTCAAGACCAGCCTGGCTAACATGGCAAAATCCTTGTCTCCACTAAATATACAAAAATTTGCTGGGTGTGGTGGCATGCACCTGTAATCCCAGCTACTTGGGAGGCTGAGGCATGAGAATTGCTTGAACCCAGGAGGTGGAGATTGCAGTGAGCCAAGATTGCACCAGTACACTCTAGCCTGGGTGACAGAGCGAGACTCCATCTCAAAAAAAAAAAAAAAGAAAACTAAAAAAATAAACAAAACAAAACAGTACATTCTCCTGTGTAAGCAGATCCCTGCATTGAATTTCTCCTGTTTGAAATACCCAGAGCAGCCCCCTACTGATCCAAAAAACCAGGTCGTCCTCCTCTGGGAAAATACAGGGTGTGTCTGAGCTTTTCTGCAGACAACTTTGTGTCAAGGGGACACCATGGCCAAGTTTGGCATCTTCTTTGTATTCCACGTAGAGCCTGGCATAGTATTTGCCACTGATACATCCTCAGTAACTTGGTTGGTCTGTGAATGGATGAGTGATTAAATGAATTAGAGTTGCCTGTGAGTTTATGGGATTTCAGAAAGCCAAGTATGTTCATGCCACACTAGGATTTTTCTTAATTTGTCTTCCATTTCGAAAACTTGTTTGCTGCAATAAGACTGGGAAGATAAATTGGAGATTGTAGGCTTAAACCAGGAGGGCAAGAAAAGCAACAGCTGGAATGTGGATATAATGTATTTCTAGGTTTGAATGTGTTGCAGTAGGCTATTCAGTGAACTGACGTCTTATTTTATTTATTTATGTATTTATTTATGTATTTATTTGTTTATTAAGACAGAGTCTCACTCTGTCATCCAGGCTGGAGTGCAGTGGTGCAATCTCTACTCACTTCAATCTCTGCAATTCTCCTGGTTCAGCCTCCTGAGTAGCTGGGATTACAGGCACCCTCTACCATTCCCAGCTAATTTTTGTTTTTTTTTTGTTTTGTTTTGTTTTTTTTAGTAGAGAACGTATTTTGCCATGTTGGCCAGACTGGTCTTGACCTCCTGACCTCAGGTGATCCACCTGCCTCAGCCAAGATTACAGGTGTAAGCCACCGCGCCTGGCTTACTTTTTTATTTTTTGAGATAGAGTCTCGCTCTGTTGCCCAGGCTGGAATGCGGTGGCGTGATCTAGGCTCACTGCAACCTCTGCCTCCTGAGTTCAAGCAATTCTCCTGCCTCAGCCTCCTGAGTAGCTGGGATTACAGGCGTGGGCCACCACACCCAGCTAATTTTTATATTTTTTAGTAGAGATGGGATTTCACCATGTTGGCCAGGTTGGTCTCAAATTCCAGACCTCATGATCTGCCCGTCTCAGCCTTCCAAAGTGCTGGGATTACAGGTGTGAGCCACTGCGCCCGGCGTGGCCTTATAGCTTTTTAAACTAGTTTTCTGTGCATCTGGTGGTTTGCCTTGCACTGTTGGAAACTGGCTATTGATCAAAGAAGGGGCCTCTACCCTAAAATGTTAGATACAGCTGGATAATAGGACCTTCTGTCTGTGGCGTATTCTGGAGATGTCGGAGTGATTTCCAGTTTATAGTTTCAGTGCAGGAGTGCTGGTCTTGCCATCCTGTTACATGGGGATAAAACTGGAAGCGCATGGACAGCACCGGGATTCAATCACAGTCTTCTCACTCAGCCCACACAAAGGTGTCCACACACCTCACACTGGGGAGACTCTTCTCTGGGGTTCTGGGTCGACAGTCTCCAATAGTAACTTCAGGCTCAATGACCCACTAGGAGGACTGACAGGACTCAGCATATATTAATGGCAAAAAACTGATTACTTTTGTGCCAGCCTAATAGTTGTGCCCACAGCTATGCTTTTTTTTTTTTTTTTTTGAGACAGAGTTTCACTCTTGTTTCCAAGGCTGGAGTGCAGTGGTGCGATCTCAGCTCACTGCAACCTCTACCTCCCAGGTTCAAGTGATTCCCCTGCCTCAGCCTCCCAAGCAGGTGGGATTACAGGCATGCACTATCACGGCCAGCTAGGTTTTTGTGTTTTTAGTAGAGACGGGGTTTCTCCATGTTGGTCAGGCTGGTCTCAGGTGATCCACCCACCTGGACCTCCCAAATGCTGGGATTGCAGGCATGAGCCACTACACCCAGCCCCACAGCTATGCTTTATGACAATGAAAGTTTGCAAAGAAAGCACAATAGCAAAGAAATGAGTGAAGTCTGGGGAAAACCAGCTGCAAGTTTCCAAGGGTCCTCTCCCGGTGGAGTCACACAAGATGTGCTTGATCCCTTCACCACCGAGTTGTGTCAGTGCACGTGAAATGTTGCCAACCAGGGAAGCTCCTTAGAGACCCAGGGTTTTTACTAGGGGCTGATGATGTGGGCACCATCTGCTTGGCACATACCCAAATTCCAGATTCCCAGAAGGAATGCAATTTTTCTTTTCTTTTTCAGATGGAGTCTTGCAGTGTCGCCCAAGCTAGAGTGCAGTGGTGTGATCTTGGCTCACTGCAACCTCTGCCTCTTGGGTTCAAGTGATTTTTGGCTACTTTTTGTATTTTTGGTAGAGATGGGGTTTCACCATGTTGGCCAGGTTGGTCTCGAACTCCTGACCTCAGGTGATCTCGGCCTCCCAAAGTGCTGGGATTACAGGGGTGAGCTGGAGAGCAGATATTTGCCATAAATCACATTGTACAAACAGTATGGGCACAGTGAGCCATCCTTATCAGTTAGGGAATGGTGGAAAACTTCCCCAAATTCAAGCTCCCAGACACCAGCCAAAGGCCAACCTTGGAAGCAGGCCTGTCAAAGGACGGGCAGTCTCAGGCCTGCCATGTGAACTCTTTTCTGCACAGGTATGAACTCCTTCCTCCTTTGAGATGTCAGTGACGTTAGTCAGGGTAAGGGCTGGTTCAAGGAGAGTGAGTGCCCATACTTGGCTTTGAGTGATGGAGTGGCCTCTTGTCTCTGATCAGAGAAAGCCACGTGCCACTCTTGCAAATGTCAAACATATAGCGTGTCTACTGCTCTGTGTGCCCACTCTGTGGAGCTCTTGGCCATGTGATTGGCCCTTGATTGCTTCACAGACACTTGTCCGATCTAGACCTGGCCCAAGGCCATCTAGTGGCTTGGTTTTTGCATGTGACTGGGGTACACTTGCCACATGGACCCCTTCTTCCCCAGTATTTTTGCGCCTTTGGTGGAGTATCTTGGTGAGTTCTTCAGCTGCTACTGAATGTTGTACTCAGGGAGGGTCTGATCATCCAAGATTGGGGTCTGCCGAGTGGTCTGAATCGTTTGTGACGGTGAACCTACACTCTCTTTGGTCATATTGTTTATTGATGTCCTGCCGTGACCACAATGTGCCAGGCAGTAAGTGACAGACCTGCATGCCACTGTCACACAACTGGAGTGGAGGAGTGGGAGGGAAGTGTGCACACACCCTGGTCATTCAGTAAGAGGCCTACAGGTTCAGGTGAAGAGCTTTGTGGGAGCCCCTGGATATTCGAACATGTGGCTTTCACTTCCTCTGTAATCTTTTGGGATAAAGTTGGCAAACTATGTCAGTAAAGAAAGGCAGGTCTATGAAAAGGCTGTGAGGTTCCCTATAACAAGATCAAGATATGTTTATCTCAAGGGGAAAGAAGGAGGGGAAATGGGCCTGTTCCCTGGATGACTGCTGGATGCTGACAGGTGGAGAGAGGAGATGTAAGAAACACCCTGAACAAAATTGAAATTGGCAGCTTGGTGTGTGGTGAATCACACAGCAGGTGTCACCACACGGAGATGTGGCTTTAAGAGGCCCCTTTCATAATCAGACACACGGAGCAAACTGTCAGTAAGTTTTGGGGTCATGCTGGATGCTGCACACTTTTTTCTTTAATGTGCGATGCTTTGCCACATCAGCTTACTTATTTTTTTTTTTTAAGAGTTCTTGGAGTTCCAATTGCTTAGCGATGCTTCATTCCATTTGGCATCCTGTCACATGCTCAGCCACAGCTCTACATTTAATACCGATTTACCAATCTTGACTCACACCATTTGATCTGCATTGCTAGGTCATTGCCTGAAACCAAGAGCAGGGCAGGTGGCACAGCTGAGCTTGCATAGGAAACTGCCAGATTGCGTTGTCCTTTGAAGCAGCAGGAGGTGCCGCCTTCCTAATCCAGTGTGTGATTTCCCTGGGCCCACCAGATGAAGGCCTGACAGTCATTGTCCTTCACAGTCAGGTCCCCGCCTCTCTTCCCTATCACCTATCTCCCTCTGGCCATGACACTTCTTCTAACAAACTTGCCTTACACCTCCTTTGCAAACCATATGCGTTTCATTCCTCACCCCAGATATGCACACCCGCCATCCCCTCAGCCAGCAGGACCCCTCCTCATTGCTGCTGAAATCCTAGCTGGGCAGGCTTCATCCCGGGGTCATCTGAGATGGATTTCCCGCAGTGATCTGGATGACTTTTTGTGTATTATTTCACTTGGCCATGCACCCATTTGCTGGGTATTTGTTCTTTTCTCTCCGTTAGATCAATACCTCCCTCCTCCCCACCAGAATGTGGGGCCATGTCTTCTCACTGTAGTGTCCCCTAGGGTGCTGGGCCTCGGGGCTTGTACTTGGAAGACTCTCAAATTTCAGTGAAGTGTATTTATAGGAAATGCACTTTGCAATTTTGTGTTTTGTTCCTAATATAAAGACTCAACATGCAGGCTGAACCTGCATGTTCTTCCATCCCGTGGCTTCTCTTTTTTTGTGATGTTAGTAGCTAGTGATGATCAATCTTAGATTAGTCTAATTCTTTAAAAAAAATTTTTTTTAAAGAGATGGGATCTTGCTATGTTACCCAGGCTGGTCTGTGAACTCCTGGGCTCAAGTTATCTGCCTCCTTGGCCTCCCATGTGCTGGGATTACAGGGTTGAGCCACCTTGCCCAGCTCAGATTAGTCTAATTCTATCACTTCATCCTCATTTATTAGCAGGAATGCTTTTATTTTTTTTTAGATGGAGTCTTGCTCTGTCGCCTGGGCTGGAGTGGTGCAATCTCAGCACACTGCAAACTCTGCCTCCCAAGTTCAAGCAATTCTCCTGCCTCAGCCTCTCGAGTAGCTAGAATTATAGGTGGGCACCATCACACCTGGCTAATTATTTTTGGTAATTTTAGTAGAGACATGGTTTCACCATGTTGGCCAGGCTGGTCTTGAACTCCTGACCTCAGGTGATGCATCCTCCTCATCCTCCCAAAGTGCTGGAATTACAGGCATAAGCCACCATGCCCAGCCTTAGCAAGAATACTTCTACTAAGAGAAACTTCCCCTCATCTACTACTCTTTGGTTGCTCAGAGGTACAGTTCACATAAGAAGAGCAGAATCAATGCTTGACTCTTTCCTTTTTCTTTTTCACAAGTTTTCAAAATAATGAGTTGATTCTTCTCTTCCAGTGGTGGCCAATTAGTTGTGTTTTCTTAAGTATCATTCTCATAGATATGAGCCTGTTTGATGTGTTTCCCACTACCATCATTACCCTTAAAGATGCTCATGTTGTCCGGCCATGTCTTTAGTTAGTGGAAATCTCAACTTGCTCCTAGAGCCCTTTGGAAGGATCCCTAATAGTATTAGGATTTAATAGCTTCCTTGCTGTCTGGCTTTAAATCATGGCTCTTCTTGTACTTTTTTTTTGAGACAGGGTTTCATTCTTGTTCCCCAGACTGGAGTGCAATGGCGTGATCTCAGCTCACTGCAATCTGCCTCCTGCGTTCAAGCAGTTCTCCTGCCTAAGCCTCCCAAGTAGCTGGGATTATAGGCGCCCACCACCACACTCAGCTAATGTTTGTATTATTATTTTTTTTTTAGTAGGAATGGGGTTTCACCATGTTGGCCAGGCTGGTCTCGAACTCCTGACCTCAGGTTATCCACCCACCTCGGCCTCCCAAAATGCTGGGATTACAGGCGTGAGCCACCGCACCTGGCCTTGTGCTTGTCTTGTCCCAGCCCTGGAGTCAGCCATTTCTCCAAGGAGCCACATTTCTTTTTAGTGGGAAATAGTGTTTGAAGATCATAATCTTGGTGCCATAAGGGGTCATTGTCACCCAGCTGGTCATTGTTTCTAGGTCTTTTTAGTATATAGAGCTAGGAAATAAAGCTAGGAAATATCTATATTTGTTTTATATAGAGCTAGGAAATATATATATTTATACAACAATGTTAGATACAGATATATATATATACAGATATACAAATACACTTATATCCCAGCTTGGTGTAAAAGAAACATACAATATGTTTGTTCTTTTTAAAGACATATTATCAGTTCATACTGGTATTCTCAATACAAAATTAAGACCAGGCTGGGTGCAGTGGCTCATGTCTATAATCCCAGCACTTTGGTAGCCGAGGTGGATGGATCCCTTGAGTCCAGGAGTTCAAGACCAGCCTGAGCAACATGGCAAAACCCCATCTCTACAAAAACTATAAAAATTAGGCAAGCATGGTGGTGTGTGCCTGTGGACCCAGCTACTCAGGAGGCTGAAGTGGGAGGATTGCTTGACCCTAGGAGGCGGAAGTTGCAAAGGGCCAAGATCACATTACTGCACTCCAGCCTGGGTGACACAATGAGACCTTATCTTAAAAAAAAAAAAAAAAAAAAAAAAGAATTAAGTCCACAGTGTGTTTGCTTAGGTAGAACTCATTTTCTCTGTGTTTCATCTCCTTGCTGAAGCCCACCGTGGTGTCCACCTGGTCCCCTTTAGCTGGGGTGGGTTGGTAATCATCATAATCCCAGAGCCTACGTGATGACATAGGTCTCTGGAGACCTGTAGAAGGATCTTTGTCAGTTTATTCAGCTAATGCTCAGACTCCAGACTGGGCTTTATACAGCTCTCCTAGAGGTGTTCACGTGACACGAAAGGTGCCGGCCAATGCTGGTGTAATATGCAGGATAATGCAAGTGACCCAAAAGGAGATCAATGGCAAGCGGGTCCATGGGGAAGCAACTCTTTGAGAAAGAGCATTTCAGACTGTTTTAGACCGTGTTCTTCAGATCTCCTTTACCACTGGTAGTTTTTGCCTCTAGCTTCCTCCTCCCCATCCCCCTCTTTCTTTTCCAAGCCTTGGGACTTGATGTAACCCTCCTACCTCACCTTTTCCTCCCACCTGGCAGAATGACATCTTTGTTCGCCTAGAGCAGTACATCAGCTGGGAGAGGAGGAGCCCAGGAAATTCTTGTTGAACTGAAATGTGCTCGAGCCTTCCCACCCCCTTCATTTGCCCTGGGAAGAGAGGGCCAGATGTATATGTGTTGGTTTTGGGTCCTTTGAAAGTATTAAGTAAGCATGTGCATGGCTATTTCCATGAGGTCAGGGTTCCCAGCTGCAATGGAACCTCAGCATCCTCTGTCATCCTTTTGCACATTGTATGAAATGAAAAGTAGAAAACTGATCAGGAATAGAGTATTGCAGGAAACAATCTTTTATATGTGTATTGATCTTTATAGGTTAAGAGGTACTTCTCCACACACTTCATCACACTTCCAGTCTTTATGACTGTTGGAAATAGATGCTCGGTGCCACAAAGAAAAATCAACACAGAGACAAGGATCTTTCAGCATGCAATTTTTACTTCCTGGACTGCAGGAAGGGTACCCTTGCTAGCTGTCTCGCCACGAGAGTACAATGAACAAAGGAAAGCAGATATATTTATTCTACGCCTTTGGGGTTGTCCTTACTACTGTGTCTGATCTTCATTGGCTGGAGCCAGACTTCACAATCTAAACTAAAACCCAATTGGCTAACAACTTAAAACTTTTCTAAACAGGTAAAATCAGTGGAGAGCTGGGACATGCCTGTGAGCACGTCCAGCACAGATATCTTGGTTAAAGTACAAGGACATAGAATGTACCTTGTGCCTGTAAGCATGACATGTCTAACAGCTACGTAGGATAGGGCTTAACAAAGAGTTATTAGCACACTTATGATTTATTTTTTAACAAGAAAGGAAACTTTAAAGAGGAACTTTTTTACTTCCCACAATGACCTGGGAGGGAACTGTAGCATTCACGATCACCTTCATTTTACAGATGGAGAAAACAAGGCACAGAAAGTGTAGGTGCTTTGTCTAAGGCCCAGCAACCTGCATCACTGTTCATTGTTTTCTTACATATACAGGTTGTATCTTGGGGTCATTATGGACATAACCTGAGCTCTTTATTCTTTTATTTATTCATCCAGCAATATATCTATTTAGTGCCCTTTATGTGCCAGGCCTCCTTCTTGGGCTGCCAGTAAAGGAAGAAGCCCCAGTTTTTTCTGTTTGTTTTGTTTTTGTATTTTTGGAGATAGAGTCTTTCTCTGTCACCCAGGCTGGAGTGGTGCAATGGCACCATCATGGCTCACTGCAGCCTCAATGTTCTGCACTAAAGCAATCCTCCCACCTCAGCCTCGAGAGTAGCTGGGACTACAGGCGTACATCAACACGCATGCCTAATTTTTTATTTCTTTGTAGAGATGAAGCCTCACTATGTTGACCTGGTTGGTTTCAAACTCCTGGCTTCAAGCGATCCACCAGCCTTGGCCTTCCAAAGTGCTGGGATTACGGGTGTGAGTGAGCCATGGTGCCCAGCTGGAGCTCTGATCTTTACACAGTCCTGTACTTGCAGACCCTGAGCCTGTCGGGCAGGGGCCAGTTGCCTGAACTTTGGCAAAAACTCAGACTCACTTTTTTTTTAATGGAGATTTTCAACAAGTATAGAAAGAAAATCAATTAAATTAACCAGCACAGATTGTTTCCTGGAACATACTGGTTAATTTAAGACACTTCCTGGGAGAGCTCAGCTTCAGGCTGTCTGGTCCCTGAGTGCTGACCAGCTTTTAACTATGAATGTAACCATGTAGACAGGTCTGCAACTGTCCATGCGTGGCGCTGTGTGTGTCCCCCAAACAAACAGTGTCTTCGCCAGCTGCCCCATCCCAGGGCAGCAGAGGTATAGCAGCCATTCTGGCGTCTCCCTAGAATGACAACAACAGAGAGAAATCCAGGATCTAGGATTCTTTAAAAGTGTTCTACAGCTTTTTGTTTGTTTGTTTTTGGGATACAGTCTTGGTCTGTCACCCAGACTGGAGTATGTAGTGGTGCGATCTCGGCTCACAGCAACCTCTGCCCCCCCGGGTTCAAGCGATTCTCTCACCTCAGCCTTCCAAGTAGCTGGGAGTACAGACATGCACCAACATGCCTGGCTATTTTTTTTTTTTTTTTTTTTGTATTTTTAGTAGAGACAGGGTTTCCCCATGTTTGGCCAGGCTGGTCTCGAACTCCTGACCTCAAGTAATCCACCCGCTTTAGCCTCCCAAAGTGCTGGGATTACAGGGTTGAGCCACTGTGCCCAGCCTCTTCTACAGCTTTATTAAATGCTTACTACTTTCGAAACATTTTATATTCATTATTTCATTTAGTCCTCAAAATAACGTTTTTTTCTTAAAATTTATTATTATTATTTACTTATTTATTTTTAGAGAGAGAATCTTGCTCTGTTATCCAGGCTGGAGTGCAGTGGTGCTATCATAGCTCGCTGCAGCCTCAAACTCCTGGGCTCAAGTGATCCTCCGGCCTCAGCCTCCCAGGTAGCTAGGACTACAGTCACATGCTACCGTACCTGGCTAATTTTATTTTGAGATGGGGTCTTGCTGTGTTGCTCAGGCTGGTCCCAAACTCCTGGCTTCAAGTGATCTTCCTGCCTTGGCCTCCCAAAGGGCTGGGATTACAAATATGAGCCACTTTACTCAGCCTAGACTTTTCTTTTCTTTTAGATTTTATTTACTTATTTATTTTAATTTTTACTGCATTAAAAAAATTTCAATAGGTTTTTGGGGACGAGGTGGTGTCTGGTTACATGGATAAGTTGTTTAGTGGTGATTTCTGAGATTTTGGTGCACCTGTCACTCAAGCAGTACACTATACCCAGTGTGTAGTCTTTATCCCTCAACCCCCTCCCATCCTTTCCCCAGAGTCCCTAAAGTCCACGGTATCATTCTTATGCCTCTGCGTCCTCACAGCTTAGCTTCCACTTATGAGTGAGAACGTACGATGTTTAGTTTTCCATTCCTGAGTTATTCACTTAGAATAATGGTCTCCAATTCCATCCAGGTTGCTGCAGATGCTGTTATTTCATTCTGTTTTATGGCTGAGTAGTTTTCCATGGTGTGTGCGTGTGTGTGTGTGTATGTATATATTCATGTTTCCTTTATCTATGCATTTTGGCTGGTTCCACAAACTTTTCTTTTTTTTTTTTTTTACTCCCATATCTGAGATGAGGAAACTGGGGTTAAGAAGGGTAAGTAAGTTGCCATGTGACAGCTCCTAGGTAGGTAGTAGGCAGGTAACCCAGATGGTCTGACTGGCTCGTGCACTCTCTGGTGTGCAGTACTATACTGTAACTGAGAGGCCGCTGGTGTGACCAGATGTGCTACGATGAGGCATGCGGAAACAGGAATTTGCCTTGATACCAGTCTGCTTTCACTTGTAAGAATCTTTGAAAAGAGGGGAGACAGGTTTCAAAACCTCAATGTTTTATTTTTTAGTTTTATTTTTTGAGATGGAGTCTAACTTTGTTGCCCAGGCTGGAGTGCAGTGGTGTGATCTCAGATCACTGCAACCTCTGCCTTCCAGGTTCAAGTGATTCTTCTGCCTCAGCCTCCTGAGTAGCTGGGATTACAGGTGCCCACCACCACACTCGGCTAATTTTTTGTATTTTTAGTAGAGACGGGAGGGTTTTACCATGTTGGTCAGGCAGGTCTCGAACTCCTGACCTCAAGTAATCCGCCTGCCTCGGCCTCCCAAAGTTCTGGGTTTATAGGTGTGAGCCACCACGCCTGGCCATCAGTGTTCTATATTACCCCATGTCATCATGGGTTGGACAAAAGCTTTCCTACCTAATTTTTTTTTTTAGACAAAGTCTCAATATGTTGCCCAGGCTGGAGTGCAGTGCTGTGATCTTGGCTCACCACAACCTCCATGTCCCGGGTTCAAGCCATTCTTCTGCCTCAGCCTCTCGAGTAGCTGGGACTACAGGTGCATGCCACCATGCTTGGTTAATTTTTGTATTTTTAGTAGAGAGGGGGTTTTACTATGTTGACCAGGCTGGTCTTGAACTCCTGACCCTGTGATCCACCCACCTTGGCCTCCCAAAGCTTTGGGATTACAGGCGTGAGCCACTGGGCCCAGCCCATCCTACCTGAATTTAAGGTATTTGACCCTTCAAAGAAAAACTCAATCCGTGACACAAAAATTTGACTGAAACAGTACCCTGTATTTTTTCCCTGTTCTATCTTAGATATATATATATATTTTTTTTTTTTTTTTTTTTTTTTTTTGAGTACGGTTTTTTTTTTT